>NC_083442.1:19592561-19930061 GCF_020745735.1 Hemiscyllium ocellatum
ATCAGCGAGGAATTGGACCATGCTCTCAACGATATGACATCAATGTAATTCTTTCTTTGTGCCTGGTTGCCTTTGTTTGTCGTGACTTTCCAAATAAACTTCCTCATACTGCCCTTCCTTAAATCCATAAAACTAATTCTTAACTTTTTTTTATATCCTTGTCCTTAACTCTTAACTGCACTTAGTTTTGCAGTGCACTAATGTTTATATCCTTAACAAACTGTACTGGTTTCACTTGTCCTCATGAGAACAGCCATGTTTAAAAATGCAAGTGCACCTCTTGCTTAATAGTCAAGCGTGTGTTGCTGGAAAAGCACAGCATGTCGGTCAGCATCTGAGGAGCAGGAGAATCGATGTTTTGAGCATCAGCCATTCCTGCTGAAGAACTAATGCCTGAAACGTCAATTCTCCTGCTCAGATGCTGCCTGACCTGCTGTGCTTTTCCAGCGTCACGCTCTCGACCCTGATCTGCAGTCCCCACTTTCTCCTCTTGCTTAATAGTATCTGTTTAAACCAGTGTTTGAGCATATTGAACATAAGTGCGCTCTGTTTAAATCCTTGGTTCAGTTTTTTTTTCTTCCTAAACGTTTTCAGTTCTGGTGTTTGTTTGCTCTGTCGGGGAGTGGAGAAATTATGGAACAATTTCCCCGAAGTGATGGTTAATTTTACCTGTGTGCGCTTCACCAGATTAACTCTGTTCTGTTTTAATGCATAGGTGCATTTGCTTTTGATGAAAGATAGTTTTGCCTAAAGACTAAATCAAAAAGCCAAAAATATGAAGTTTGTTCTGGATAAGGGCATCACTGTATTGCTACAGTTGGATCCATTTGTGTGTGGTTTGTGTGTGTGTGTTGTGTTTGCACAGAGAAATTTACTGTAACATCAGGTTTCTCTTCTATTGAACTGATCAATATATTATTCAAAAACTCATCCCTTTAGTTACTCTCCTCCTTACTTACTGCCTGCACCATCTCCTTGAGTGCCTTTACATTTTCCTGCATTTAAGTTTATTAATGCATTTTTCTTGCACTAACATTTCTTACACTAAGTTTTTAAAAGTGAGATTTCATCTGCAACATACCTACAAGATTTCAAAATTGGTGATGGTTTCCCTCCTGAATGCTTACATTGTTAACTTTTGTAAAGTACTCTATCTACTCTGGTCAACTTTGGCCCATCCACTTTGTTTCGAAGAGAACATGCTTTAAATTTGTGTTTGGTGGGTTATGTTGCAGTTTGAATGATCATTCGGTTGTATGAATTCCTGCTGAGGGAGGTTGGAGGGGCAGTTTTTACTTTCCAACTCGTAAGAAAGCAGGATGGAAGTGATGGAACCAAGCTACTAGCCCAGGGGTCATGAGGTCAAATCCCACCATGACACATTACTATAATTTGAATTCAACAAACCTGGTCATTTTGTGGATATGGAATCTATGACCTTGAATGCGGAGTGTTGTAAAAATCCAAAGTTGCTTAAAATCTGATGCTTTGGCACTCCATTGGCAATGAGGCCCATGAAGATTTTGGAATTCCCAGGGATTTACAAGCATGTTGCCGGGTTTGAGCTATGGGGAGAGGCTGGGGGCTATTTTCTCTGCAGCATTGGAGACTGAGGAGTGACCTTGGAAGCTTGTAAAATCATGAGGGGCATGCATAAGGTGAATAACCAAGGTCTCTTCCCCCAGGGTAGGAAAGTCTAAAACAAGAGGGCATAGGTTTAGGGTGAGAGGGGAAAGATTTAAAAAGGGACTCGAGGGGCAACGTTTTCACACACAGAGTAGTGTGTGTGTGGAATGAGCTGCCAGAGGAAGTGGTGGAGGCTGGTACAATTATACCGTTCTAGATACCTCTTAAATGTATGTTTTGGAAGGGTTGAGAAGGATAGGGGTCAATTGTTGGCAAATAGGACTAGATTAATTTAGGATATCTGGTCAGCATGGACGAGTTGGATCGAAGGATCTGTTTCCTTGGTGTACATCTCTATGACTGAGCCCAAGTTGATGCCTTGTACCACCCACAGATCGAAGTAAATCGTGCAGAGCTGAAAAACGTTTGTTTTGTTTGGAGGTGCTTAAGCTCACTGGTCAGAGTTAGTGATGTAATTGGTCAACTTGGGCTGTCCCTGAGAGTGCCAGGGAGTGGTATGTGAAACCAAGCACACGACAGAAACAAAAACAAGGCCCCGAGAGGGCCTAGAGATAGCAGAGGCCTGGGAATCCTGTGCCACCTTGGCCCAACCATCTCCCTTTGCAGTAAGGACTGCCTGCGTTCCTGTGCCACACCAAGCAATGCTTAATATAGAGTCAAAGGGTGTGGCATCGACTCATGAATCGCGAAGCAAGGCAGCCTTAATTGGAGGAGACCAATCGTAGAACCCTGTGGCACTGAAGGAGGTCTATCAACCGCATGTGCTTGAATTGACGAAGCTACCTAATTAATGTGACTACACTTCGAGGAAAGGGATGGGGTTCTTGTGGTGTAGTAGTAGTGTTCCTACCTCTGGACCAGGAGCCCTGGGTTCAAGTCCCACCTGCTCCGTTGGAAATGAGGTCCGTGAATATTTTGGAATTCCAAAATCTACAAGCATGCTGCCGGATTTGAGCTGTCGGGAGAGGCTGGGGCTATTTTCTCTGTAGCCTGGAGACTGAGGGGTGACTTTTAGAAGTTTATAAAAACATGAGGGGCATGGATAGGGTGAATAACCAAGGTCTTTTCCTCAGGGTAGGGAAGTCCAGAACTAGAGGGAATAGGTTTATGATGAGAGGGGAAAGATTTAAAAGGGACCTAAGGGGCAACTTTTTCACACAGTGGGTGTGGCATAACCGAGCAGGATAATTGCAAAAACAAATGAAAGAACACCAGGAAAGTGACTAGTAACTGTCTCTACACAAAAGGCAAGCTGAACAGGCAGGCCCTGTGTTAGCTCTGCAACTCCTCCCCATTGTTTGAAGTGTTCTCATCCCTCATACTTTTAAATT
Source organism: Hemiscyllium ocellatum (assembly GCF_020745735.1). NCBI lineage: Eukaryota > Metazoa > Chordata > Chondrichthyes > Orectolobiformes > Hemiscylliidae > Hemiscyllium > Hemiscyllium ocellatum. Next base: position 19,595,540 of record NC_083442.1, read on the forward strand.
GTAATGTTTGTAGAAAGTAGTCATCGAGATCCTTGGAGAACAAATTTGCGTGATTGCTAGTATTTTTATTTAATTTTCTCAATCCGTGGCTGTGTGAAGGTGGTGTATTGCAATGGCTTGTCAGTTCCAAATTGGCATGAATCAGCAAGTAAATTACACTTCCATTTGCAGGGCACACCTTAGTAATGATCCAAAGTTTTCATCCATGTGTGCTCTTGCACTTTTTGTTTGAGGGAGCAGATTCACGTGTAGATGAGAAACGAGCTCTCCCCTAGCACCTCCTACAGGACAGTGCATTGTGGAATCCTGTGGCTCAAAGGGTGGAACATTAGAGGGAAATATTCAGGGGGACACAGGAGAGGGTCAAGTGTGAAAGGGAAGTGGAACAACAAAATCAAACTTCTTTTCTTCCTGGTCTGTTTTATTATAGACTAGTACATCCTGTATACTGTGGGAGTTTTGCATCATTGACCTCTGTTAAGCCATATCAAGCCGAGAACAGACTTTATGGAAGTATTTTATTTTAAGTGTGTTAAACATTTCCAGATGCAAATTAGCAAGCGACAGCTGGGTACCAGCAGAAGCAGCAGTACCCGGCTTCTGCAAATTGAAATACAGCTGGTTCTCTCTTAAACTAGAAAACATTGTTCTTCCAAATCCTTCAGCTTGGTATGATTTTATCCTGAACTTCAAATCAGAAATTGGCCAAAGTAGTTTGAATTCTGTTTTTCCTCATTCCTTTTGTAGTTTGCGATTTGGTTGTGCTTTCTGCTTTCATCTGTTTCTGTCATTCATTGCTTTCTTGTTTATTTTGTACCTCTTTCTCACGCAGATAAACTGCTTCACTGCAATGCCAAAGACATCGCCAATCTGCTGGCTTTTGTTGTTTCTGAATCCTCCTTCACTCAAGGTTTTAAATGGGCTGAATCTCTAGCTCTAGCTGTCGTTAGCAGCTATTTCAGGCTTTCAGTAACATCAGTCACTCTCTTCATTGTACAGTGTCTCTCTTCATAGCCTAAATGTAAAATAAACACCTTTATAGATCAACTGCATCCTTCTGCCATTTCTTTAATTTATTATTGAGCTGCAAGTTTGAACAATAAAGCTGAGGTAATGCTTTACACTGGAAAGAATGCTTTTGTGGCTGCTGCTCTTTATCTCTGTGTGTGTGCGCGCGCGCGCCAGCATTGAATGGAGACTTGAGGAAGCCACGTGACTTGACATAATGCTGGATTCAACTAGTGATCTTTGTTCATGAGCACACCATTCAAGTCAAAAGATGAGCCATGACTTTTTTTTTTAAATTATGTAGTGGTGCTGGTGTTGGACTGGGATGGATAAAGTCAGAGGTCACACGATACCAGGTTATGATCCAACAGGTATTTGAACAATGCTCTGAAAGCCTGGGATTTCAAATAAACCTGTTGGACTATAACCTGGTGTTGCCTGACTTCTGATTTTTTTAAAAAAAGATGATGCTTCAGTTATAAATAATGGAATGGACTGCAAACAATTACAGTTGAAACTAAAACTCAATGTATTTGATTTTGAAAATAAATCTTACGTTTAATGAACATGTATCTTTGAGAAGCTTCAAGCTAGTTTAGTTAAAACTGAGTGAGGTTAAATGTCCTGTTTCAATCTATCACTTTTTTTTTGTTTCCCTGGACTTTTCCCAGTTCCTTATATAGTAGCAACAAAGGTATCGGGATTACTGTAGTGATGATCTGTTGAGTCCAAATGCTGAGTCTGTGAAAGTTATATAAAATTGATGTAGAGTATTAGCCAGAAGGCCTGTATCTGTGCTGCAAATACAATATTGGAATTATTTGTAAAATGAAATCCATCCTTCAGGTAAATGTATCCGTTCTCAATGTGTCTGAGGGCCAAGTGACTAATGGGAAAACAGCTCAAGAAACTCAACAGGTCTGATGGCATCTGTGGAGAGAAAGCAGAGTTAATGTCTTGGGTGAACCTTCAGAACTGTCTGTAGTCAGGAAAAGGCTGACTATGGGGAAGTTGGGCTTTTCAAAAGCTGTAAGTGATAAATGGAGATATAGCCCAGAGAGAGATGACAGCAGTTGGGCAGATGGAGGAAGAAATAATGGGGAGCCTGGGAGAAAGAAAACCCCCCCCTTCAGGGGGTGAAAATGGGTTGGCTATCATGAAAGCGACCCATGTGAAGACCAAGCCTGGTGTCTGGGGTTAGGGTAAGGATAGAGGAATAGGTGCTCAGATCTGAAAATTACTGAACTCAATATTGAGTCCTGAAGGCTGCAGGGTGGCCAGGCAACAAATGAGATGCTGTTCTTTCCACCTTGCACTGAGCTTCAGTGGAGCACTGCAGCAAGCCTGAGACACAGCTGTTGGCTGGGGAACAGGGTGTGTCAAAGTGCCAGGCAAATGGCAGCCCGTTTAGGGTTGGGGGAGTGTAATCGAAACTGTCCACGTGAAGAATACTGCTTCAGTAGTTCTGAAGTATAAGGATGAGGTGAGGTGCCACCGTGGTTAGCACTGCCACCTCAACACCAGCGATCCCAGCCTCTGGTGACACTCAGTGTGGAATTTGTGCATTCTCCCCGTGTCTGGGTGGATTTCCTCCCACAGTCCAAAGATGTGCAGGTTAGGTGGATTGGCCATTGGAAATGTGGGGTTACAGGGACAGGGTGGATGTGTAGGGATTCTATGAGCAATTTTGGTCATTGACATGTCAATGAGAAAGCTGAATTGGAGAGCGTTGGCCCCTGAGCTGGTTCATGTATTTGTCTTTGAATGCTCAGGTGTGGTTGTGCATCTGCTGATGAATGCCTTTTGTCAGCACAATTCCCCATCACATACAGCAACCTTGTCTATCTGTAGCTATTCCTGATCCTCACTATGCATCGTGGAGCCAGTTAGGTCATTGAATGTTGAGGAAGTTGCTATTGTGCCTAATTTGCAACCTATTTGTCTATGCATTGCAGGAGCAATCCCTGGTTAATGATTATAGGGAGTTACTTTATTGAGTGAGACCGTCTACACACACCGTTTCGAATGCTGAGCAAACCTCCAGAATTGAATTTTCATCTCCCAAGGCACTGCTGTAACCAATAGCTTATAGGAAAACCACAGGCATGACAAGAATTATTTTTTTCTTGTTTTAATGAAGTTTGAAAAGGTTTGTTTGAGGTGAACGGAATTGACTGGACAAGGGTCATTGCTATTCTTCCATTGAACCAGCCTCATTCCTTGCTGGACTGTCGTTCCAGTAAGGAGCTAAAGCTGAACTTCTCAAAGTGGAGATGAGGACCCTAAGTGGGTCATGAGCTCAAAGGCAGTACTAGCTGTCACTGAGCTCTGACTCCATTATACCAGTCATTTTAGCTGTCCTCCCACTCCCTCCTGAAAAGTGTTGCGAAGCGGTGAATTAAAGCCCAGGAATAAAGTATGGCGATTATTGTGAATCCAGTAGTGCGCTCTCATTCTCCCCACCCTCCTTTTGCATTAGGTAAGTGATTACACCACTGTTTTGGCTAGAGATTGTTTAATAATTAATGGGAGTGTGGACTGTTTACACATGCTAAGAATCATTCATGTAGGAATGAAAGAAATGTAAGTTTGAAGCTGGACAAGATTTATGAAACAAAACTAGACAGGGTTGGAGATCCTCTCGCTTGGTCTGTCTGTGTCCCTCGAATAAAACTGACCCTTTCTCTGCCTGTGTCCTTGTTACTCTCCATGGTCAACAATGTATGATTTAATATCACTCTATATAACATTCCTCACCTCCCTGCACATTCCACCATCTTAATTCCGAACAGTTGGTCATTAATCTGTTATAGTGAGTCCACTGATTTGGATTGTTGTGAAAGGTAATTCTGTTAACATTTTGTCAGATTCGTGAGAAATAACTGTTGCGTAAATTCACAATTTGAAAGGAGCCAGGCTACAAAATACACCAAGACTGCCCAGTTGCAGATAACTGTTGGATTTCTTTTGATGAATTTTCATGTTGGAAACATGGCGAGTGTGCTGGCATCTGTGAGGGAGTCCACACCAGGTCAGCACACGTACAACAGTTTGGTGAGAATGAGGACTGCAGATGCTGACGGTCGGAGTTGAAAAGCAGGAGAGTCGACATTTCAGGCAAAAGCCCTTCATCAGGAAACGCCGACTCTCCTGCTCCTCAGATGCTGCCTGACCTTCTGTGCTTTTCCACATATGCTTGACAGTCTTACACTTCTGAAGAAGGGTACAACATGAAGACTTATGTTTTTTTTTATAAAATGATTTTCCCTCTGCATTTACTTTATTTAATTTACTTGAGGGTTTTTCTCTTTTTGGAAGAGGAGTTGGAATTTCTGGGGTTTATGCAGCTTTTCAGTTTGAGCCTTGGATTATGTCTGATGTCTCAGTCCGCGTTCCAAGTCGGTGTGAGTTCAGTTCCAGAGGTGACCTCACTTAGTGTTTCTTGGTCTGTGGTCCACAGTTTCAATAATTTGAACAGAGTGGTGCTGTGAATCATTTACATATGCAAACCTCTTTCACATCCTGATTCAGTTGAACTTTGGAAAGGGATGGGATTGATTTGAAGTCAGCAAGCTTAAAGACCGACCTTGAAGCAAGAATAGGCCATTTGGTCTATTGAGCCTGCTTTTGTTTGTTTGTTCATTCATGGGATGAGGGCATTATTGGCAAGGCCAGCATTTATTGCCCATCCCTAATTACCCAGAGGGCAGTTAAGAGTCATCCACATTGTTGTCGGTCTGGAGTCAAGTATAGGCCAGACCAGGTAAGGATAGCAGTTTCCTTCCCTAAAGGACATTTAGTGAACCCAGATGGGGTTCTCCAATGTCAGCAATGGTTTCATGCTCATCATTAGACTCTTAATTCCAGATTTTTATTGAATACAAATTCCCCCATCTGCAGTGGGAGGATTTGAAGTCCGGTCCCCAGAGCATTACCTGGGTCTCTGGATTAGCATTCCAGCAATACTACAAGGCCATCACCACTCCTGTCATCCAGTATGATCCTGATTGAGAATTCAACTCAAAGCCCTGTGCTCTTTCCCATAGTCCTTGATGCTTCTATTGTCTAGAAATCTATTTCACAAGAGAGGCAGGGGGTTGGTTAGCTCAGTTGGCTGGGTAGCTGGTTTACAATGCAAAGTAATCTAACAGCGTGGGTTCAATTCCCACACCAGCTGAGGTTACCATGAAGGGGCCTGCCTTTTCAACCTCTTTCCTCACTAAAGGCATGGGGACCCTCCGGTTAAACCACCACCAGTCCTCTTTTTCGAATGGGAGAGCAGCCCTATGGTGACTTACCTTTTTATTTCTTCAGTATACTTGGCCTCCATTGTCTTATGATAGAGAATTCCATAGTTTCACCACCCTCTGAGTGAAGAAATTTCTCCTCATCTAAGTCCAAACCCTGAAAGCATGACCCTTTGTTCTAGACAACTCCCATACTCTGAAAGCCTGTGAGACTATCATCCTTGTACTCAGTTAGTCCAGCATTGTCTGAATTTTGTTTCAGTGAGATTCACTTTTATATTTTTAAACTCCAGCTCAGTCAACCTAATTTCTCCTCACACATCAAATCTGTCCGGTGAATTGGCCATGCTGAATTGCCCATAGTGTTCAGGGATGTGTAGGTTAGGTGCATTAGTCAGGGAAAAATGTCGAGTAAAAGGGAATAGGTTTGGATGGGATACTCTTCCGAGGGTCGATGTGGATTTGTTGGGCTGAATGGCCTGTTTCCACACTGTAGGGATTCTATGATGATTCTAGTTAATAAGACCATGCTTGAAGGGGCTACTTCTGCTAGTAAGAGCTGTATTCCTGCAAAGACCACAAGTAATTCCAAGGCCCCATGATATATGGGAAGAAATGAGTTCCGGTCAGAGATAAGGAGGTGTAATTGCAACTGCCATTTTGCTACATCTACTCCCAATGGCCAAGGCACTCTCTCAGTTGGTAGAATTAACCCCTTGAGTTTGCACACAATTCACTTCAAACCTTCTGCCTTTTTAAATAATTTTAGTTTTGTTTCTAACCACTTCAGTTTATACAGTCAGGAACCATGAATAGCCAGCCGTCCTACTGTGTTGGTTACCTTGATGTATTTGGAATAATCCCAGTATTTCTGCCTCTTGCTTTACTTGGCAGACTTTTCTAAACATCGGCGCAAAATCTATTTTGCTATCTTGCTGTATTTTGATTTTTCTAGAGATTTAACTCTTCTGTCACCTAGAATTCCACATTGTGGAAGCATTCGCATTGGCAGCTTGGATGGAAATCATTCAGCCCATCTGGTCTGCTGGCCTTTTACAACATCAATCCAAGACAATCCCTTTGCTTTGTTCTTTCCCCATCATCCTGACATGTTTCCCTGATGGAAATATTCATCAGCGTTTCCCTTTTCAGAAAGGCTGCATTATCTCTCTCTGCCTCAGGCACTCTCCTTTTGAAAATCAACTACCGCCCAGCTCTTTTGATCACCATCTAGTCAGACTATAAACCTTAATTTTCTCACCATTTTCTTTGCTCCATGCATTTGATCATGACATAGGAGTAGGCCATTTGACCCTTTGTGCCAGTTGACGCCTCCTTTATTTCAACACTATATTCCTCCTCTCTCTCCATATTCATTGATGCCTTTAATATCTTAATGTGTTTAATCATGATTTTTATCAACATTCTAATTACTTGGCCTTCACAGCCTTGTGTAATTGTTAAATTCAACAGATTCACCACCCTTTAAGTGAAGATATATTTCCTCATCTTGGTGCTAAATGGCCTGCCCCAAATCCTAACACTGACTCCTGGTACTAGGCTTTGCAACTAGGGGGAGTATCCTCCTTGCATCTACTCTGTCCAGCCCTGTTAGATTTTTATACATTTCAATAGATCCCCGGTCATCCATCTAAACTCTCATGAATACAGGCCCAAGTTGAATCAACCACTCCTCATTCAGAGGTGGGTCTGGGTGGGATGCTGTTCGGAGGGGCAATGTGGACTCAATGGGCCAAATTGCCTGCTTCCACACTGTACGGATTCTATGATTCAACATCCTGCCTTTCAATCTAGTGAACCTCCACTACCCTCCCTTTATATAGTGAGTACATTCTCCCTTGGGTATGGAGATCCAAACTGTACAGTCCACTCCCAGATGCAATCTCCCCAAGGCTCTGAACTCAACTGGCCATTGTCCCACACTGTCCCTTGGTATCATTGGTATCCAAAAATAAACCATGGTTGCTGTCTTGTTCAATTTCTTTGCAAGGTCCACATTTTATGTGCAACACTATTACTTCTGGAGGTACTGAGATGACCCTTGCAGACATTGAATCATCAACTGACTTGCACACTCAACAACTTTTTATTGTTTTCTTTAGTGAGATGGAAAAATGACAGCATCGCCTCAGAATTGTTGGGAGCTGTTTCAGTAGTTCCCGAGTTTCTCGTTTGTGCAAAGATCTGTTTTATTGTCCTGTCTGATTCGAGAGGTGGGATCTTTGGTCTTCATATTTAGTGAACCAAAGTTGAGAGTTTTAAGATCTGTACAGACCACAATGTCTGCTCTGGCTTCCCTTTTGCTGTTTGGTTATCAGTAATTGGTTTGGTCAATTTTTAAAATCCTGCTGTCGGTTTGTCCATAGAAAGAGGGCATTGTACTCTGTACCAGCAGATGAGAGTTCAAATCCCACCAGGACAAATTGTCAAATTATGGACTGGACAAATTGTCCATGAGCCCCTACTGAATTAAACCAGTTCAGTGTACCAAAGCCCAGCCTGACCAATAACCTAGGATAAGAAGTAGGGCTTTTAGTCTCTCTCTCATATATCTGTTCTGCCATTGAATTAGCTCAATAGGATGGGTTTAAAGGGATATCGACCAAATGCTGGCAAATGGAACTAGATTAATTTAGGATAATTGGTATGCATGGATAAGTCTGCACATCTCTATGACTCGATTTCTCTATGACTGACTGACCTGTGACCTAGCTTCGATATACCTGCCTTTACCCCATATCCCTTTAAAAGCTTTCAGTTAACAAAGAGCCTGTCAGTCTCTGTTTGAAGGGGAATAGATCAATTGCCAGTTGCAAAAGAGATTCCCGATCTTAAGAGTGCAAAATTTTCCGAATTACAGTCCTGAAAAGATTCTAGCCCCTCGTCGTGGACTCCCAACTGGGACACAAAGATATTTTCTCAGTCCGATCTATTTATCCAAATTACCCTTTAACCTCCCAAATGCCTGGAAACAATCATAATCTGTAACAAAAGAAAATGCTGGGAATACTCAGCAGATCTGGTATCATTGGAGAGAGAGAGAAAAGTCAACTTTTTTTTTTCATTTTTAATTATCTTTCATTGGAAAACATGCCCAATCTATCCTTGTGATTTAACCTTGGACTGTAGCTCTCCTTTTGGTAAGACTATGCTGTACTGGCTTTAAGTTAAATGCACCTTTCCTAAGGTGCAGAGCCCCAGAACTGTTCACCGTAACTCCAGATGTGGTCTAGCCAGGCTTCATATGACTAAAATGGAACTTCTGTCCCCTCCTATTTTCGTCCTGTGGATATAAAGGATACTATTTCATTAGACTTTTTAATTACTTTCTGTGATAACAATTGACTTCAGTCCCAAACTGTACATTTGACATTTAATATCTTCTGGACAGCTGAAGATGGACTGTCTCAAAGTGAGAGTCTTAATGAATGCAAGTATATAAGTTACTTGTAAGCACATAGAATCAAATCCATTCCTCCCCCCCCACCTTGAAATTAAGGACCGATCAAAAGAAAGTTATCTATTATATTAAATGAGTTTCAAAGTTCACAAAAATGCTTACTTTGATTATAGTTCCACAAACGCCGTCATGCAGAGGGTTCAGATTTTTTTTGTGTAAGGTTGGTGTCATCAGAATCTTCAATTCTTGGAACCAATGTCCAACAAAATGAAATTTGATTGTGTTATGTTTCAAATAGCAAAATCCAAAATGTGTTTCAGTCTCTGGTCTTTTGTAGATGTGCAATGGTTTGTGTTGGGGCATGTTTTCTCAGACTATAAGTAATGGTATAGTGTTTCAACACTGTGCAGGTTAGAGTTGTCTATTCGTGAGGTTTGGTTTTTTGACGTTGAGCTTTGCTGGTTTCCTACCTTGTGCTCTCTCGCCTAACCTCCACTCTTCTGCTTTTGTTTCCTTCTAACCTGACTGTGGATCCTGAAGATCGCCTGTACCATCAACTTGAGCAAAACCGTCTTCTTGCTAATGAGCTTAAGCTGGCCTTGAATGACCTGAGTGCCTGATTTTTGAGGAGTGGTATCCAGCCTGGTTTCTAACCTTTTTTATAATCTGCTGACTGCTGTACTTTCTCCTCTGACTAGTTTTGGATTTCCTGTCAAATTAGATTACTTGCCTAAACCAATTGGTGTAATGTAACTTAGCCAGCTTGCTAATTTATTCAAACTCTCTGAATTTTAGATTTCCCGGTAAGTGAACTAGTCTATAGGAGAACACTTGTTTAAGTGCAAGCGCTGTAAGCTAGCATTGTGTTGTATACAGTTTTTGACTAGTTACCCAATAGGCTTGCAGTAATGTTTTTTGTTCACTTAGTTTGTAACGGTCTAACCAGCTGACCATGCATTTGTAAATGCAATTCCCTTGCATCTTTGCATTTCATTTTCTTAAACTACCGGTAGCTGATTCCTACCGGTTTGCATTCATATGGATCCTTGCATGATCTCAATGTACCAAACTGTGTCTGAGCCAATTACATATTGCTACTATCACAACATGGGGAAACGGGATGTCGTTGGTAGCTACAGATTTGCCCTCATTTTCAAAAGAGAACGCTTCCGACTTGTATTTATACAGTGCACGGCAGCAGTTGGCTTGACCTGTCTAGCAGGGTTCTACGTGCATGCCTTCGGTGTAGCACGGGCATCTGTGGAGTGAATGCGCGTTGCGTTTCATTGACTTATTTTTGTCTGTCTTTTAATCTTGCAACAGAGAAACTGGCACAAGCCAAAGAAGAAAACCTCAGCATGCACCAGATGCTCGATCAAACTCTACTGGAGCTTAATAACTTGTGAACTGCATTGATTTGTTGCAGGCTGCTTGCCCCCTTGGTTATCAGAAGCCCTTCTTGAAAATAAGTGCTCCCACCCACACCTTGCTTTTATGCAGATGTTTGGCTGAGGGGGCAGGCAGTCAGAATTTAGACCGTGATAAAGCGATGGCCTGTCTCATAATGATGCTAAGAAACAATTTAAATATTTTCCGATAAATCTGTTGTACCCCTTGATTGCCACTTTTTAAAAAAATTTTAAAACAAAACTTCCAACTGTTTACAAAAGTACTGTCAATTACAGGCTGTCTATATTCCAAAAACATCCTTGTTTAAACGGTCCATTCTCCCAATGAGTTTTTTTTTGATACTTACCAGAAATTATTTTTTAAAACTTGCCAAATAATGTTTGCTCTTACATTTCATTTTTCTGTTTTGAGTGTTCTTTTTAATGGAAGAATGCACTGGTTACAAGAGAAACTTGGGAGCGGCCCATAAGATCCACTTTTTTTTTTGTAAAGCACTGGGTTTTAAATATTTACAAATTATATTTTGCAGGGAAGGGATAACTTAGAGGAATGTTTTATTAGAAGGTTTGCAGCCTATAATATTATTTGCTTTAGTAACAAGTGTGTGCATTTATCTTGTCCCTCTAGTCTGAATTAGTTACTCTGAAGTCTGACCTGCATGTCGTCTTCCATCTCAGTGCAACGTTCTCCAGTATGATGGGTGGGATGGAGTTGCAATTTAAAATGTAATAAAAGAGGCACAAGTAGTGACCCACCAACAAAATGTGAATATTGGCAATGTCACTTGTCAAAAATTGGCAAATACTTTTCATTGAGATGTAGGTGGTAGTGTCACAAAAGCATTGTGGGGAAATTCTAGAATATAATTGTTAAAGCCTCGTTCTGCTTCCAAGTCAAGATGTAGTGGGCCAACCCTGAATCACGTATTAACATAGCAATTATTAATAGGGTCTCCATGACAACCGGGTTGGTTTATGCTTGACCAGTTGTTAAAACCATAAATGTGAGTACACGAGTGTGGCTGAAAACTTAATTGCCTTTTTCTTTCCTTTTTGTGTACTGCTGCATATTGTACAAAATGTATGAATGACTTAAAATCTGAGGACTATTTTTGTTGCAAAAGGCAAATAATGAGTAGAACATACTGGTGATGCTTCCCTCTGCACGCTTAATTGTGAATTGTCTTAACAATATGCTTGTCTGTAAACTTTACAATGGTAATAAACACACACTCATGAGATTTTGTAAATCAGTCCTTTCGAATTTCTTAATGAACTTTATATTTATCTGCCAAGGAAATTTAAGCTTGTATTTAATCAGCATCATTCATGACCTTGTAATGTCCCAAAGCCCTTTATCGTCAATTTTTAAGTTCAGTCATTGTTAGTTACTTCATAAATTTTTCATCCTGAGGTCAGAACTGGTGATATTTGATAATTTCACACTGATCTGTGTTATTTGGTGACTCCTCTGATACTGAAGTTTCCTCTATCTGGTCGCAGAGTTATGGACCAGATCAAACACTTTCAAAATATATGAAAAAGGTAACCTTAACCCTAACTACTTATTTTAAAGAGAAGGGCTGGGCTTTGTGTTCTGGATGCAATTCAGTTGGTCAGCTACCAGCCTGAAAGCAAAACACTTTATTTGTTATGGTTCTGTTCGCCGAGCTGGGAATTTGTGTTGCCAGACGTTTCATCCCCTGTCTAGGTGACCACCTCAGTGCTTGGGAGCCTCCTGTAAAGCACTTCATGTGTTGCGGCAGTATAAATGCTGGAGGAAACAACAAAGAAGCGCTTCACAGGAGGCTCCCAAGCACTGAAGGTGTCACCTAGACAGGGGACAAAACACAAACTCCCAGCTCGGCGAACAGAACCACAACAACGAGCAACCAAGCTACAAACCTTCTCTCAAACTTTGAACACTTGTATTATACACAATAGTTAAAATACAACATGTGAAAAAAATTGGAAAAATTAACAGAATAATAGATGCAGTACCTGTTACTAATTAACTGTTCCAATATAGTAACATCCCACAAACACACCATTGACAAAGGTACATTCTGTAAAACAGGTTGATTCATGTGCAATTCTAGTTACAGCAAGACAGCTTTTAGCTGTAACAGAGAGAGGGAAAAGAAACCGCTTCCACATCCAGCTTCAAGACCCTTAGCAATTGCGACTGTAAAACTAAAACTAAAAACCCTGGTTCTGTGGGAGCTTGCCCCCACCCATTCAGGCTACTTATACTGTTCCAACTTTGTTTTTTTTAAAAAGAAACTCCAAGGCCTCAAGCTGTTTATTGGATTCAAATAGACAGTGCTCCACCTCTGCCTTAAAACCTCTTCAAAGAAAAAGGACAAAGTACACTTCTTAAAGCCATAGTATCATCACATGGACAACAGCCAGGTTTGGGCTGTTAAGCAGCAAGTAACATCTGTGCCAGGCAAACATTTTTTTTAAAAAGAGAATCTAAGCACTTGAAATTCAATGGCATTAGCATCACTGAATCCCCCACTAACTTTTCAGAGGTTACCACTGACCAAAGACTGAACTGGACCAACCATATAAATACCCTGGCTCCTGGCTTCCTATTGTTTATCCACCATCAACAAAGTGCAAGTCAGGAGTGTAATGGAATACTTATGTGCCAGCCCCCATCCAGTACCTTAAAAATTCACACCCACTTCTGCTGCACAGTTTCAGCAGAATACACCACCACCATCATCCAGGTGGAATCAACAATACCGTCCCAAACCCTTCACCACTATGGGTAAAAAATGAGGTCTGCAGATGCTGGAGATCACAGTTGAAAATATGTTGCTGGTTAAAGCACAGCAGGTCAGGCAGCATCCAAGGAATAGGAAATTCGACGTTTCGGGCATAAGCCCTTCATCAGGAATCAGCCCTTCCTGATGAAGGGCTTATGCCCGAAACGTCGAATTTCCTATTCCTTGGATGCTGCCTGACCTGCTGTGCTTTAACCAGCAACACATTTTTAACCTTCACCACTATGACCCAGGAGGACAAGAGCAGATGCATAGGAACACCACTGCCACCATCACTACCTGCAAGATCCCTTCCAAGCCATACACCATCCTGACTTGGAAATATATCTCTATTCTTTCACTGGATCAAAATCCTGCAGCTTTCTGCCTACCAGTACTGTAGGTATACCTTCATCCATGGATTGCAACAGTTCAAAAAAGCAGTTCACCACTGCGTTCTCCAGGGCAATCAGAGATAAATAGAAAATTTAACTGAGTCAGTGGTGTCTGCACCCTGTAAATTAATAGAACCACTACCCATCACCTTCACAGCAGATACTCATGCGACTCTGCCAATGCTGTCAATCTCTTACACTGCAGGCAAAGATGCCACAGAGCATGGTATATTGGTGAGACTGCGCAGATGCTGTGGTAACATGAATAGACACCATGCAACAATTGCTGGACAGGGATGTTCCCTCCCAATTGGGGGACTCTCCAGCTGTCAAGAACATGCAGCTTCCAATCTTCAGTTAATGTCCTTCAACGTGGCCTTCAAGATATATAACATCACAGAATCACCAAGCAGAAACTGATAGCCAAGTTCTATACCCATGAAGATGGCCTCAACCATCTGTTCTGTATCTCTAAAATCTTCCTTACTATCCTGTTGACACCATCACCTTGATAACTTGTCACGATCTCTCTACCTTAATTAGTTTGTACAGTTTTGGATTACTTGTTACTTTGGTTAGATTCTCAGCACCTTTATATCTGTCATGTTATTCAAGTCATTTAGTTTGTCTCCAGCACCACCTTATTTTTAAATTTCTGTAACTACTCTCTGCCTCAATTGTTCAGGTTGTAGGTCGTTTCTTTCATTTGCGATTCAGCTATTGACACTTTACTCACACCGTCTGACACTTTCGATCACCTGCAGAGACTTATTATTCAGCCTCTTGACACTCCACTCACACCATTTGTACAACCTTTTGATCATTAAAACTACCTATTCTGTGCCTGGATGCTTGTCGTCCCTCCTCCCTACCTTTTATCTCAGCCTGCTTGGCTACTCTCTCTCATTCCTGATGAAGGGCTTATGCTCGAAACGTCGAATTCCCTATTCCTGAGATGCTGCCTGGCCTGCTGTGCTTTGACCAGCAACACGTTTTCAGCTGTGATCTCCAGCATCTGCAGACCTCATTTTTTACTCGAAGATTTTAACCTACTGCGAATCCTCTTGCAAGGATGCCTTCCTTGAAGAAGCTCTCTTCCTCCCTCTACAAGGATTTCAGCGAGTCTCTCTCTCACTGCACCCCCCAGGTCATCTCCTCTGCACAGAAACTCTTCAGCCACGTTCTACCTCTCCACCCCCACTCCACTCCGGCCTATCACCCTCACCTTGACCTCCTTCCACCTATCCCACCTCCATCGCCCCTCCCCCAAGTCCCTCCTCCCTACCTTTTATCTTAGCCTGCTTGGCTACTCTCTCTCATTCCTGATGAAGGGCTTATGCTCGAAACGTCGAATTCCCTATTCCTGAGATGCTGCCTGGCCTGCTGTGCTTTGACCAGCAACACATTTTCAGCTGTCTTCACTTCACCCAATGAAGCTCCAAAAGCTTGTAATTTCACAATAAACCTGTTGGACTATAACCTGGTGTCATGTGACCTCTGACCTTGTCCACCCCAGTCCGACACCGGCAGTTCCACACCTTAAAAGAAAAAGCTTGGCAGAGAATTTTGCATAGCGAGCTCCCATTAGTAACACATAATAGTAATCAGCTTGCTATTTGTGGAATCATAGAATCCCTACAATGTGGAAACCGGTCATTCGGCCCAAAAAGTCCAGACTGACTCTTTGAAGAGTATCTCACCCAGACCCATTCCACTACCCTTTTACTCTAAATTTACCCCTGACTAATGCACCTAGCCTACAATCCCTGTACACAATGAGCAATTTAGCATAGCCAATTCACCTAACATGCACATCTTTGGACTGTGGGAGGAAACCCATGCAGACACGGGGAGAATGTGCAAACTCCACACAGACAGTCTGCCCAAGGCTGAGATCAAACCTGGGTGCCTAATGTTGTAAGGCAGCAGTGTGAACCACTGAGCCACCGTTCTCTTCGAGGGCTTGATGGGCCTCAGTCCAAAGTCTTATCAGAAAGGTAGCATCTCAAACAGTGCACAGCTTAGATTACTTACAGTGTGGAAACAGGCCCTTCGGCCCAACAAGTCCACACCGACCCACCGAAGCGCAACCCACCCATACCCCTACCCCTACATTTACCCCTTACCTAACACTACGGGCAATTTAGCATGGCCAATTCACCTGGCCCGCACATCTTTGTGACTGTGGGAGGAAACCGGAGCACCCGGAGGAAACCCACGCAGACACGGGGAGAACGTGCAAACTCCACACAGTCAGTCGCCTGAGTCGGGAATTGAACCCAGGTCTCAGGCGCTGTGAGGCAGCAGTGCTAACCACTGTGCCACCGTGCCACCCAAGCTCTGCTTGGACTGAGGCCCCAGAAATCTGATTCCAAGGTGAGTGAATTAGATGCTGCGTGACCCGCTGTGACCTCCAGCATTTTGCGGTTCCAGATTCCAGCAAATGCAGTAAGCCGCTCGTGCCACAATGCTGGACGTAATGAATGATTTCCTATCCCCCAAAGCAGCATCGATAAAGTGTGTAGCTGGAAAGAGCACAGCAGATCAAACAGCACGGGAGTCGACATTTCGGGTCGGAACCTTTCATCAGTCTACTCCCCTGCTCCTCTGATGCTGCGCATTTCCCAGCTCCACACCTGACCGACTCTGACTTTCCAGCGTCTGCAGTCCTCACCATCCCACAATGCAGCTTTAGCAAAGTACCCATTTTCTCATCATGACATATCCCGTGACTTCCCTTTAAGCTGACAGTTTTCATTTTGAGTCACATTTGTGCCTGAGCATATGAAATAAATAAAGTTACAAATCAAAAATTACTGCCAACTGCATGGAATAAAAAATGAACAAAAGGGAGGCTGTTTGTCCTGTTCTACTGGTCCTAGCCTTTTGCAAGAGCTATTTGATTAGTTCCACTGTACTGCAACTTTATTTAATCTTGTTGAATATTACTTCTGCTTCTATGTTTTCTCCACCACCTGCTTCTATTGCTTGTTCAGGTAATGCTTTCCAGATAATGACAAGTTTCTGCTTAAGTCACACTGTCCATAGTTCCCCCACTCCGGTTCACTTGGTAATTCTCTTCAATATCAGTCCTCACACAATCAACTGTTTTAACAAAAAAAGCTTCTGCCTTTGTTTTTTCACACCTCTTCATGATTTGAAGAGCTGGTATTAAATTTCTCCTTAACTGTCTCTGTTGTAAAAGGAACAATCTCAGCTTTTCCAGTTCTCACCCCAGAAGTGAATTCCTTCACTTCAGATAGAATAAAGATGTAATTAGTGTTCTGTATTCACTCTGTTCTATATGGGCAGGAAAACAGAAGTTTACGACCACGTTGCAGGGAATGATCTAGTTTCTTTACAACTCAAAGCAAAAGTGGAACTGCAGGGTCATAGTCAGAGAGGTCTTCAGCACAGAAAAAGGCCCTTTGGCCCATCAAGTCTGAGCTGGTCAAAAACAAGCACTTAACTATTCTAATCCCATTTTCCAGCACTTAGCCCATAGCCTTGTATGCCTTTAGATGCACATTGTGGCCTAAGTGCTGGAAAATGAGATTAGAATAACACATGTAGGCGGCACGGTGGCACAGTGGTTAGCACTGCTGCCTCACAGCGCCTGAGACCTGGGTTCAATTCCCGACTCAGGCGACAGACTGTGTGGAGTTTGCACGTTCTCCCACAGTCCAAAGATGTGCGGGTCAGGTGAATTGGCCGTGCTAAATTGCCCAGAGTGTTAGGTAAGGGGTAAATGTAGGGGTATGTGTGGGTTGCACTTCGGCGGGTCAGTGTGGACTTGTTGGGCCGAGGGGCCTGTTTCCACACTGTAAGTAATCTAATCTAAGTGTGCATCAATATCCAGCAAAGTTTATTTTAGCCAGCACCTTATGAACTGGCACTCTCAATAAACTGGCCAAAATTATATCCCTAAAATTAAAATTAGGTTTATTGTCTAGTTTACTACATTATAACGATCTTCGTGATGCCTGAGTAGTCAAGTCGAGGGTAAAAGTGAGAGGGCTCTCTGCCAGTAAGTTTTATTTAAGACAAAGTTGCATTGCCTGATCTGGAGAGAAGGTCTTTTGAGGAAAGGCGAAGGGACCCATTGGAGAGAAGAAGGCCAAGAGGGGATTTAATAGAGACATACAAGATGAGCAGAGGATTAGATAGGGTGGACAGTGAGGGTCTTTTTCCAAGGATGATGATGTCGGCTTGTATGAGGGGGCATAGCTACAAATTGAAGTGTGACAAATTTAAGACAGATGTCAGGGGCAGATTCTTTACTCAGAGAGTGGTAAGGGCGTGGAATGCCCTGCCTGCCAATGTAGTTAACTCTGCCACATTAGGGGCATTTAAACAGTCCTTGGATAAGCACATGGATGATGATGGAATAGTGTGGGGGATGGGCTTAGCTTTGTATACAGGTCAGCACAACATTGAGGGCTGAAGGACCTGTTCTGCACTTTATTGTTCTATGTTCTATTATTTAAATTATTTATGTAAATAAGGAGTAACAGTGATGTATATACTCCCTGCATTATATTTCTTTTACTCTGTGTCTTTGCATTGTTTATATGGATCTCTTGATTATCCAGAATATTTGGTCAACTCCTGGTCCCATCGTTGCCGGTTAATAAAATGCTTGCTGTTCTTCTTAAATGTTGTGAGGGGTTCTGTGTCTCCCAGCTTTCAAGGCAGTGAGTTCCAGATTCCCATCACCCTCCAGGTGAAAACTTTAGTTTCCTAATTTGAGTGAAATGATACAGGAACCGCTGGCAATCTCAGCCAACAAGGACATCTTCAATAAACATAGAAGACGTGCCAAGACTTGGCGTGGCGCAGTGGAAGTGTCCTTCCCTCTAGGCCGGAAAGCCCTGGTTCAGGTCCCAATTGCTCCAAAGGTATGTCTTAACACATCTGAACAGATTGATCAGACAAAAAACACACCGTGGGCAGCACGGTGTTAGCACTGCTTCCCTCACAGCGCCAGAGACCCGGGTTCAATTCCCGACTCAGGCGACTGACTGTGTGGAGTTTGCACATTCTCCCTGTGTCTCCGTGGGTTTCCTCCGGGTGCTCCG
Organism: Hemiscyllium ocellatum; assembly: GCF_020745735.1. Classification (NCBI taxonomy): domain Eukaryota; kingdom Metazoa; phylum Chordata; class Chondrichthyes; order Orectolobiformes; family Hemiscylliidae; genus Hemiscyllium; species Hemiscyllium ocellatum. The sequence continues at coordinate 19,613,869 of NC_083442.1, forward strand.
GTTTCCTCCCACAGTCCAAAGATGTGCGGGTCAGTTGAATTGGCCATGCTAAATTGCCCATAGTGTTAGATAAAGGGGTAAATTAGATTAGATTACTTTAGATTACTTACAGTGTGGAAACAGGCCCTTCGGCCCAACAAGTCCACACCGACCCGCCAAAGCGCAACCACCCATACCCCTACATTTACCCCTTACCTCTTACCTAACACTACGGGCAATTTAGCATGGCCAATTCACCTGACCCGCACATCTTTGGACTGTGGGAGGAAACCGGAGCACCCGGAGGAATCCCACACAGACACGGGGAGAATGTGCAAACTCCACACAGTCAGTCGCCTGAGTCGGGAATTGAACCCGGGTCTCTGGCGCTGTGAGGCAGCAGTGCTAACCACTGTGCCACCGTGCCGCCCACAAATGTAGAGGAATGGGTGGGTTGCGCTTCGGCGAGTCGGTGTGGACTTGTTGGGCCAAAGGGCCTGTTTCCACACTGTAAGTAATCTAATCTAATCAAAAAACAAGCCTATTTGGTTTCTTCTTGCTTTGGGTGTGATCTTCTGAGGGTTTCCCAAGCTTGGTCCATCCCTGGGGTGTAATGGCACCATGTCTTCAATGATAGCACCACACAAGATTTGAACATTAATTTTACCTAAAAACCAAAAGGAAAATCATGGCGGCAGAATGGCACAAATCCAGGTGTAAGGGTGCTGCCACAATGCCATATACCATTGTAAGAGGCGGGTAGGGGAGCAGGGACCTAGGGAGATTAGATTAGATTAGATTACTTACAGTATGGAAACAGGCCCTTTGGCCCACCAAGTCCACACCGACCGGCCGAAGCGCAACTCACTCAGACCCATTCCCCTACATTTACCCCTTCACCTAACACTACAGGCAATTTTAGCATGGCCAATTCACCTAACCTGCACATCTTTGTGACTGTGGGAGGAAACCGGAGCACCCGGAGGAAACTCACGCAGTCACAGGGAGAACGTGCAAACTCCACACAGTTGCCTGAGGCGGGAATTAAATCCAGGTCTCTGACGCTGTGAGATGCTAAAGTATCTTTCTCATCTCAGAGTCAAAATATCAGGGACGGCATGGTGGCTCAGTGGTTAGCACTGCAGCCTTACAGCACCAGGGAGCCAGGTTCGATTTCAGCCTTGGGTGACTGTCTGCTTGGGTTTGCTCCGGTTTCCTCCCACGGTCCAAAGGTGTGCAGGTCAGGTGGATTGGCCATGCTAAATTGCCCATAGTGTTAGGTACATTGGTCAGAAGGAAATTGGTCTAGTGGGTTACTCTTCATAGCGTCAGTGTGGACTCGTTGGGCTGAAGGGCCTGTTTCTACACTGTAGGAAATCCAATCTAATCATGACTTGAGGGCTCACTTCAGAAACCTGGAGACAGACTGACACACCAGTCCAATACCAAGGGAGTGTGGCTTTCTGTTGAAGGTGCTGCATTTCCAATGAGGCGTTAAACTAACATTACATCTGAGCTTTCAATAGGAAATAAAAGATTAATTTCAGATTTCCCCCTTGTTGTTGTGGCTGACAGTTACCCCTTGGTAAAAGTCACAAAAAAAAAATCATCTGGCTATTGCTTCATCGTCATGTGCAAGATCTTGCTGTGTACAAATTGGCTGGACAAACTTTTTAACAGTAACTGTACTGTACTTCATTGTAATTAGCACTGCTGCTTCACAACTCCAGAGACCCGGGTTCGATTCCCACCACAAGCGACTGACTGTGTGGAGTTTGCACATTCTCCCCATGTCTGTGTGGGTTTGCTCCGGTTTCCTCCCACAGTCCAAAGATGTGCGGGTCAGGTGAATTGGCTATGCTAAATTGCCCGTAGTGTTAGGTAAGGGGTCTGGGTGGGTTGTGGACTTGTTGGGCCGAAGGGCCTGTTTCCACACTGTAAGTAATCTAATCTAAAGCACCTTGTTACAACCTTGATTCCAAAAGGTGCTGTGTAAATATAAATTTTTCTGTCCATCTCAGTAAAGTACAGGCTCTCCCTCCACCCACTCAGTGCCATTACAGAGGAACCACCACCCCACCAATAATTCTACTGCCACCTGGCTGATCTTTTTGAAGACTGATTGTAAATACTGCCAGTTGTCCACAAATAAGAACTGCCCGTCCCTGTGTACTGTTGTGGCAACAGAGCAAGGTGAAATCTTATCTGTTCAAGTAAATGTATTAAGTTCAAACCAGTTTCTGATCAAGCACTGATCTTGCTCCCAGTCAACGTTGCGAATGGGAATAGTCATATTTCTAGAGGTGCCATCACGTGATCTATCTTCAAACACCGGTCCCCCATCACCTCCCCATGGGTAAGTCAACATGCCCATTTCCTTTTTTTTAAAGTTGAAGACCTACTCCACATTGGAGAAACCAAACACAAAAGGGGCGATCACTTTGCAGAACACCTCCAGTCAAGTGTGCAAGCATGACCCTGACCTTCCCGCAGCCGGTCACTTTAACACAGCATCCTGCTCACATGCCCATATGCCTGTTCTCGGCATACTGCAGTGCTCCTGTGAATCCCACATTAACTGGAGGAACAACATCTCATCTTCTGACTGGGCACTTTACAGCCTCCTGGACATAATATTGAGAGCCTCACCTTCAAACTGTGAACCATTTCTTCCCTTTCTTTTAGTTTTACTAGTTTACAATATCTGTCACCATGTGCTCTCTCCCCTCCCCCCACTAGTGGGACTGTCTTCTCTTTCGAGTCTGGCAGTCAGACATACCATCGTTCTGCCATTCTCACATTCCAATCACTTATCCTGAACTATCAACATCTTTCCTCCACCAGCACTCTACATACCACCACCACCTCCGCCCCAACCCCCAACTATAGCATAAATGCTACCCTGAAAACAATACGGGCTGGAGATCATAGCAGGTCAGACAGCATTCGTGGAGAGAGAGAGAGAGAGCGCAAGCTAATGTTTCAATTTAGATACTTCATCAGAGGAATGTTGCTCCCCCTCCAACAGCTCTGATGAGAGTCATTTAGACTTGAAATGTTAGCTTGCTCTCTCTCTCTCTCTCCATGCATGCTGTCTGACTTGCTGTGATCTCCAGCATTTGTTGTTTTCAGTATAGATTCCAGCATCTGCAGTAAGTTGCTCCTCACTGCTTCTATGTTAACTATTCCCTTCATAATTTTATATGTTTCTATAAGGACCTCCTCAACTTTCTAAATTCCAATTAATATAATGGGTTCAGCATTACCCAGTCAGGGGTCAGCAATAACCAGTTAGGGGTCATTATTGTCCAGTCGGGGGTCAGTATTATCTAGATTAGATTCTCTACAGTGTAGAAACAAGCCCTTCAGCCCAACCAGTCCACATCGACCCTCCGAACCCACCCAGAACCATTTTCCTCTGACCAATGCACCTAACACTATGGGCAATTTAGCATGGCCTATTCACCTGACCTGCACAACTTTGGATTGTGGGAGGAAACTAGAGCACCCAGAGGAAAGCTATGCAGACAGACACCCAAGGCTGGTATCGAACCTGGGACCCTGGTGCTTTGAGGCAGTAGAGCTAACCACTGAGCCAGTTAGGGATCAGTATTGCCCAGTTAGTGGTCAGCATTGCCCAGTCAAAGGGCAGTATTGCCCAGTCCGAGGTCAGTAATGGCCCGGTCAGGGGTCAACCTTGCCCAGTGGTGCTGGAAGAGCACAGCAGTTCAGGCAGCATCCAAAGTGCAGCGAAATCGGCGTTTCGGGCAAAAGCCCTTCATCAGTAATAAAGGCAGTGAGCCTGAAGCGTGGAGAGATAAGCTAGAGGGGGGTGGGGGTGGGGAGAAAGTAGCATAGAGTATAATGGGTGAGTGGGGGAGGGGATGAAGATGATAAGTCAGGGAGGAGAGGGTGGAGTGGATAGGTGGAAAAGGAGATAGGCAGGTCGGACAAGTCTGGACAAGTCATGGGGACAGTGCTGAGCTGAAAGTTTGGAACTAGGGTAAGGTGGGGGAAGGGGAAATGAGGAAACTGTTGAAGTCCACATTGATGTCTTGGGGTTGAAGTGTTCCGAGGCGGAAGATGAGGCGTTCTTCCTCCAGGCGTCTGGTGGTGAGGGAGCGGCGGTGAAGGAGGCCCAGGACCTCCATGTCCTCGGCAGAGTGGGAGGGGGAGTTGAAATGTTGGGCTACGGGGCAGTGTGGTTGATTGGTACGGGTGTCCCAGAGATGTTCCCTACAGCGCTCTGCTAGGAAGCACCCAGTCTCCCCAATGTAGAGGAGACCGCATCGGGAACAACGGATACAATAAACAATATTAGTGGAAGTGCAGGTAAAACTTTGATGGATGTGGAAGGCTCCTTTAGGGCCTTGGATAGAGGTGTAGGAGGAGGTGTGGGCACAGGTTTTACAGTTCCTGCGGTGGCAGGGGAAAGTGCCAGGATGGGTGGGTGGGTTGTAGGGGGGGCGTGGACCTGACCAGGTAGTCACGGAGGGAACGGTCTTTGCGGAAGGCGGAAAGGGGCAGGGAGGGAAATATATCCTTGGTGGTGGGGTCTTTTTGAAGGTGGCGGAAATGTTGGCGGATGATTTGGTTTATGCGAAGGTTTGTAGGGTGGAAGGTGAGCACCAGGGGCGTTCTGTCCTTGTTACGGTTGGAGGGGTGGGGTCTGAGGGCGGAGGTGCAGGATGTGGACGAGATGTGTTGGAGGGCATCTTTAACCACGTGGGAAGGGAAATTGCGGTCTCTAAAGAAGGAGGCCATCTGGTGTGTTCTATGGTGGAACTGGTCCTCCTGGGAGCAGATACGGCGGAGGCAGAGGAATTGGAATACGGGATGGCATTTTTGCAAGAGGTAGGGTGGGAAGAGGTGTAATCCAGGTAGCTGTGGGAGTCGGCAGGTTTGTAAAAAATGTCAGTGTTAACTCGGTCGTCATTAATGGAGATGGAGAGGTTCAGGAAGGGGAGGGAGGTGTCAGAGGTGGTCCAGGTAAATTTAAGGTCAGGGTGGAATGAGTTGGTGAAGTTGATGAATTGCTCAACCTCCTCGCAGGAGCACGAGGTGGTGCCAATGCAGTCATCAATGTAGGGTAGGAAGAGGTGGGGAGTGGTGCCGATTTAATTATGGAAGATGGACTGTTCTACGTAGCCAACAAAGAGACAGGTATAGCTGGGGCCCATACGTGTGCCCATGGCTACCCCTTTGGTCTGGAGGAAGTGGGAGGATTCAAAGGAGAAATTGTTAAGGGTGAGGACCAGTTCGGCCAAACGAATGAGAGTGTCGGTGGAAGGGTACTGTTGGGGACGTCTGGAAAGGAAGAAACAGAGGGCTTGGAGGCCCTGGTCATGGTGGATGGAGGTGTAGAGGGATTGGATATCCATGGTGAAGATGAGGCGTTGGGGTCTGGGGAAACGGAAGTCTTGGAGGAGGTGGAGGGCGTGGGTGGTGTCTTGAACATATGTGGGAAGTTCCTGGATAGGACAGTGTCGAGGTAGGTAGAGATGAGTTCAGTGGGGCAGGAGCATGCTGAGACAATGGGTCGGCTAGGGTGGTCAGGCTTGTGGATCTTGGGAAGGAGGTAGAACCGGGCAGTGCGGGGTTCCCGGACTATGAGGTTGGAAGCTGTGGGTGGGAGATCTCCTGAGGTGATGAGGTTCTGTATGGTCTGGAAGATGATGGTTTGGTGATGGGGGGGTGCGGTCATAGACGAGGGGGCAGTAGGAAGAGGTGTCCTCGAGTTGGCGTTTAGCTTCAGCGGTGTAGAGGTCAGTGCGCCAGACTATCACTGCACCCCCTTTATACGCTGGCTTAATGGTGAGGTTGGGATTGGAGCAGAGTGATTGGAGGGCTGCGCATTGTGAGGGTGAGAGGTTGGAGTGAGGGAGGGGGGGTAGACAGGTTGAGGCGGTTAATGTCCTGGCGGCAGTTGGAAATGAAGTGGTCGAGGGCAGGTAATAGGCCGCGGGGTGTCCAGGTGGATGCAGTGTGTTGGAGATGGGCGAAGGAGTCCTCAGAAGGTGGGCGGGAATCCTGATTGTGAAAGTAAGCTCGGAGGCAGAGACGACGGAAGAATTGTTCGACGCCACGGCGTGTATTAAATTCATTGATGCGTGGATGGAGGGGGAAGAAGGTGAGTCCTTTGCTGAGGACTGATCGTTCGTCCTCAGTGAGGGGGAGGTCTGGGGGATGGTGAAAAATCGGCAGGGCTGGGAGCTGGGATCTGGTGTGGGTGTGGAGCCAGGAGTGGGGTTGGAGCCAGTAACTGGAGTGGGTGTGATGGTGGGGGGAATGGGGGTGGAGTCATGAGCAGGGTAGTGTTCCCCTCAGGGTTCTGGGGGGTGGGGATAGTAACAGTGGGATTTGTGGGGGGCGTGCCAGCAGAATGCAGGTGAGTGGTGCTGGTGAGGGCGGAAGTGGTGGTGACCACGGCAGTAGGGGTGGCGGACGTCATTGAGCGTGTGGCATCAGTGATGATGTGAGGGTTTTATCCGCCCACCTCCATAAACAGCGCTCCTCAAACATTCCAGAAGATTCCCCTAACCTCGGAAACGATTCAGACACCATTAGCCATGCAGCTGATGCAGATACCACCCCCTCACTGATTGATGATGTCACTTCCGCCCCCATCATGGCCACTCCCACAGCCACTTCTGTCCCTCACAATTCTTCATGCATCACACGTGGCATCATGAACGCCCCTCACATCATCGCTGATGCCACACGCTCAATGACTTCCGCCACCCCTACTGCCATGGTCACCACCAGCACCGCTCACCTACATTCTGCTGACACATCCCCCACAGACCCCACTGCCACTATTCCCGCCCCACAGAACCCGCAGCGGTTAATATGGTCCAGCCAGGGATCAGTGTTGCCCAGCCAGGGGTCAGCATGGCCCAGTCGGGGTTAATATGGTCCAGCCAGGGGTCAGCATAGCCCTGCCAGGGGTCAGCGTGGCCCAGTCAGGGGTCAGTATGGCCCGGTCAGAGGTCAGTCTTGCCCAGTCAGGGGTCAGAGTTGCTCAGCCAGGGGTCAGCATGGCCCAGTCGGGGTTAATATGGTCCAGCCAGGGGTCAGCATAGCCCTGCCAGGGGTCAGCGTGGCCCAGTCAGGGGTCACTATGGCCCGGTCAGAGGTCAGTCTTGCCCAGTCAGGGGTCAGAGTTGCTCAGTTAGGGGTCAGCGTGACCCAGTCAGGGGTCAGCGTGGCCCAGCTAGGGGTCAGCGCGGCCCAGTCAGGGGTCAGCGCGGCCCAGTCAGGGGTCAGTGTTACCCAGCCAGGGATCAGCGCGGCCCAGTCAGGGGTCAGCGTGGCCCAGTCAGGGGTCAGCGCGGCCCAGACAGGGGTCAGCGCGGCCCAGCCAGGGATCAGCGCGGCCCAGTCAGGGGTCAGCGTGGCCCAGTCAGGGGTCAGCGCGGCCCAGTCAGGGGTCAGCACGGCCCAGTCAGGGGTCAGCGCGGCCCAGTCAGGGATCAGCGTGGCCCAGCCAGGGGTCAGCGCAGCCCAGTCAGGAGTCAGTGCGGCCCAGCCAGGAGTCAGCGCGGCCCAGTCAGGGGTCAGTGTTACCCAGCCAGGGGTCAGCGCGGCCCAGTCAGGAGTCAGTGCGGCCCAGCCAGGGGTCAGCGTGGCCCAGTCAGGGGTCAGCGTGGCCCAGCTAGGGGTCAGCGCGGCCCAGTCAGGGGTCAGCGCGGCCCAGTCAGGGGTCAGTGTTACCCAGCCAGTGATCAGCGCGGCCCAGTCAGGGGTCAGCGTGGCCCAGTCAGGGGTCAGCGCGGCCCAGACAGGGGTCAGCGCGGCCCAGACAGGGGTCAGCGCGGCCCAGACAGGGGTCAGTGTTACCCAGCCAGGGATCAGCGCGGCCCAGACAGGGGTCAGCGCGGCCCAGTCAGGGGTCAGCACGGCCCAGTCAGGGGTCAGCGCGGCCCAGTCAGGGATCAGCGTGGCCCAGCCAGGGGTCAGCGCAGCCCAGTCAGGAGTCAGTGCGGCCCAGCCAGGGGTCAGTGCGGCCCAGCCAGGGGTCAGCGTGGCCAAGACAGGGGTCAGTGTTGCCCAGACAGAGGTGAGCGTGACCCAGTCAGGGGTCAGCGTGGCTCAGTCAGGGGTCAGCATTGACCAGTCAGGGGTCAGTCTGGCCCGGTCAGGGATCAGTGGGCCCAGTCAGAGGTCAGCATTGACCAGTCAGGGGTCAGTCTGGCCCAGTCAGGGATCAGCGTGACCCAGTCAGAGGTCATTGTTGCCCAGTCAGGGGTCAGAGTGGTCCAGTCAGGGGTCAGAGTGGTCCAGTCAGGGGTCAGCGCGGCCCAGTCAGGGGTCAGTGTTGCCCAGTCAGGGGTCAGTGTGGCACAGTCAGGGGTCAGTGTTGCCCAGTCAGGGGTCAGCGTTGCCCAGTCAGGGGTCAGTGTGGCCCAGTCAGGGGTCAGCGTTGCCCAGTCAGGGGTCAGTGTGGCCCAGCCAGGGGTCAGCGTGGACAAGTCAGGGGTCAGTGTTGCCCATGGGTCAGCGTGGCCCAGCCAGAGGTCAGCATGGCCCAGCCAGGGGTCAATGTTGCCCAGCCAGGGGTCAGTGTGGCCCAGCCAGGGGTCAGCGTGGACAAGTCAGGGGTCAGTGTTGCCCATGGGTCAGCGTGGCCCAGCCAGAGGTCAGCATGGCCCAGTCAGGGGTCAGTGTTGCCCAGTCAGGGGTCAGCGTGGCCCAGTCAGGGGTCAGTGTGGCCCAGCCAGGGGTCAGCGTGGACAAGTCAGGGGTCAGTGTTGCCCATGGGTCAGCGTGGCCCAGCCAGAGGTCAGCATGGCCCAGCCAGGGGTCAGTGTTGCCCAGCCAGGGGTCAGTGTGGCACAGTCAGGGGTCAGCGTGGCCCAGCCAGGGGTCAGTGTGGCACAGTCAGGGGGTCAGTGTGGTACAGTCAGGGGTCAGTGTTCCCCAGTCACGGGTCAGCGTAGCCCAGTCAGGGGTCAGTGTTGCCCACTCAGGGATCAGCGTGTCCCGACAGGGGTCAGCGTGGCCCAGTCAGGGGTCAGTGTTGCCCAGTCAGGGGTCAGCGTGACCCAGTCAGGAGTCAACGTTGCCCAGCCAGGGATCAGCGTGGCCCAGTCAGGGGTCAGCGTTGCCCAGTCAGGGGTCAGTGTGGCCTAGTCAGGGATCAGCGTTGCCCAGTCAGGGGTCAGTGTGGCCTAGTCAGGGATCAGCGTTGCCCAGTCAGGGGTCAGTGTTGCCCAGTCAGGGGTCTGCGTGGCCCAGTCGGGGTCAGTGTTGCCCAGACACGGGTCAGCGTGGCCCAGTCAGGGGTCAGTGTTGCCCACTCAAGGGTCAGCGTTGCCCAGTCAGGGGTCAGCGTGGCCCACTCAGGGGTCAGTGTTGCCCAGGGGTCAGTGGTCAGTCTGGCCCTGGGTTAATTGATTCTTTGTTATCAAACACCACCCAACTTGACTGACATGAAACATTCAAACAGACAGAATGTCTGCCTCCCTTTTTCTCCTGGGGAGGTTTAGCCTGACCTTTCCTGATGGATGGGACTGCCTTGGAGAGCCTCCGGGCTCTGGAAGCTCCTCCCGCCCTCACCCTCCCTCCCTCCCCAGAACAAGCTGCTCATTCCCGGAGCCGACACCGGACAATGTCCCGCTGCCTCTGCCGCTTGTGGAAGCCCTTGGGCGGCCGGGCCTTCACTGGCAGCAGCGGCCGGGCCGCGGGGCCGCCCTCCCGGAGCCGGAGCCGGGCTTGGAGCTGGGGCCGGGCCCAGGCCTGCGGACTAGGCCTCGGGCTCTCCCTCGGTCTCGGGCTGGGCCTCGGGGCCCGGCTGTGGGGGCCGCAGTCCGAGTGTCAGTCGGAGGCGGACGGAGAGGATGTGAGGGGAGCCCTGGGCGAGGCCAAACAGCGAGGGAGAGACCTGCTGCAGAGAGTGAAGGTGAGGGGCTGGGGGCTGGGGGAAGGGTCCCTATAATACACCGCCCCCCGCATTCCCACAGAAACCCCCGCCTCCACTGCCCCAACTCTCCCCCCAACTCCCTCCCCATTTTCCCTCAACTTCCCTCCCCACTCTCCCCCCACTTCCCCCCCCAACTCTCCCCCCCCCACTTTCCCCCCAACTCTCTCCCCCCCACTTTCCCCCAACTCTCCCCCCCCACTTTCCCCCCACTCTCCCCCCCCACTTTCCCCCCAACTCTCCCCCCCCACTTTCCCTCAACTCCCTCCATCACTCCCCCCCACTTCCCCCCCTCCCCCCCATTCTCCCCGACTCCTGCCCCACTCTCCCCCGACTCCTGCCCCATCCCCCCACACTTCCCCCCCCCCTCCCACACTTCCCCCCCCCCACACTTCTCCCCCCCCTCCCCCCCACACTTCTCCCCCCCCCTCCCCCCCCCACACTTCTCCCCCCCCTCCCCCCCACACTTCTCCCCCCCTCCCCCCCACACTTCTTCCCCCCCTCCCCCCCACACTTCTTCCCCCCCTCCCCCCCACACTTCTTCCCCCCCCCCCCCCCTCCCCCCCACACTTCTTCCCCCCCTCCCCCCCACACTTCTCCCCCCCCTCCCCCCCACACTTCTTCCCCCCCCCCCCCCCCCCTCCCCCCCCCCCCCCCCTCCCCCCCTCCCCCTCCCCCCCCCTCCCCCCCCCCCCCCTCCCCCCCCCTCCCCCCCCTCCCCCTCCCCCCCCCTCCCCCTCCCCCCCCCTCCCCCCCCCCTCCCCCCCCCCCCCCCCCCCCCCCCCCCCCCTCCCCCCCCCCCCCCCTCCCCCCCCCCCCCCTCCCCCCCTCCCCCCCCCCCCTCCCCCCCCTCCCTCCCCCCTCCCTCCCCCCCCCCCCCCCTCCCCCCCTCCCCCCCCTCCCCACCCCCCCCCCCCCCTCCCCCCCCCTCCCCCCCCCTCCCCCTCCCTCCCCTCCCCCCCCTCCCCCTCCCTCCCCTCCCCCCCCCTCCCCCTCCCTCCCCCCCCCCCACACTTCTTCCCCCCTCCCCCCCTCCCCCCCACACTTCTTCCCCCCTCCCCCCCACACTTCTTCCCCCCCTCCCCCCCACACTTCTTCCCCCCCTCCCCCCCACACTTCTTCCCCCCCTCCCCCCCACACTTCTTCCCCCCCTCCCCCCCACACTTCTTCCCCCCCTCTCCCTCCCCCCACACTTCCCCCCCTCTCCCCCCTTCCACCATCACCTCACATTTCCCCCTTCCCCCCTACTCTCCCCCAATCCCCTCCAACTCCCCCCGACTTCCCCCCCCACTCTTCCCATCTTCCCCCCACTTTCCCCCAACCCCCCCCACCCCCACTACCCCACCCCCACTACCCCACCCCCACTGAAGTTTCAAATTCAGTTGAAATTACAAATCATGTTACAACATTGCTGGGCAGGTTGATTAAAATAACTAGAATCATAGAATTCATACAGTGCAAAATGAGGCCACCTGGCCCATCATATCTGCCCCAACCCTACACAGAGTATCTCACCTAGAGACACCCTTCCATCCATGCCTGTAACCCCACATAGGGTTTTTACCATGTTTAGCAAACCTTCCTGGGCACTGCGGGGGAATTTTTAGCACAACCAATCTATCCAACCTGCACATTGTTGGACTGGAGAAGGAAACAGGAGCAACTGGAGAAAAACCCACACAGACATGGGATGAATGTGTAAACGCCACACACACATTCCTCCAAGGATGGAATCAAACCTGAGTCCTTAGTGCTGTGAAGCAGCAATGCTAACCACTGAGCCACCTCAGTGAGAAGCCTGGACATTATCTGAAATTGAATGGGCAGTGGGCGGAGAGGATGCGTAGTTAATAGGGTTGTGACTGTCAGTAAAATGAGTGAAACTGGTTTAAGTGCTGATAGGATAGTGACAGGGTGAAGAGCAGTTAAAATGAGTGGGAGTGCAGATTGTGGAAGGAGAGCCTGCTTTAGGCTACATTAGCTCAAGAGTCTGTCTCCAATAGTCTCCAATCATCCTCAAACAGTATGCTGTTCTCACCAAATACTTCCCATATAAAGAAAAACCTTTCTTTAAAAAAATGCTAGGAACACTTATAGAAGTGTATAAAATCATGAGAGGCATGGACAGGGTGAGTGCACTCAGTCTTTTTCACAGGGTTGGGGAATCGAGGTCTAGAGAGGGGAAAGAATCAAAGGGAACCTGAGGGACAACTTTTTTACATAGAGGGTGGTATGCATATGGAATGAACTGTTGTGGTGAGTACATTTAACCGCCTTTTAAGAAGCATTTGTACAAATACATGGTGAGGAAAGGATTAGGAGGATATGGGACAAGTGCAGGGAAAAGGGGTTAGCGTGGATGGATGTTTTGGTCAGCATGGACCAGTTTGCGCCAAAGGGTCTGTCATCATGCTGTGGGACCCAATGAACAGTAAAGCAGTGAACCAGCAATGGGAAATGTCCTATGTGGTAATCAGTGGAGATTTATTTAATCTCTTCTGAAGCTGTCACACATTCATACAGACTGGAGTCTCCGTTAATCGTCTGATTCTCCATCTCATCCTGTCTGCTTCCCACCTCCTTTCCTTGCCCCTGTATCTGCTGTTGCTTTAATTTTGCAGTGTCGCTCATAGTATTATATGAATCTTGGCTTCCATCGAACATAAATACTTATTGTAACTAGTGGAAGGGCTCATGTGGTGCAGTAGTCTGGGCCAACTTCTAGGCCGAAAGGTTCAAGTCCCATGTTAAAAATCACACAACACCAGGTTATAGTCCAACAGGTTTAATTGGAAGCACTAGTTTTTCGGAGCACTGCTCCTTCATCAGGAGGTTGTGGAGGACACAATTGTAAGACGCAGAATTTATAGCAAAAGTTTACAGTGTGATGTAATTGAAATTATACATTGAAAAATACCTTGATTGTTTGTTTAATCTCTCATCTGTTAGAATGACCCTGATAGTTTCACTTCTTTCATATGTAAATCACAAAACTTTTTTAAAAAGTTATATTCTCAGGTTAACTGTAACTAATTGGTGTCAGCACAGATAAGATGTTAAGATATTGAAGGTGTTAGCCCCCTGTGTTCCCTGTCTGTGCCATAATGTTTAGACTGATTCTAATCTTAAAAAGTGAGTTAACAGAGTCTTACATGGATTCATGCAGTTTTTGAGCAAAGTACAATGTAACTCTGCAAGTACAAATTCACCCCATAAACGTATATATGTATGTGTGTGTGTGTGTGTGTGTGTGTGTATACGTACGCACGGGGAGGGGGGGGGGTTTGTGAGGGTCTGTGAGAGAGTGTGTTTGTCTGTGTGAGTGTAAAGTGGTCTAAGTCTGTGAGAGTGTCTGTGCATAGGAGTGCCTGTGTGTGTGTGTGTGTGTGTATAGTGCAATGATGGTCACCTGTAGTGTGACATGAACCCAAGGTCCTGGTTGAGGCCCTCCCTACGGGTACCGAACTGAGCTATCAGCCTCTGCTTGGCCACTTTTCGCTGCTGCCTGTCCCAAAGTCCGCCTTGGAGGATGGTCACCCGAAGGTCCTAGGTCCAGCGACCTGGACCGCTGAAGCGCTCTCCAACTGGGAGGGAACACTCGTGTCTGTTGATTGTTGTGCAGTGCCCATTCAGCCTTTGCTGTAACCTCTGCTTGGTTTCACCAAGGTACCATGCCTCCGGGCATACTTGTCCCATGTTCCTGAGACATGTATCAGGACATGTTTAAACAGTTTGACAAAAAAGAATTCAATAATAACTGGGATGTGGCTGTGACATAAGGTCTTCAGAGATGGTGAGGTGTGGTAATAATATCACTGGGTGGCACGGTGGCATGCACTGTTGCCTCACAGCACCAGGGACCCAGGTTCAACTCCTGCCTTGGGCGGCTGTCTGTGTGGAGTTTGCACATTCTCCCTGTGTCTGTGTGGGTTTCCTCTGGGTGCTCCAATTTCCTCCCACAATCTAAAGATGTGCAGGTTAGGTGAATTGTCCATGCACGATTGCCTAGTGTTCAGGGATGTGTAGGTTAGGTGCATTAGTCAGTGGTAAATATAGAATAATAGGGTTGGGAGTGGTCACTCTTTAGAGGATCGGAATGGACTTGTTGGGCCAAAGGGCCTGTTTCCACACAGAACAGATTCTATTCTATCTATCTATCTACACAGGAAGTCACCGGGTTACGAACACCCGCACTTAACAAACTAACCTCTGTAAAGCCTATTATTTTAATCAATCTGAGTTACATGTAATGGTTCATACTAACGAGTGGGCAGACTACTTTGCGCATATCTGTTCCAAATTTGACTTAGGAACAGCCTTAAAAACAGAATTTGTTTGTAACTCGGGGACTTCCGGTAATCCAGAAGGTTAATGTTCTGAGCATCAGGGGTTCAACTCCCAGTTTGAGACATGATGGGATTTGACATCTGGAAATAATCGCCGTTAAACCAACGGACAAGGGGGCGCAGTAGTTGGTGCACTGACCACCCTCACACGGCGCAGGACTCCACTCCTTCCGCTCCAATCCCAACCTCTTCGTTGAGACAAGGGAGGGGCACTGTGGTAGTTTGGCGCACTGATCTCTACACCGCTGAAGCCAGGCGCCAACTCATGGACATCTCATCCTACTGTCCCCTTGACCACGACCTCACCTCCCATCACCAAACCATCATATCCCAGACCATCCATAACCTCATCACCTCAGGAGATCTCCCATCCACAGCCTCCAACCTCATAGTTTCCCAACCCTGCACCGCCCAGTTCTACCTCTTACCCAAAATTCACAAATCTGACTGCTCAGTTGACCCAACGTCTTTGCTTGCTTCTACCCCACTGAATTTATCTCCATATATCTTGACACTATCCTGTCCCCCTTGGTCCAGAAACTCCCCACATACATCTGGGACACCACCAAAGTCCTCCATGACTCGTATTTCCCCAGCCCCCAGAGCATCATCTTCACCATGGACACATCCATTCATCATGGACACATCCATTCACCATTGCAAAGGCCTCCAAGCCCTCCGTTTCTTCCTCTCCGGCCGACCCAACCAGTTCCCTTCCACTGACATGCTCATTCGATCAGCTAAACTGGTCCTTACCCTCAACAATTTCTCTTTGAGTCCTCCCACTTCCTTCAAACTAAAGAGATAGCCATGGGCACCTGTATGGGCCTCAGCTATGCCTCTTCGTTGGATACGTGGAATAGTCCATCTACCGTAGCTACACTGGCACCATCCTTCACTTCATTGATGACTGTATTGGCGCCACCTCGTTGAGGAGGTTGAACAGTTCATCAACTTCATTAACACCTTCCCCCCGACCTTAAGATCACCTGGACTATCTCGGACAGCTCCCTCCCCTTCCTGCACCTCGCCGTCTCCAACTCCAGCAACCAACTCAACATGGACATGTTTCAAACTCACCAACTCCCACTGCTATCTGGGTTACACCTCCTCCCACACCCCCTCATGTAAAAATGCAATCCCTTATTCCCAATTCCTCAGCCTCTGCCATATCTGTTCCCAGGAGGAGCAGTTCCACTCCAGGACATCTCAGATGGCCTCCTATTTCAAGGACTGCAAATTCCCATCCCACGTGATCAACAATGCCCTCCAACACATCCCTTCCATTTCCCGCACCTCTGCCCTTGAACCCCATCCCACCCACTGCAACAAGGATAGAACACCCCTTGTCTTCATCTTCCACCCCACTAACCTCCAAATACAATGCATTATATTCCGCCCCCTACAGTTAAACCCCATCACCAGGGATATATTTCCTTCCCCACCCCTATCTGCGTTCCGCAGAGACGATTTTCTCTGTGACTCCTTCGTTAGGTCTATGACCCCCACCAAGCCACCCTCCACTCCCAGCACCTTCCCTTGCCATCGTAAGGTGTAAAATCTGTGCCCACAACTCCCCTCCACACCTCCATCCAAGGCCCCAAAGGATCTTTTCACATCCAGCAGAGACTTTCCTGCACATCCACCCACATCACCTACTGTGTCTGTTGCTGTTGATGTGGTCTCCTCTACACTGGGGAGACAGGACATCAACTTGCAGAATGTTTCAGGGAACATCTCTGAGAAACACACACCAAACAACCCCACCACCCTGTTGCCGAACACTTCAACTCCCCCTGCCACTCCACCAAGGACATGCTAGTCCTGGGCCTCCTCCACCGCCGAATCTTAGCTACCCGATAACTGGAGGAAAAATGTCTCATTTTCCGCCTTGGGACCTTCCAACCACACAGCATCAACATCGGCTTCACCAGTTTCCTTATCTCCCCTCTCCCCCCACCTCATCCCAGATCCAACCCTCCAACTCGGCACCACCCTCTTGACCTGTCCATCTTCCTTCCTTCACTTATCCACTCCAACCTCCCCTCCGACCTATCTCTATTCCCCCCCACTTGCATCTACCCCAGGTGCCTTCCCCCCCCACCCCTTCCTGATGAAGGGCTAATGCCTGAAATGTCAACTCTCCTGCTCTTTGGACGGCCGCCACACTTTTTGACTCTGAAAATAAAGCTAGTCTAACAACTACTCATCTGTCCTACAGGAAAGGAAATCTGCCATCCAAACCTATAGCAATGTGGTTACTTCTTAACTGCCCTCTGGACAATTAGGGATGGGCAATAAATACTATCCCATGAATAGGAAAAGAAAGGCTTCCTTATTATTATGCAGACACAACCTGTATTTATACACAGACTTCTCATGATAACAGTGAGTTGAATGTTATCATTTTATGATAGGAGTGTTTTCTGTGGCGTGGGATGGTGTCTCTTAACAGCCTCCAGGTCATGTTAAATAAGTGACATTAGACAATTAGTTCAGTTCCATTGTGGAGTGGAAATTGCAGCCCAGAAGAGGATCTGTCAACTCTAATTTCTGCCCGACTAAAGAAAATAATTGATTGAATGTCAAGAGGGTTGGAGGTTGTGACATTTCTGTGCAGGTTGTTTGAGTGGGGCAGAGAGGATTATGTGAGGGAGGGGTTGGAGTGGATGTGGGTATTGAGTGTGGGAGAGGACTGTGTTGGGGGGGATGCTGATGGGGGTGAATGAGTAGGTTTGTAGCAGATGGGGAGAGGATTTGGAGTGGTGGCATGTGCATTGAGTGTAGGGAGCTGCTTGTGGAGAGGATGAATGCGTTTTTGGGTGAGAGGAGGTGGAGTGTGGAAGGGGTTCAAGAGATTGTGGGGAATGGGAGAGAGGAGATGGAGTGGGAAAGGGGATAGTGTGGGGGAGTGGGAAAGGGGATAGTGTGGGGGAGTGGGAAAGGGGATAGTGTGGGGGAGTGGGAAAGGGGATAGTGTGGGGGAGTGGGGAAGGGGATAGTGTGGGGGAGTGGGAAAGGGGATAGTGTGGGGGAGTGGGAAAGGGGATAGTGTGGGGGAGTGGGAGAATGGGGATAGTGTGGGGGAGTGGGAGAATGGGGATAGTGTGGGGGAGTGGGAGAATGGGGATAGTGTGGGGGAGGGGGAAGGAGATAGCGTGGTGTAGTGGGGAAAGAGATGGCGTGGGGGAGTGGGGAAGGAGATGGGGTGGGGGAATGGGGAAGGGGATGGTGTGTGGGCATGGGGAAGGGAATGGAGTGGGGGAGTGTGGAAGGGGATGGTGTGGGGAATTGGGGATAGTGTGGGGGAGTGGGGAAGGAGATGGCGTGGGGGAGTGGGGAAGGAGATGGCGTGGGGGAGTGGGGAAGGGGAAGGCGTTGGGGATTGGGGAAGGGGATGGCGTGGGGGAGTGTGGACGGGGATGGCGTGGGGGAGTGTGGACGGGGATGGCGTGGGGGAGTGTGGACGGGGATGGCGTGGGGGATTGGGGAAGGGGATGGTGTGGGGGAATGGGGATAGTGTGGGGAGTGGGGAAGGGGATGGCATGTCGGAGGGGATGGTGTGGGGGAGTGGGGGAGGGGATGGTGTGGGGGAGGGGATGGTGTGGGGGAGGGATGGTGTGGGGGAAGTGGGGAAGGGGATAGTGTGGGGGAGTGGGGATGGCGTGGGGGAGTGGATGGTGTGGGGGAGTGGGGGAGGGGATGGCGTGGGGGAGTGGGGGAGGGGATGGCGTGGGGGAGTGGGGAAGGGGATGGCGTGGGGGAGTGGGGACGGGGATGGCGTGGGGGAGTGGGGACGGGGATGGCGTGGGGGAGTGGGGAAGGGGATGGCGTGGGGGATTGGGGAAGGGGATGGCGTGGGGGAGTGGGGAAGGGGATGGCGTGGGGGAGTGGGGAAGGGGATGGCGTGGGGGAGTGGGGAAGGGGATGGCGTGGGGGAGTGGGGAAGGGGATGGCGTGGGGGATTGGGGAAGGGGATGGCGTGGGGGAGTGGGGAAGGGGATGGCGTGGGGGAGTGGGGAAGGGGATGGCGTGGGGGAGTGGGGAAGGGGATGGCGTGGGGGAAGTGGGGAAGGGGATAGTGTGGGGGAAGTGGGGAAGGGGATGGTGTGGGGGAAGGGATTGGAGTGGGGATGGACGGGAGAGTAAGTGGAGTGCGGAAAGGGATAGTGTGGGGTTGGTGGAATGGGGAGGAGATTATGGGATGGAGAGGCTTGTGTGGCACAGGGTTTGAATTGTGGTGGGGTGCAGGTTGTATGGGTGGGGGGGTTGTCCTGGTGGGTAGGGAGGGAGTAGGGGCGGGTTTGCCAGGGGAGGAGCTGAATTGGCAACGTGTGTGTGTTCCAGGGGTGGGCGGAGCCTGCGTCTGTGTCGAAACAAAGGAGACAATGCTGGGCGGGGCTTGAGTCGGTGTTGTGGGGCGGGGCTTGAACTGACGTGGGGCGGTGTTTCTGTTGTGGGCGGGGTCAGCGTAGGGCAACTTTTGAATACCGCGGGGTCAGGATCAGATCAAAGTGGGCGCGGTTTGAGTGGGGCGGGGGCGGAGTGACGCGCGTCGTTTGAATGTGGGGGGGGCGGGGTTTTGATGTGGCGGGTGGGGCGGCTTGAATGGGAAGCGGGGGCGGGTGAGGAGCGTCAAATGTGGGCGTGTCCCATGGCGGTGAAGGGGCGGGTATCGGGCGTGGTTTGAATGGGAGGCGGGGCCTCGCGCCTCTTGCCCCGCCCCCCTGTCGCTGTCTCCCTTGTCTCTAACGGTCTGTGGTGCTATTGCTTCAGGTGGGGGCTGAGTGCACACAAGGATGTTTTCCTGCTCTAGGACCTCGTCGCCGGGCTCGGCCAGCTGCACCACCGCCGCCCCCTGCCAGGAGCGGCAGAATGAGGTGGCTGCCTGCGAGGTTGCGGAGAAGGACCTCCAGGAGGGCATGCAGGAGGGCAAGGAGCAGATCAAGGAGCTGAATGAGCGCTTTGCCAAGTACATCAACAACACTGTGCTGAACCTGCAGCGCAAGAACAAGGAGCTCCTGGCTGAGCTCAAGAAGCTGGAGAAAGAGGAGTTCATCGCAGTGGAGAAAGCTTACCAGAAAGACTACCAGGATTTCCAGGCCAGAGTGGATGAGATCCAGAACGAGCTGGTGCTCCTCAAGCTGGAGAAGGACAAGCTCAAGGCCAGGCTGGAGAAGGAGTGCCAACTGAAGCGGGAATTTGACCGTGACTTCCAGCACCTGAAGAAGAGCTACGAGGACGCGACTGCGGGCCTGGAGAAGCTCCAGTGCCAGTACAAGCTGCTGGAGGCCCAGCTGGCTCAGCTCAAGCTGGTGCGCGACCAGGAGCGCATCTACTGGCAGCAGAAGGTGGACAACCTGCAGAACCTGGACCAGGCGGAGAGCAACACCCTGGACCTGGAGCAGGCCCTGCGCAACATGCGCCAGGAGTACGACCAGATGGCCCGCCGCAACAAGGAGGAGCTGCAGCGCTACCGCCACAAGTTCGAGGAGAACAGCGTGCCGCTGCAGAAGATCAAGAAGGAGACCGAGACCTACCGCAACATGGTGACTGACCTGCGGCTGCGGGACGAGATGCACAAGAACCACCTGCAGGAGAAGGAGCGGGAGATCAGCCGGATCAAGGAGTACAACAAGTCCCTGGATAAGAAGATCGAAGCGCAGACCACTGACTTTCAGACTCTGGTGGCAGTGAAGAACGGGCTGGAGCAAGAGCTATCTGGCTACAAGAGCCTCTTGAATCAAGTGGAGAAGAAGGCAAGGGACTATAACGCTCCAGTTTGCTTAACGGCCCCTCCTCCGCCTCCTCCCAAACCTGCTGAGGATGTGAACAAGATGTGGTGTTAGTGCTCTATAAGGACGTTCACGGTTACATCATATGTGTATACACTGATTTTATTTTGAATTTTGTGAACAATGCTTAAAAGACCCTTTAAATTAGATAACAGCAATCTGAGTATTTTGTTAATAACTGTCAAATCTGTTTTCAGGCACAACAATGTTATGCCCTGAATATTTTTTGGGAATTCATCTAACCTTTGCTTTTAACTATTTATGATGCGCAAACAGTGTCCCCATTAATATACAAAAGGTTCTTAGAATGTCTGTAAGATGGAACATGTTATAAGAACAGATTTGTTTTTGTTCAAAGTGCCCCAATTCTATCACAACTCAAACCCAGAAGGTGCACCTTTTGGCCACACAGCTTTATATATGAAGTTCATAAGTTCCAAATAACTTTGCTGGTTGCCATCTCGTCAAGTTAGTTGGTGTCATTAATTTCAATTTTTTGTTTCTGTGAGTTTTTGGCACATATGCAATTTTGTCAATCAAAGGGAAGTCTAAACAGTAATAGTTTGCAACACAATACCATTTTAGCTTTTCAGGTATTCCCTTTCATTCAAACCAGTGTGAGAAAAGTAAAGTTTGATCATTTAAAATGTGTAACAGATGTTACCTTCCGTCCTAATTTCATCATTAAACCACATCGTAAACAATATTTGGAGTGATATTTTGTGATAAGTTCAAAACGTGTATCAGTCACCATGTAGGAATATTTGACATTAATTCCACACAAAGACTTATGCTGTGCTATTAATGGAGCAAAACTAGGTACTTTTGATGTTTTACAATCAGTACAATATATTCCTTTTACAAGTTCTACATTAATTCTTCTGGTAGAACCTGCAGTAGAGGCAGAACACAACACCCGTGAGTTATCAGGAAAGAAGAGCTGAGCCAAGTTCACATAACCCTGCTAATCTTCAGAACACCTTCTGCAGAGATGTTTAGCCTTGGTTGCAGACCAGCTTCCCGTACTCTGCTGGATGGAGCACCCATTGCTAAAAGTATCCCTGTAGATGTCAACCCAGGCTGCAGAGCTGCAGCTCATTGAGATTATCTGGAGTGGGGCCCAAACTCAACCCAACCGAAACCAACCCTTTTGACTAAGCTGAGAATGTCATCACTCAGTCATAGGTCATGCTGCTGTTAAGACCCTGAAATTGTCTCCGCTGGCCACATCATAGTGCCAGCCCCCCTGCAGGGGTCTATGTTCATGCAGCTGTATGGTACAGCTGTGAGCTGAGCAACTACTTTTCTTTCCCCCAGTAACAATATCTGAGCATTAAGATGCAGAAATGTAGGTGAAAGTGCAAAGGGCACGGTTTACATTTCATCAATATGAGGCAGGAATCAAGTCAGGAAAGCCTTTTGTATTTCCATTTGTAAGCTAATGAAGATTTTAAAAAGCTTTGCTTTTTCAGAAGGCCACCGCTATTCGTTTTCATATTTGTTCGTCACATATTGCTGGCTTAGTCGGCGACACTTATTGCCCAACACGTCTGAATTAAAACTATGTGCACCATATTGAAGTAGAATCAGTAATAGATTCATATTATGTAAAATTAGTACTGGAAATGGGAAGTGAAGAGTGTCAGGGTGGTGGAAGCATGTCTTTTAGTATTGAATACACTTTTCCTTTCACTCAGCTTTTGTGTTTCACAATGCATATTTCTGCCTGTTCCTGAAATCCAAGTGTTTCCAATTTCTCCATGTGATTTTGTCGACAGAGAGTGAATGGCAGTGATTAACAGATTAGAAGTTGCAAATAGCTTCATCCTTTCATTTCATCCATCCAAGTTTTTTGCAGCCATGCCCTGTGCATTATGAAAACCCAAATAGGATTACAAGTGTAAAAAGAATGAGGAAAGATGAGATTTTGTAATAACACCTAGTTAAGAGACAGCATCATTAAGGTCTTAAAGTATGAAGTGGTAGAGATAAAGTGAAGGCAGAATATTATTACAACTGGTGAAAAGTTTAATTTCGAGAATACCTCACTGCATCCTGGCAAACTACTCCAAATGTTTACCTTTATTTCTCCTTTATTTCATGAGATGTGGAAGTCATTAGTAAGGTCAGTATTTGTCGTCCACTCCTTCAGCTATGTGGATTATTCAACCATTTGAGAGGGAATTAAGAGGTAACCACATTATGGTGGTTTTGAGGTTGCTTTTAAGGATGGCAGCTTCCTTCCCTAAAAGATGTTAGTGACCAAGTTTTTACAACGATCAATGTTAGCTTCATGAATCCCACCGGGTTAGCTCAGTTGGCTGGATTGTTGGTTTACAGAGCAGTGTGATGCCAACAGCGTGGGTTCAATTCCCATCACCAGTTTGAGGTTACCATGAAGGACTCTGATTCTCAACCTCTTCCCTTACCTAAAGTCTGGTGGCCCTCAGGTTAAATCACCACCAGTCGTTTCTCTCTCTAATGACGGAGCAGCCCCTCTCATCTGGTAAGAAAGACTATGGCGACACAATCAATCAACCACCATTTTCAATCCAACAGTCATTAATTGGATTTAAATTTCGCTAATAGTTGTGATGGGATTTGAACCCATGTCCTTAAACGCATTAGTTTGGGCTTCTGGATTACTCTTGCAGAGACATTGTTAGTATGGCACCATCTCCCCCTTATAATTTCATTACTTTAAGGTAAAATACTGGATTAGTTAGGGTATCAAGAAATGAGGCTGGATGGTTACAATGACCTGAGCTATGATTGCTGTTAGGAGAAAGTATGTTTGTTTATCAAGCATTTTCCAAATTGCCTCTTTGGCCTTCCCAAATTGCTTTACAGACAACAAAATAGTTTTGAAATGCAGTCACTGCTATGTTGGATGGAGCAAGATAGTCAAGCACTTACAATCCAAATGCTCAAAGAAGCAATGAGCTATGTTCGAGCAATGCTAGTTGAGGGATAAATATTGACCTAGAATGCCTGTTCTTCAAAGTAACACTATGGAAATTTTCGACATCTACTTGGAGTCTTCGGCTTACGATCCCATCTTACATATCAATGCAAGCTCATTATGTACTCAATCCAAATATGTTTAGCATTATGTACAGCTCGACACCAAATCTTTAAACATCCAGCATGCAGCATTGAAGCCAATCTTTGACAGCTGACCATAGTTTTACACTTTCTAGCTGCTGAAATCACATTAACCATACCACACATCCTTTAGTAATTCACACAGCTCTACAGAAAAGTTGATGATTTATATGTGATTAAAAAATCTTGACTATCTTTTTCAGTGTTTCAGGCTGATTATAAGAGCATTCTAACAATTGAGTTGGATCTGTAGCCACTGCTCCTGTGGAGTGGCAGGAGTGAGGAGTAACAGGAGACCAGAGCTTGGTGAAACCCTGCCATCTTTCCACTTTGTTGCACTGAATGTTGAGTAAACAAGCACCTTCATTTTATTATGCAGGATTTTACTTTTATTCATTCATGGGATGCAGCCATGGTTATGTAGTCTCACCATTTACTGTTCATCCCTAATTGTCCTTTGCAATGGTCCTGGTGTGCTGTCTCTTTGAAATGCTTCAGTCCAGATAGTGTTAGGACTGAAATGCTGTTCGGAAGGGACTTCCAGGACTTTGACCCAGCGACACTGAAGATATTGTGATATGGTTTGAATGTAAACATAGCCTTTGTAACTTGGTCAGAGCTCCATGGTAACTATTATTTGCTTAGGAGTCACAGCCACAAACTTTAGCTCACAGCTCCACTTGGGGTCGTAACTTCCATTATGGGGATCCTAGTTCTGGACGGTAGAGGTTGCGGGTTTGGAAGGTTCCATCAAAAGAGTGTTGGTGATTTGCAGTGAGTACACATCACTGGTACGTTGTTTCACTGGTGGAGGGAGTGGATGTGATGCCAGTCACACAAGCCCCTTTGTCCTGGATGGTGTCAAGTTTCTTGAGTGTCATTGGAACTGTACCCATCCAGGCAAGTGGGGAGTATTCCATCACACTCTGAAGATGGTGGATCAGCTTTTGAGGGTCAGGAGGTGAGTTACTCATTGCAGAATTTCCAGCCTCTTGACCTGTTCTTGAAACCACCGTATTTCAAAGCTTAGTAAAAGTTTTCTAACAATGTTCAATCCACCGAGCAGGATTTGGTGTGTGTTGCCTTGCAGTTGCTGTTGAATTAAGGGCCTTCAATCTTTGAAAATGGAGGCAGGTCATCTGGCAAAACTAGTGACTGACTCACAATGATGCAACAATCAGGCGCTCTTTAAAAAGTGAGACCCATCCCTCCAAAAATGTGACCTCAACACCTAACATACGATCCTATGAAAATGTCCCAGGGCACTTCACAGAAATCTAATCATTATTGAGCCAAAGAAATACTGGGAAAGACTATAAGACGTAGGAAAAGAAGTAGGCCATTTGGCCCATCAACACTGCTCTGCCCCTCAGTGACATCATGGATGACCTGATAATACTTTCCACTTTTCTGTCTTTTCTCCATAACCCTTGACTCCCTTTCTGATTAAAGCTCTGGCTCTCTCAGCCTTCAATATAGTTAATGGCCCAGCCTTGACAGCCTTCTGCAGTACAGAATTCCATGCATGCAATACACTCTGGGAGGAAAATAAAGTCCCCTTTCTATCTTAAATGGGTAGCCCCTCACACTGAGATTATATCATCTGGTCCTGGACTCTCCGGCAAGAGGAAACAACCTCTCTGCATCTACCCTGCCAGACTCCCTAAGAATCTTGTATGTTGCAATAAGATTGCCTCTCATTCTTCTAAACTCCAACGAGTAGAGCTCCTGTCTACATTATCTTCTCCCATAAGAAAATCCTTCCATTCCCAGGATCAACCTAGCGAACCTTCTCTGGAATGCTTCCAGTGCCAATATGTATTTCCTTAGAAAAGGGGTCCAAACCTGTTCACAGTATTCCAGGTGTGGTTTAAGTAGTGCCTTGTATAGTCCACGTTCCCTGTTGGCCTTCATTTCAAAGGTAATGGAGTATAAAAATAAGGAAAGGTGACTTATAGCTGGAGGTGGCTGAGGGAAGCTGGGCATGAGAAGGGAATTCAAGCATGTGAGGCCTGAAAGTCAGTGGGGTTTTTGTGATGCAGACAATGTGGAACTGATAGCTCAGCTAGGAGCCAGCTGGGACGTTGAGGTTGAAAACTCTTTGATTCAGTGGTGAGCGTGGGATGATGAATAGGTTCCAGCAGGGGTACGTTGTTTGGACCTTTGAGGCTGTCCTGTCATTCAATAAGGTCATGGCTGATCTGGTTATAACCTCAACTTCACATTCACGCTTACCCCCATTAATCTTTCACCCCATTGCTTACCACGAATCTATGTAACTCTGCTGTAAAAAAAATACTTCCACCACCTTTTCAGGAAGAGAGTTCTGAAGATTCATGATCCTCCTGAGAGAAAATATTTTGCGTCACCACTTGTTTTATTGGAAGTAACGCAAGAAATGTAGAGCAATGGTGGGTGAATGGTGTTGAGACACTGATTCAACTGGTAGGTCACAAGTTAAAGCTTGGATCATGTGGCCTGTCTAACTCGGTGCTTCAAGATGAGGTGATTTTTAATGTGAGGCCATTCTGAAGTTCTTTTCTGTGGATGACACATGTTTTTGACACACTGTTTAAGTAGCTTCAACATCTAATTGATTCATTAACAGGTAGATGCCTGAGTAATAAATTGGACTGACAAAATGAACTCTCCTCTTTCATGTCGGAAAATTTAACATTAGTCAATCTTGTTAGTGGCTGCTAAACGAGGTGTGCATTCTCTCACCAATGGGCAATATGATGGCTCAGTTGTTAGCACTGATACCTCACAGGCTAGGGACCCAGAGTGACTGTCGGTGTGGAGTTTGCACATTCTCCCCCTGTCTGTGTGGGTTTCTTCTGTGTGCTCCGGTTTCCTCCCACAGTCCAAGGATGTGCAGACTAGGTACATTGGCCATGCTAAATTGCCCCTTAGTGTCCAAGACAGTGTAAACTAAGTGGATTAGCTATGGTTAATATGGGGAAAGGGGTGGGTCTGGCTGGGATACTGTTTGGAAGGACAGTGCAGAGTCAATGGAGCTGAATGGCCTCTATCTGCACTATAGGGATTCTGTGACTCTCTGAGAGCTGACTTTGGGTGTTCTCTCTTGTAGGATGAAGTGGGAGCCCCTGGGATTGTCATCGGTGTTTCTGTGAATGGAAAGGAAGTTTGGTCGGAAGGTTTGTATTGCCTTAATTGTGACCATCATGGTTAGATGTTTCTAGTGAAGAGAGCGAGAATCAATGTGAATGGTTAAAACATACTATGGAAAGGGAAAGAAACTACAGTATTCATTTTGTATTTCCACTATGTCTCCATGATTCTATGACTCTATGTCACTCTGACTCTATCTCTCTATGACACTAAAAGTCTATGATTCTCTATGACGCAATGTCTCTATGTTTCTATGATTCCATAACTCCATGGCTCTATGGCTCTCTGACTCTATGACACTATGTCTCTATGACTCTAGGTCTCTATGACTCTATGTCTCTATGACTCTAGGTCTCTATGACACTAAAAGTCTAACACTTTCTATGTCTCCATGATTCTATCTTTGTCTCTATGATACTAAAACTCTGTCTCTATGACTCTATGTCCCTCTGACTCTATGATTCTATGTCTCTATGACACTAAAACTCTATGTCTCTATGACTTTATGACTCTATGACTCTCTATGTCCCTGTGTCTGTATATCTCTATGACTCTATGATTCTATGTCTCTATGACTCTCTATGTCTTTATGTCTCTATGACTCTCTGTCTCTATGTCTCTGTGACTATGACTCTATGTCTCTATGACTCTATGTCTCTCTGACTCTCTATGTCTCTATGAGTCTATGACGAAATGTCTGCTTAAGTGTCTGACACTATTCCCCCACTCTCCATCCCCATAGTCTATTTCCCCTGCCTGCTTTAGACAACTCTGGCTTCATACCTCTCTGCATTGTCATTTATTTAAGTTGAAGACACTGATTTGATGCTCTACTTCAAACTGAATTTGAAATTCTAGCAAATTATGATCGCAACCCCCTAAAGGATCCTAAACAAATGATCTCTTATTAGTCCCAACTCATGAGTGGACCTAAAATAGTCTGTTCCTGGGTGGATTCTACAATGTACTGCTCTAAGAAACAATCCCTAAAGCACTCGAATTTTGTCTTGCATGTTACCATTACCTATTTCATTTGTCTAGTCAATATGAACCTTAAAATCACTCATGACAATTGTAGTGCCCTTCTTATATAACTCCATTACTTCCTGAGTTTATACTTTGTGCTGAAGTGAGACAATGACTCTATGCGGGCGGCACGGTGGCACAGTGGTTAGCACTGCTGCCTCACAGCGCCTGAGACCCGGGTTCAATTCCCGACTCAGGCGACTGACTGTGTGGAGTTTGTACGTTCTCCCTGTGTCTGCGTGAGTTTCCTCCGGGTGCTCCGGTTTCCTCCCACAGTCCAAAGATGTGCGGGTGAGGTGAATTGGCCATGCTAAATTGCCCGTAGTGTTAGGTAAGGGGTAAATGTAGGGGTATGGGTGGGTTGCGCTTCGGCAGGTCGGTGTGGACTTGTTGGGCCGAAGGGCCTGTTTCCACACTGTAAGTCTAATCTAATCTAATCTAATAACTAACTGGGGTCCTATAGATGAATCCTACTTGTGAATTGTTTCCCTTAGATTCCTTATTGCATCTCTGTTGCTAATTAACACTGCGCTGATACATTTCTCTGTTAATAACGATACTGCACTTCTTTCTTTTTGCCTCCTCTTCCAGAATATTGTGTTCTCAGTCTTGGTCACCCTGCAACCGTCTCATAGAGTCATAGAGATGTACAGCATAGAAACAGACCCTTCGGTCCAACCCATCCATGCCGACCAAATATCCCAACCCAATCTAGTCCCACCTGCCAGCGCCCAGCCCGTATCCCTCCAAATCCTTCCTATTCATATACCCATCCAAATGCCTCTTCAATGTTGCAATTGTACCAGCCTCCACCACATCCTCTGGCAGCTCATTCCATACACGTACCACCCTCTGTGTGAAAAAGTTGCCCCTTAGGTCTCTTAGATCTTTCCCTTCTCACCCTAAACCTATGCCCTCTAGTTCTGGACTCCCCAACCCCAGGAAAAGACTTTACCTATTTACTCTATCCATGCTCCTCATAATTTTATAAACCTCTATAAGGTCTTCCCTCAGCCTCTTGACGCTCCAGGAAAAACAGCCCCAGCCTGTTCAGCCTCTCCCTGTAGCTCAAATCCTCCAACCCTGGCAACATCCTTGTGAACCTTTTCTGAACCCTTTCAAGTTTCACAACGTCTTTCCAATAGGAAGGAGACCAGAATTGCACGCAATATTCCAACAGTGGCCTTACCAATGTCCTGTACAACCGCAACGTGACCTCCCAACTCCTGTACTCAATACTCTGACCTCTACCATGTCTAGGGAGCAATCAAAGGAGTTGCTCACTGCAGAATTCCCAACCTCTAACCTGCTTCTGTGGCCTCAGTGTTTGTATGTCTGGTCCAGTTCAGTTTCTAGTTAATGGTACCTGGATCTCCACAGGGATGTTGATAATGGGGGATTCAGTGATCAAGGGGAGATTGTTAGATTGTGTCGTCACCTGGCGCTTGAATGTTGTGTGTCAATTGTCAGGCCAAGGCTGGATGTTGTTGGGACTTTGGATCTGCACTGTTCCTGAAGAAGCTCTTTTCATTTGTTATTCTGACTTGCTTTAAGGCCTGGGATATGCCGATGTGGAAAACCGGGTGTTGTGTAATCCGGAGACAGTCATGCGTATTGCCAGTATCAGCAAATCCCTTACTGCAACTGCTGTTGCCAAGCTCTGGGAAGCCGGAAAGCTGGATTTTGATGCCCCAGTCCAGAAATATGTCCCGGAATTTCCTGAGAAGGAATATGAAAAAGAGAAAGTAAGAACTTCCTACAATATGTTTGAAACATTGTCTCTGTTGTAATGTAGACAAGGAGAAAGTGAGATCAGAGTCGAGAGTGTGGTGCTGGAAAAGCACAGCAGGTCAGACAGCATCCAAGGAGCAGAAGAATCAACATTTCAGGCATAAGCCCTTCATCAGGAATGAGGCTTGTGGGTCAGGGCTGAGAGATAAATGGGTGGGGGAGAGGTTTGGGGGATTGGTAGCTGAGAAAGTGATAGGTGGATGAAGGTGACAGAGAAGGTGATAGGTCAGAGGGGGGAGTGATGGACAGGTCTGGAGGGCGGTGCTGAGTTGGAGGCTTGTGACTGGGATAATATGAGGGGAGTGGAAATGAGGAAACTGTTGAAATCCACATTTATCCCGTGTGGTTGCAGGATCCCAAGGCGGAATATGAGGTGTTCCTCCTCCAGGTGTCGGGTGGTAACGGTTTGGCGGTGGAGGAGGCCAGGACCTGCATGTCCTTGATGGAGTGGGAGGGGGAGTTGAAGTGTTCAGCCACAGGAGGGTGGGGTTGGTGGGTGAGGGTGTCCCAGAGATGTTCTCTGAAATGATCCGCAAGAAGGCGTACTGTTTCCCCGATGTAGAGGAGACCACACCGGGTGCAGTGGATGCAGTCGATGACATTGTTAGAGGTGCATGTAAATTTCTGATGGATGTGGAAGGATTCCTTGGGGCTTTGGACAGAGGTGAGAGGAATAGTTTGGGAGCAGGTTTTTCACTTCCTGTGGTAGCAGGGGAAGGTGCCAGGAGTGGGGTGTGGACCTGATGAGGGAGTCGCAGATGGAATGGTCTTTTTGAAACGCCGATTGGGGTGGGGAGGAAAATATATCTTTGGTGGTGGGTTCCATTTGGAGATGGCAGAAGTGGCGGAGGATGTGATGCGTTGTATGCAGAGGTTAGTGGGGTGGAAGGTGAGGGGAGGGGAGGGGGGGGCGAGGGGGTGTTTTGTCGTTCCGAAAAGACTGTTCCCTCCAGGTCTGTGGTAATCTGAAGATGGAGTTCTTCAAACGTCTGTGCTCGAGTACAGAGACTTCAGCGCCATGTGATTCAGCCATGGGTACACCCTGCACCCAGTTACTTTAAGTCAGATTGTTTATATTTTTAAAGTGAGAGGAGAAAGATTTAATAATACACGTGCGGCAATATTTTTACACAGAGGATGCTTTGTGTGTGGAATGAACTTGTTGAGGAATTGGTAGGTATGGGTTTGATGTTTAAAAGACATTTGGATAAGTACATGATTAGGAAATATTTAGAGGGATATGGGCCAAGTGCAGGCAGGTGAGCGTGGTTTAGTTTGTGGTTTGCAGGATAAAAGATCAACACAACATCGAGGGTCAAAGGGCCTGTACTCTGCTGTACTATTCTGCATCCTAACTTGATGCTTCTTTATTCTGAGACAATGCCACTTGGTCCTAGACTATCCCATGACGGGGAGCGCCCTCTCAGCATTTACCCTGCTGATACTTGGTCGGAACTCCATGGGAGCTGTGAGGTTTATGACCCTGTGTTTTCTCTGAGTTGCAACTCGCTGTTTGAGTAGCCCTGAAATAAAGATGTAATTTGACAGTGTGGAAGAGATAGCAATGAAGTGCAGAAGGGAATGCATGCTGGCGGGATAAAGGACCAAGATGGGAGGAGTCCATCTTCTGCTGCTACACTGGCACCTTTTCCTCCGCTACATCGATGACTGTATCGGCGCTACCTCATGCTCCCACGAGGGAGTTGAACAGTTCATCCTCTTTACTAACATCTTCCACCCCGACCTCAAATTTATCTGGACCGTCTCAGACTCCTCCCTCCCCTTCCTAGACCTCTCCATTTTTATCTCGGGCGACCGACTCAACATGGACTTTACTGTAAACCGACCAATTCCCACAGCTACCTAGACTACACCTCCTCCCACCCTGTCCCCTGTAAAAACGCCATCCCATATTCCCAATTCCTTTGCCTCCGCTGCATCTGCTCCCAGGAGGACCAATTCCAATACCGAACAACCCAGATGGCCTCCTTCTTCAAAGACCGCAAATTCCCCTCAGACGTGGTTGACGATGCTCTCCACCACATCTCCTCCACTTCCCGTTCCTCTGCCCTTGAACCCCACCCCTCCAATCGCCACCAGAACAGAACCCCACTGGTCCTCACCTACCACCCCACCAACTTCCAGATACATCGTATCATCTTTCGTCATTTCCGCCACCTCCAAACAGACCCCACCACCAGAGATATATTT
The DNA here is from genome assembly GCF_020745735.1 of Hemiscyllium ocellatum. Taxonomy (NCBI): domain Eukaryota; kingdom Metazoa; phylum Chordata; class Chondrichthyes; order Orectolobiformes; family Hemiscylliidae; genus Hemiscyllium; species Hemiscyllium ocellatum. The sequence continues at coordinate 19,645,173 of NC_083442.1, forward strand.
CCCTCCCCACCCCTATAAGCATTCCGGAGAGACCACTCCCTCCGCGACTCCCTCGTCAGGTCCACACACCCCACCAACCCAACCTCCACTCCCGGCACCCTCCCCTGCAACTGCAATAAATACAAAACTTGCGCCCACACCTCCCCCCCCACTTCCCTCCAAGGCCCCAAGGGATCCTTCCATATCCATCACAAATTCACCTGCACCTCCACACACATCATTTACTGCATCCGCTGCAGCTGATGTGGCCTCCTCTACATTGGGGAGACAGGCCGCCTACTTGCGGAACATTTCAGAGAACACCTCTGGGACACCCGCACCAGCCAACCCAACCGCCCCGTTGCTGAACACTTTAACTCCCCCTCCCACTCCGCCAAGGACATGCAGGTCCTTGGCCTCCTCCATCGCCACACCATGGCAACACGACTCCTGGAGAAAGAGCGCCTCATCTTCTGCCTAGGAACCCTCCAACCACAAGGGATGAATGCAGATTTCTCCAGCTTCCTCATTTCCCCTCCCCCCCACTTTGTCTCAGTCCCAATCCTCGGACTCAGCACCGCCTTCTTGACCTGCAATCTCCGCCCCCCACCCCCTCTCCGGCCTATCACCCTCACCTTAACTTCCTTCCACCTATCGCATTCCCAACGCCCCTCACCCAAGTCCCTCCTCCCTACCATTTATCTTAGCCTGCTTGGCATACCTTCCTCATTCCTGAAGAAAGGCTTATGCCCAAAACGTCGATTCTCCTGCTCCTTGGATGCCACCTGACCTGCTGCGCTTTTCCAGCAACACAGTTTTCAGCCAAGATGGGAGGAGGCAAATACATAGGGAGGAGGCAGTTTGAGTGGGAAGAGGTTAGGGTCTAACCACATGCATAGTCTAGGCTGACTTCGCTTTATAAATCTTGATGCATTTCAGAAATTCCCCAACGTGTTCCCAGGCATGTGCTAAAAATACCCATGACCTCAGGGGGCTCCTAGACAAGCTTGGAAATCCAGTGTCGCTGTCCTACAGGAAGGCAGCAGCAGAGATTGCATACTGGCCATTGCGGACAAGAATACAGAGATCTGAAAGTTTTCATAGATCCCTTCGGGACAAGGGATCACAGCTGAAAAGGCTGTAATCACTTTAGCTCATTGCAATGCTACTGCCCTTATAGTAATGCACCCACATCCAATGTGTTGAGTATACGAGTTAGGAGGTCATGTTGCGGCTGTACAGGACATTGGTTAGGCCCACTGTTGGAATATTAGGTGCACCTCTGGTCTACTTCCTATCGGAAAGATGATGTGAAACCTGAAAGGGTTCAGAAAAGCTTTACAAGGATGTTGCCAGGTTTGGAGGATCTGAGCTACAGGGAGAAGCTGAATAGGCTGGGGCTGTTTTCCCTGGAGTGTTGGAGGCTGAGGGGTGACCTTATAGAAGTCTACAAAATTATGAGGGGCATGGATAGGGTAAATTGGCAGTCTTTTCCCTGGGGTTGGGGAGTCCATAACTAGAGGGCATAGGTTTAGGGTGAGAGGGGAAAGATATAAAAGAGATCTAAGGGGCAACTTTTTCACTCAGAGGGTGGTACGTGCATGGAATGAGCTGCCAGAGGAAGTGGTGGAGGCTGGTACAATTGCAACATTTAAGAGGCATTTGGATGGCTATATGAATAGGAAGGGGTTGGAGGGATATGGGCCGGGTGCTGGCAGGTGGGACTAGATTGGGTTGGGTTATCTGGTCGGCATGGACGGGTTTGACCGAAGGGTCTGTTTCCATGCTGTACATCTCTATGACTCTATGTAACAATACAGGCAGGGAAAGAGGTCAATCTGAGGAGCCACCCAGCAAATTAAGAACCTCAAAGAAGATCATCTCTGGGTTATTATCTGAGCCATGAGAAATTGGTATAGGGGTAATAAGATTAGGGAAACAAATGCGTGGCTCATAGACTAGTGTGGGAGAAACAGATTCTGGTTCACGAGGCACACACTCCAGTACGGGTGAAAGTGAAGACTGTAACAATGTGGACAGTCTATGCCTCAACCATGCTGTGGAGCATTGTAATAAGCAGCCTGTCTGGGGAAGTGGAAAGGGCATTAACCAACGTAGGAGGTCAAGGGGTCAAATTTGGGAAACGGTAGGTAAACCAAAGAGTAGAGACAAGGCAAGAGAGAAAGGTAGTAATATGGGAAATAATTGTGGCAAGAAGGGACAGAGTTCATTTCTAAGTAAATCAACAGATAAAATTAGGAGTTACAAAAGTCATTATAGGACAAATAGAAATAACAGCCATTACAGAGACACGACTGCGGGATGACTCAAATTGGGACCTGAATATTGAAGGGTGCAGAACATTTAGGAGACTCGGAAAAGGTGGAGGGGTGGCCTTGATTTTTAATAATGGTATTGACACAATGGAGGGAGATGACCTAGAAAACCAAGATCTAGAAGCAGTTCACTTCTAGAACCTGGGTCACTGCTTAATAATTAAAGGTCACCTATTTGAGAGAGAGCTGAGGGAAACCTTTCTCCCCAGAGGGACATGAGTCTTTGGAATAGTCTTTCTCATTATTTTTAAAGCTGAGGTAAATAAATTCTTGATAAACAAGGGGGTGACAGGTTGTCGGGGTAGCAGGAATGTAGAACAATTAGATTAGCCATAATCTTTTTGAATAGTGGAACCATCTCCTGCTTCTAATTCATATGTTCCTATGTAATCCCTCTTTCTCTCGTAATTTCAATATTACTTACTCTAGAACAGCTAGTTTGATGACAATTTGGAAAGTAGTGTTGGTTGGAACGCAGGAGTCCAGGCTGAGGAGCCAGGAGACACACAATTGAGACGCAATAGCGCCATCAAAGGTGGGGAGGTGTAATCGCAGTGTGACAGGTTTACATAGGCACTTTCCATTGTAAGGGTGGTCCATTGAAATCTATAAAATGTGTGGATTCAGAACCACAATAACAGCAAGTGCACTTGGACGTAAGATGCTATTATCATGGATTGTTTAAAATCTCTGAAAAATGCTATGGCATGTCTTGCAATAGGTGACAATAACTACCAGACTGTTACTGTCTCACCTGAGTGGCATCCGGCATTATGAGAAGGATATTAAAAAGGTGCAGAAGCAAAAAGAAAAGGACAAGATGCTTGTTAAAGAGGAGGTGGAGTCCAAGACTTCTGATCAAGACGGTAAAGAAAACGGAGACACCGAGAAGCAGAAGGAGACATTGAAACGGAGGAGGGAGGGTGATCACAACAAACGGCCAAAATCAGAAAGTGACAGTACTGAAAACTCAGGGCGAAACAACAAAACCAGCCACATTAAGGCAGATTCTGACTACAACGAATTCTATATCAAAGAGAAGTTTGACAGTGTTTTCAAGTCACTGGAGCTCTTCGAGAATGACCCCTTGATGTTCAAACCTGGTAAGAGAAAAATTATGGTTGCTCTATAGAACCGAATGCTAGGCTTGAATTAAGGTGGTGTTAAAAATAATATGTACAAAAATACGCTTCACATGTCAACTGCAGTGAACAGTCGGGTAAAATTGCAGGGTTGGAGACTGATCAAGGAGTTCTGAGCACCTCAAAAATACCAAATACGGAAGTAGACCATTCAGCCCCTCGAGTCTGCTGTGCCACATCATTCTGCCTGACCAGAATCTATCCACTTCTAAACTAAAAATCTTTTCTGACCCTCCCTTCACCATATTCTGAGACAGTGTTGCAGAATTGCACAGCCCCCTGAAATAAACAAATTTTCCTCATCTTTGCCCAGAAAGGGGCTAAGCTTAACTTAGTTTAGTTTAAACCTTAATTTAGACACACATCCTTTCAACATCTGCTTTGTCCAAACCATTCACACTTCAATTTTGTCACCCCTTGATCTTCTAAACTCCAGTGGAAACAAGTGCAGCCTGTCGCACCTCTCAAAGTGTCACACAGCACAGAAGTAGACTCTTCGGTCCAACCAGTCCATGCCAACCATATTCCCAAACTAAACTAGTCCCACCTACCTGCACTTGTCTCATATCCTCTCATTCAATGTACTTATCCAAACGTCTTTTAAACATAGTAACTATACCCGCATCCACCACTTCCTCAGGAAGTTCATTCCCCACACGAACCACTCTCTGTATACAAGGTTGCCCCTCGTGTCTTTTTAAAATCTTTCTCCTCTCATAAGACAACCTCTCATTCCAGATATCAATCTAGTAAACCTTCTCTGAACCACCTCCAGAACATTTACATTCTTCCATAAGGAAGAGACCAAAACTGCATGCAGTTGTGGTTCTGTTCGCCGAGCTGGGAATTTGTGTTGCAGATGTGATGCAATATTCAAGATGTGATCTCCCCAAATACCTTGTATAACTGAAGAATAACATCCTTACTGTGAGGCGCAATTCCCCTTTAAATAAAAGGTACCATCTCTTTAGCCTTCTTGATTACGTGCAGTACCTGAACGTTAGCATTTTGAGAGTCTTGCACCAGAACTTAACCTCCCTCTGTACCTTGGAGTTGTTCACTGCTTAAATAATCCACTGCTTTTTTGATCTTCTGACCATAGCGAACAATTTCACGTTTTCTCATGTCATTCCTCATCTGCTGGGATTTTGGCCACTCAAACAACCTGTATAAGTCGAAAAAACTGCGGACGCTGTAAGTCAGAAACGAAAGCAGAGGTTGCTGGAAAAGCTCAGTAGGTCTGTGAAGAGAAATCAGAGTTAACATTCTGAGGAACGGTTGCCGGACCCGAAACATTAATCTGATTTTTCTTCACGGATGCGGCCAGACTTGCTGAGCTTTTCCAGCAACTTCTGTTTTTGGGGCCAATCTGTGTCTCTTTGCAGCTTCTGTATGTTTCCTACACAATATATTTTCCTTCCATTTTTGGTGTCGTCTGTGAATCTAGTGAACCTCATGTGTTCACCTCCCTCACTTAATGTAAGTTGTAAAACGTGGAGGCCTCTACACAGATCTCTGCTAGGCACATCTGTCATAGAATCTCTACAGGGTGAAAGCTGGCCATTCAGATCCATACTGACCCTCCAAAGAGCATCCTACCCAGGACCCACTCCATCCCTGTAACCCTGCATTTCCCAAGACAAACCCACATAGCTTGCTTATCCCTGGAGCAATTTAGCATGGCCAGGCAGAAGTGGGTGCTGCAGATGCTGGAGATTAGAGTGGTGCTGGAAAAGCACAGCAGGTCAGGCAGCATCCGAGGAGCAGGCAAAAGTCCTTCATCAGGAAATGAAGGGCTTTTGCCCAAAATGTTGACTTTCCTGCACCACTCTAGTTTAGCATGGCCAATCCACCCTAATTGCATATCTTTGGACTGTGGGAGGAAACTCATGCAGTCACAAGGAAATGTGCAAACTCCACACAGACAGTTGTCTAAGGGTAGAATCGAACCCAGGTCCCGTGAGACAGCAGTGCTAACCACTATGCTACTCCAAAGGTCAATAGACAATAGTGCTCACTGTCTGTTTTCTGCCAGCAGCTAATCTTCTCTCCATGCTAATCTTACCCCCCCAAACCATGGGTTTTTATTTTCTACTATAACCTTTGATGTAGCACCTTATCAGATACCTTCTAGAAATCCAAGTGCAATTTGTGTACACAATCTCTTTATCCTCAGTACTTACTAAAGAATGGCATTAAATTGATTAAATGTGATTTCCCTTTGACAAAACCACTCTGAATCCTTCCAGCTAGTTTAAGTTTTTGTAATTGTGCAGCTATGATTCCTTCGTGATCCTTCCTAACACCTTCTCCACATGGACGTCAAGCTAACTGGCCTATAGTTTCCTGTTTTCTGCCACCTCACTTCTTGAACGAAGGGGTTACACTTTCTACTTTCTGGTCTGCAGGAGCCTTTTGTTGAATTGAGGGAACGCGTGTCAGAATCGTGGAACTTCCTCCCCAGTAGCAGTATGGATGTTCTCCTACCACAGGGCCTGCAGTGGGCTGAGAAGGAGGCTCACCAGCACCCTCTCATGGTCAGTGGGGGATCGGCAACAAAAGACTGCAATCTCTTGCAGTCCCACATCCCTCAATGTATTTATGGCTCACCATTCCTGGTCTCTTGACCATCCCTAATTTTAGTCACTGTAGCATTACTAGCTACCTACGAACTGGAACTCCCTCCCAACACCTCGTCACCTGTCTTCCCCCTCCCCCCTTTAAGGTGCTTCTTAAAACCAAGCTTTTGATTGGCTCTACTAGTGTCTTATTTCACTCAGATGTCACGTTTTGTTTGTTTAACCTCCTGTGCCAACACCTTTACTACATTGGCAGCGCTACATGAGTGTAAATTGTTGTTGCAATGAAAAGCAATGATGAAGGGCTTTTGCCTGCTTCTCAGATGCTGAAATACAAGCAAAGTGTGGTGCCATGACTTACTGGGGAAGTGCGCACTGGTAATTGTGTCCCACTATACCACAAATCATCCCAAAATGTATAAGGCACCCAGATGACTAGTTTGCCTGACTGACTGCAGTTCAGGACATCAAGGCCACATTGGACCGAGTTGGCATCAAGGAGCCCTCACAAAACAGCAGTCTGTGGGTTTGGGGGCAACACGGTGGCTCAGTGGTTAGCCCTGCTGCCTCACAGCACCAGGGTCCCAGGTTCGCTTCCAGCCTCAGGTGACTGTCTGTGTGGAGTTTGTACATTCTCCCCGTGTCTGTGTGGGTTTCCTCCGGGTGCTCCAGTTTCCTCCCACAGTCCAAAGATGTGCAGGTCAGGTGAATTGGCCATGCTAAATTGCCCATACTGTTAGGTGTATTAATCAGAGGGAAATGGGTCTGGATAGGTTATTTTCTGGAGGGGCAATGTGGACTGGTTGGGCCGAATGGCCTGTTTCCACACTGTAGAGAATCTAATCAAATTCTCCTCTGATTGGAATCGTACATGACACCTGGAAAGATGGTTGTGGTTGTTGGAGGTCAGTCATCTCAGCTCCAGGACATCTCTGCAGGAGTTTCTCAGGGTAGTGTCCTAGGCCCAACCATCCTTAGCTGCTTCATCAATGACCTTCCCTTCATCACAAGGTCAAAGTGGGGATTTCCCCCCAAGATTACACTGTGTTCAGTACTATGCGTGAGTCCTCAGATACTGATGTTCAAGTGTAACAAAATGTGGACAATATCCAGACTTGGGCTGACAAGTAACATTCACATCACACATATGTCAGGCAATGACTATCTTCAACAAGAGACAATCTAACCACTGGCCCTTGACATTCAATAGTGTTACCATCACAGAATTCTCCACCATCAAAATCCTAGGGGTTGCCATTGACCATAAACTGAAGAAGGGCTCATGCCCGAAACGTCGATTCTCCTGCTCCTTGGATGCTACCTGACCTGCTGCGCTCTTCCAGCATCTGCAGTCCTCACTTTCTCCATAAACTTAAATAGACTTGCCTTATAAATTCAGCGGCTACAAGTGTGGGTCAGAAGCTAGGAATATTGTAGTGAGTAATTCACATCCTGATCCCCAAAGCCTGTCCACCATCTATTAGGCATAATTCAGTAATGTGATGGAATATTCCCCACTTGCCTGGACGCATGCAATTTCAACAACAGTCCACGAAAAACCTGCCACCACATTCACAAGCATCACCACCATCAGTGCTCAGTAGCAGCAATGTGTACAATCTACAAGATGTATTTCAGAAATTAGCTATTTCCAAACCCACAACTGCTTCCATTTGGAAGGACAAGGGCCGCAGACACATGGGAATATCACCACTGCTAGTTCCTCTCCAAATCACTCACCGCCCTGACTCGGAATTATATTGCCATTCCTTCACTGTCACTGGGTCAGACTCCTGGAATTCCCTCCTTAACGGCATTGTGGGTCCACCAACAGCACGTGGACTGCAGTAGTTCAAATCAATAGCTCACCACCACCTTCCCAAGGGGCTCTAAATGCTGGTCAGCCTGCAATGTCCTTGTCCCACAAGTGAATAAAAAAAGCGATTCAATTCAAGTTTTGTCAGTAATACTTATTGCAACACACTTAACTTTAACAAGAGTAGAGAAAATAAAGGATTTCTAATCTCCAGCTATACAACTTAAACTGTTCCTGTTCAAAACCCCCAGATACAAATGCACACATTCATGATTAAGACAGCCAAAACACTGACTGTTTGATGCACTTACTATGGTTGAGAAATAATATAAACAGAGTAAACAAAATTCTGAAGATCAAAAGATCAGACTGCGAGGTATTTTCTCTCAATCCTTTTGATTTTAGCAATGATGACCCACTGCTGTCTGCTCTTTGATTCAAGGGTTGATCGGGTGGACATAAGGATTGTCTTATTTTAGAACTCTTCAAGTTTGTGTCTCCCCACACAGAGAGCAAGAGAGGGAGAGATGTTTTCCATCTATAGGCTCTGGAAGTTTTTACTTTCCAGGTGCAATGGCACTTGTGGCTTTGAAACATTTTGCAGCTCAGCCAATCAGAGAATTGTTGCCAGGCAGTATTTCCTTAACTCAAAAGACTCCTAGTGTCAGGATCTGGATTAGTGATGCTGGAAGATCACAGCGATTCAGGCAGCATCCGAGGAGCAGTAAAATCGACGTTTCGGGCAAAAGCCCTTCATTAAGAATACAGGCAGAGAGCCTGAAGGGTGGAGAGATAAGTGAGAGGAGGGTGGGGGTGGGGAGAAAGTAGTATAGAGTACAATAGGTGAGTCGAGGAGAGGATGAAGGTGATAAGTCTGGGGGGAGGGGTGGAGTGGATAGGTGGAAAAGAAGATAGGTAGGTAGGATTTAGTAAGGGGAGGTCATGCCTGACAAACCTGTTGGAATTCTTTGAAGAGGTAACAAGTAGGTTAGACCAGAGAAACCCAGTGGATGTGGTCTAACTAAACTTTCAAAAGGCTTTTGATAAGGTGCCACACGGGAGGCTGCTGAGCAAGCTGAAGGCCCATGGTGTTCGAGGTGAGCTACTGGGATGGATTGAGGATTGGCTGTCTAACAGAAGGCAGAGAGTTGGGATAAAAGGTTCTTTTTCGGAATGGCAGCCGGTGACGAGCGGTGTCCCGCAGGGTTCAGTGTTGGGGCCACAGCTGTTCGCATTATATATTAATGATCTGGATGAAGGGACTGGGGGCATTTTAGCGAAGTTTGCAGATGATACGAAGTTAGGTGGACAGGCAGGTAGTACTGAGGAAGTGGGGAGGCTACAGAAGGATCTAGACAGTTTGGGAGAGTGGTCCAGGAAATGGCTGATGGAATTTAACGTGAGGAAATGTGAGGTCTTGCACTTTGGTAAAAAGAATAAAAGCATAGACTGCTTTCTAACTGGTGAGAAAATTCGTAAAGCCAAAGTACAAAGGGATCTGGGAATGCTAGTCGAGGATTCTCTCAAGGTAAACATGCAGGTTGAGTCCGTGATTAAGAAAGCAAATGCAATGTTGTCTCTTATCTCAAGAGGGTTGGAATATAAAAGCAGCGATGTGCTACTGAGACTTTATAAAGCTCTGGTTAGGCCCCATTTGGAGTACTGTGTCCAGTTTTGGTCCCCGCACCTCAGGAAGGACATACTGGCACTGGAACATGACCAGTGGAGATTCACACGGATGATCCCTGGAATGGTAGGTCTAACATATGAGGAACGGCTGAGGATCCTGGGATTGTATTCATTGGAGTTTAGAAGATTAAGGGGAGACTTAATAGAGACGTACAAGATAATACATGGCTTGGAAAGGGTGGACGCTAGGAAATTGTTTCCGTTAGGCGAGGAGACTAGGACCCATGGACACAGCCTTAGAATTAGAGGGGGTCAATTCAGAACAGAAATGCGGAGACATTTCTTCAGCCAGAGAGTGGTGGGTCTGTGGAATTCATTGCCACAGGGTGCAGTGGAGGCTGGGACGCTAAATGTCTTCAAGGCAGAGATTGATAGATTCTTGTTGTCTCGAGGAATTAAGGGCTATGGGGAGAACGCTGGTAAGTGGAGTTGAAATGCCCATCAGCCATGATTGAATGGCAGAGTGGACTCGATGGGCCGAATGGCCTTACTTCCACTCCTATGTCTTATGGTCTTATGGACAAGTCATGGGGACAGTGCTGAGCTGGAAGTTTGGAACTGGGATGAGGTGAGTGAAGGGAAAATGAGGAAACTGTTGAAGTCCACATTGATGCCCTGGGGTTGAAGTGTTCAGAGGCGGAAGATGAGGCGTTCTTCCTCCAGGCGTCAGGTGGTGAGGGAGCAGAGGTGAAGGAGGCCCAGGACCTCCATGTCCTTGGCAGAGTGGGAGGGGGAGTTGAAATATTGGGCCACAGTGCGGTGTGGTTGATTGGTGCAGGTGTCCCGGAGATGTTCCCTAAAGCGCTCTGCTAGGAGGCGTCCAGTCTCCCCAATGTAGAGGAGACCGCATCGGGAGCAACGGATACAATAAATGATATTGGTGGATGCGCAGGTAAAACTTTGATGGATGTGGAAGGCTCCTTTAGGGCCTTGGATGGAGGTGAGGGAGGAGGTGTGGGTGCAGGTTTAACAGTTCCTGCGGTGGCAGGGGAAGGTGCCAGGATGGGAGGATGAGTTGTAGGGGGGGCGTGGACCTGACCAGATAATCATGGAGGGAACGGTCTTTGCGGAAGGCTGGAAGGGGTGGGGAGGGAAATATATCCCTGTTGGTGGGGTCTGTTTGGAGGTGGCGGAAATGTCGGTGGATGATTTGGTTTATGCGAAGGTTGGTAGGGTGGAAGGTCAGCACCAGGGGCGTTCTGTCCTTGTTACGGTTGGAGGGGTGGGGTCTGAGGGCGAAGGTGCGGGATGTGGACGAGATGCATTGGAGGGCATCTTTAACCACGTGGGAAGGGAAATTGCGGTCTCTAAAGAAGGAGGCCATCTGGTGTGTTCTGTGGTGGAACTGATCCTCCTGGGAGCAGATACGGTGGAGGCGGAGGAATTGGGAATACGGGATGGCATTTTTGCAGGAGGTAGGGTGGGAAGAGGTGTAATCCAGGCAGCTGTGGAAGTCGGCAGGTTTGTAAAAAATGTTGGTGTCAGCTCGGTCATCATTAATGGAGATGGAGAGGTTCAGGAAGGGGAGGGGGGTGTCAGAGATGGTCCAAGTAAATTTAAGGTCAGGGTGGAATGTGCTGGTGAAGATGAATTGCTCAACCTCCTCACAGGAGCACGAGGTGGCGCCAATGCAGTCATCAATGTAGCGGAGCAAGAGGTGGGGAGCGGTGCCGGTGTAATTACGGAAGATCACCTGTTCTACGTAGCCAACAAAGAGACAGACATAGCTGAGGCCCATACAGGTGCGCATGGCTACCCCTTTGGTCTGGAGGAAGTGGGAGGATTTGAAGGAGAAATTGTTAAGAGTAAGGACCAGTTCGGCCAAACGTATGAGAGTATCGGTGGAAGGGTACTGTTGGGGACATCGGGAGAGGAAGAAACGGAGGGCTTGGAGGCCATGGTCATGGCGGATGGAGGTGTAAAGGGATTGGATATCCATGATGAAGATGAGGCGTTGGGGGCCGGGGAAACGGAAGTCTTGGAGGAGGTGGAGGGCATGGGTGGTGTCTCGAACATATGTGGGGAGTTCTTGGACTGGGGGGATAGGACAGTGTCGAGGTAGGTAGAAATGAGTTCAGTGGGGCAGGAGCATGCTGAGGCGTTGATTTTCCTGCTCCTCGGATGCTGCCTGAACTGCTGTGCTCTTCCAGCACCACTAATCCAGAATCTGGTTTCCAGCATCTGCAGTCATTGTTTTCACCTAGTTGACTCCTAGTGTCAATCTCGAATTCTCCCTCTTACAGTTTCAAAAAGCAGTGTTATCTCGCACTGCTCAATAATATGCAATGCTTGATTTTCAAGTTATCTCCCTATTATTCAATTGTAGCAGTCCAACCATGGCCTGAGTTTGTGGTCTGAAAATAAAACATACGTGGACTCTTACACCAGAGGAGCTCAGGGTTTGTGAAGACAGAAGCAGAGAAAATGTTTTGAGTGCAATATGAATCTCCTGCACAATATCGCACTTAGTGTCTCACCCCAGATGCTCCCAGTTTACTGGGTTTGTCCAGCACTTTATGCCATTATTAAGTTGTTTTCCTTGCTCAACTGTTAAATGGATTTGGGAATCTGGGTAAAGGACTTGCATTTAATAATTTTGATTAGTTTTACAACACCAAGCAGCTCTCCAAAGGTGTGGAATAATATCTCCGAACAAGTTGATTAGAAAATATCAACCACGCAAGACTTGGGTGACTGTCTGTGTGGAGTTTGCACATGCTCCCCACGTCTATGTGGATTTCCACTGGGTGCTCTGGTTTCCTCTCACAGTTCAAAGATGTGCAGATTAGGGGTGGATTGGCCACAGGAAATGCAGGGATGCTCTTTGGAGGGTTGGTGTGGGCTCGATAGTCTGCTTCCATACAGTGGGGATCCTGTTTTTCTGTTCTAACTCAAAACACCACCTCGTGCAGAGCAACATTGTCGTGCAGATTGTCACATTCACTGAGGTTTGGAGGTGCCTCCAGGAGCTGATGTTGCTTTTGGTCATGATTGAGGAGAAACTCTAATGCCACCTTCCTCTCTTGGGTTTTCCAGGAAGCCAGTTCCTGTATTCGACACACGCCTGGACCCTCCTCAGCGCTGTGGTGGAAAGGGCTGCTAAGCAGGATTTCTTACAACTCATGAAGAAGCTGTTTTTGGATCTTGACATGCTTCAGACAGTGCCAGATGAACACGAGCCAATCATATACAACCGAGCAAGGTAGTCTCTCCCGCTTCCCAGATTTCCCAAATCCTTCAATGAACAAGCGGATGGTTTTCCTTGAGCTAGTGAATTGTCTTCCTTCTCCAGTTTCTTACCTGTAGATGGCAGTGTGCCTCCATGGCGAGCTGCCATAGCCAGGGATTGAAGTCGAGGGCTCTGATTGTACTTCTCGCTCAGAGCGCAGGCAATGCCCCAGTCCTCTGACTGAGCATAGCAGCCCCCTGGGGTCTCCTGGTTATTGGAGACACTCCCACCCCCTTGTCCTGGGCCCTGAAAGGAGTGAGCATACTCAGCTACTGAGCGATCAGTGCATGAGGCTTGTCGCTTGTTATGGACCAGGCCTGACCCTTCAAAACATTCTTAAGCAGGTAACCCAGACCATAACTTTGCTATTTTTGTTAGATTAGATTACTTACAGTGTGGAAACCAGGCCCTTCGGCCCAACAAGTCCACACCGACCCGAAACCCACCCATACCCCTACATTTGCCCCTTACCTAACACTACGGGCAATTTAGCATGGCCAATTCACCTGACCCGCACATCTTTGGACTGTGGGAGGAAACCGGAGCACCCGGAGGAAACCCGCGCAGACACGGGGAGAACGTGCAAACTCCACACATTCAATCGCCTGAGGCGGGAGTTGAACCCGGGTCTCTGGCGCCGTGAGGCAGCAGTGCTAACCACTGTGCCACCGTGCCGCCCACATTTGTTTCGGTAATGTGGATATTCCTGCAGTGAATTAGCTGATGCGACTGCCAAGTTTGAAACAAACAGATTTTATTTACAAAATTACAGAATGAAACACAAAGGACAGATAATAGAATACGGATAACTTATCCTATCCAAAACCCTGGCAGGCTATCCTGACTTAATGACACAGTTCCGAAAATACTTGCAACAGTCCCAATAAACACATCCCTTAACACAAAGAGTAAAAATGAAACAAATCAGGGCTTACACACTTGAAGTTAGAGAGAGAGAGTACCCAGCTGTACTAGTCCCATCAGCCTTTCTGCACACACATACTGCTGCTGAACTGAGTCACAAACTCTCATCTAAACGAAGGCTAGCTACACAGCTAGCTGGTCACTCCCCTTTGCTTATACCAGATTCTTTTAAGACATGAAAGCCTTCGGCCAGAGGCATTATCTGTTGGGGGTAAACAAAAAGGAGCCCCCAATAAACTTTTCAAATCCAGCCTAGTTGGAGCCTGGCCAATTACCCTCCCTCTGGAAAAAAACCTCAAGGGCACAGTAACCTTAAAAAGACCACTGTCGTGACAAGCTGCAGTGCAAATGAGGAACTGGAAAGGTTACCAATGACTAGGTTGGAATGGCTGTGGGAAGGAAAGGTAATGGCATGAATCAGAGACTATCATAGCCCTAGAATGCTGAGCATGACCAGGTACGTGTTCCAGTCAGTCCTCTTGGAGTTCAGTGTAAGGGGAATGATGGGAGTTGGGGAGGCCATTTGTTGTCAAGTGTAAAAAGTTATTATGTGGAACTTTCCGATCAATGGAAGATGACTAGTGCATCCATTCTGTCTGAGAACTGGAAGGGATACAAAGCAGTAAGGATTCAACACAGAATTAGAGACAAAAAAAAACCCCTGTAGATTCTGGATTCCAAACTAGACAGGCAGGAGGCTGGAAGCACACAGCAGGCCTGGCAGCATCAGGAGGTGGAGAACTCAACGTTTCAGGCATAGCCCCTTCTTCATCTAGTCCTGAAGAAGGGTTATATCTGAAATGTTGACTTCTTCGCCTCCTGATGCTGCCAGGCCTGCTGTGTGCTTCCAGCCTCCTGTTTGTCTACTAAGGATTCTGTACAGTTGTTAGAGGCTCTGGATTAGTGCTGGAAGAGCACAGCAGTTCAGCAGCATCCAAGGAGCAGCGAAATCGACATTTCGGGCAAAAGCCCTTCATCAGGAATAAAGGCAGTGAGCCTGAAGCGTGGAGAGATAAGCTAGAGGAGGGTGGGGGTGGGGAGAAAGTAGCATAGAGTATAATGGGTGAGTGGGGAAGGGGATGAAGGTGATAGGTCAGGGAGGAGAGGGTGGAGTGGATAGGTGGAAAAGGAGATAGGCAGGTAGGACAAGTCCAGACAAGTCATGGGGACAGTGCTGAGCTGGAAGTTTGGAACTAGGGTGAGGTGGGGGAAGGGGAAATGAAGAAACTGTTGAAGTCCACATTGATGCCCTGGGGTTGAAGTGTTCCGAGGCAGAAGATGAGGCGTTCTTTCTCCAGGCGTCTAGTGGTGAGGGAGCGGCGGTGAAGGAGGCCCAGGACCTCCATGTCCTTGAGTAAAAAGTGAGGTCTGCAGATGCTGGAGATCAGAGCTGAAAATGTGTTGCTGGTTAAAGCGCAGCAGGTCAGGCAGCATCCAAGGAACAGGAAATTCGATGTTTCGGGCAAAAGCCCTTCATCAGGGCTTTTGATGAAAGGCTTTTGCCCGAAACGTCGAATTTCCTGTTCCTTGGATGCTGCCTGACCTGCTGCGCTTTAACCAGCAACACATTTTCACCTCCATGTCCTTGGCAGAGTGAGAGGGGGAGTTGAAATGTTGAGCCACAGGGCGGTGTGGCTGATTGGTGCACAGGTGTTCTGGAGATGTTCCCTAAAGTGCTCTGCTAGGAGGCGTCCGGTCTCTCCAATGTAGAGGAGACCGCATCGGGAGCTATTTCCCTAAAGCGCTCTGCTAGGAGGCGCCCAGTCTGCATACACATTGAGATGTAAACCTTCAGCCTGATAGTGCACAATGTAATCACTCAATAATCAGAGGGCCAGTGCTATGCAGAGAATTAACTCGATATCTGGACATTATCTCTTGCAGGAGAAAGTGAGGACTGCAGATGCTGGAGATCAGAGCTGAAAATGTGTTGCTGGAAAAGCGCAGTAGGTCAGGCAGCATCCAAGGAGCAGGAGAATCGATGTTCCGGGCATGAGCCATTCCTGAAGAAAGGCTCTTGCCCGAAACGTCGATTCTCCTGCTCCTTGGATGCTGCCTGACCTACTGCGCTTTTCCAGCAACACATTTTCAGCATTATATCTTGCAAGCAATGGTTGCCACTGGATACTGATGAGAAGAAAGTTCATGCTTTTCCAAGCACCTTTTACATTGTCAGGGCATCCCAGATTGCTTCATAGCCAATGAAGAACATCACTGAAATATAATCATTTCAATTGGATGATCAAAAGGCCTTAGAAAGAGCAAAATGATGAGCAACACATGATTTATCTGTGAAGTTGTTTGAGGGGCAAGCATTGGTTATCAGAGGAACTCTTGCTTTCCTTAGAACAATGCAAACTGTAACATCTCATTTGAAAGTCAGTGCCTCAGTAAGAGTGATGCACTCTCAGTGCATCATGGTGTTGCAACATCAGCTGAGATGTTGTATCAAACTCCTTTGACTATGGCTTGAGCCCACAAACCTCCGGCTCAGATCAAACGGTGCTCCCTTTGGAGAGATGATAGTAACGTCACTGCTCGAGTGATGGATAAGGCTTGGACTAATGCTCCAGGCATTCAGCTTCAAATCCCATCCCTGCAGCTGATGAATTTACGTGCAGTTAGTTAATCAGGAATATAAAGCTCGTCTCTGTAGTGGTAGCCAAAGGTCGATCATCAATGATTGTTAAAAACCCCTCTGGCTTACTGTTGAGAAGGGAATCTTAACGTCCTCACCAGGTCTGGCCTGCATGTGACTCCAGACCTTTCGCAATACGGTTGACTCTTACCTGCTGTCTGAAATGGCCCTCCAGATCTCCTTTGCAGGTTTCCCCTACCCCATCATTTCCTCTTTACAGAGACTCTGATTGGAACACATAACTGGTCAAACTCAGCACTCCGGTGCTATGGCAGTATGACATTCTCTCATTCACGCCATTACCTTTCCTTCCTGCAGATTTTATGTCCTAGTCCTGGTAACCTTTCCAGTCCCTCGTTCTCATTGAGAACCTTATGGACAATTTGGAATGGGTAGCCTTCCCGGTAATGCTCATATTCCATGAATAAAGTAACCTGATGCTTGAACAATGACTATTAACCCAGTCACAACCAATGATTGTCGTTACGTTAGGTCTTCAGTGCAGTTGTGATGAGGAACAGCACCTGGAAGGTCAGGTGCTGTCCTTGACATTTACTGCGGACCCCAGACCCTGCTGCCATTCCAGCTGCTGGAGGGTTAGGACTTGGATTTTCACTAAATGTAGTTATAGAGTCACAGAGTCATGGAGATGTATAGCATGGAAACAGACCCTTAGGTCCAACCTGTCCATACTGACCAAATATCCCAACCCAATCTCGTCCCACCTGCCAGTGCCCAGCCCATATCCCTCCAAACCTTTCCTATCCAGGTGCCTTTTATATGTTGCAATTGTACCATCCTCCGCCACTTCCTCTGACAGCTCATTCCATACACATACCACCCTCTGCATGAAAAGTTGCCCCTTAGGTCTCTTTTATATCTTTCCCCTCTCACTCTAGACCTATTCCCTCTAGTTCTGGACTCCCCAACCCTAGGGAAACGACTTTGTCTACTTATCCTATTCATGCCCCTCATAATTTTGTAAACCTTTATAAGGTCACCCCTCAGCCTCCGAATGCTCCAGGGAAAACAGCTCCAGACTGTTCATCCTCTCCTTATCCTCCAACCCTGGCAACATCCTTGTAAATCTTTTCTGAACCCTTTCAAGTTTCACATCATCTTTCCAATCGGAAGGAGACCAGAATTGCTCGCAGTATTCTAACAGTGGCCTAACCAATGACCTGTACAGCTGCAACATGACCTCCCAACTCCTCTATTCAATACTCTGACCAATGAAAGAAAGCATACCAAACGCCGCTTTCACTATCCTATCTACCTGCAACTCCACTTTCAAGGAGCTATGAGCCTGCACTCCAAGGTCTCTGTTCAGCAACACTCCCTAGGACCTTACCATTAAGTGTATAAGTCCTGCTAAGATTTGCTTTCCCAAAATGTCCTTATCTTCTCAGGTTCCCCTCGCCCCCATCCCCACCCCCCACCAGACAAGAGCAGGTAGCCCCTTGTTACAGTTTTTCTGTCATCTCCACTTCCTTGGCTGTGCCACTGGCTCGGAATGCAGACGTAATCATCAGGACTGGGCCAGAGAAAGCTGACCCGCAATAACCCTGTAACGTCGGGTTCCAAACTTGTCAGTGCCTTCACTGGGAGCAGGAACGTGTCAGAAGCTATTATCTTTCCTGTAACTCCCTAAATTGTGCCGAATGTGTGAATTTGTATCCATCGATCATTTGGATCCTCACAAATGTTGACAGGGGCATGTTGGACTGAACAGTGGAAATTCCTGATGCTCATCAGTCCAAGAGATTAGAACGGGCTAACGATGTAACACAATGTCATTCTGATGTGACAACAATGTGAAACCCGACTGATATTTCAAGACTGACATTTGGTTTATAAGCAGCTGCTGGTGATGCATCCCTCGAATGTTTAACTCACTCCAAAGTTCATGTCTCCCATCTGTTTCCATTCCTCTCCATTGCTTCGTTGGCAGCATCATATAGTCCCCACTCCATGTGGTGCACTAGAGAAAGTGTCCATGCATGAATTCAGCTGCGTGCTTCTGTCTGTGTGTTATCCTCTACTGTATATAGTGTTCTGGGTGACATCCCCTACTCTCCTGCTCTTCATCAACACCAGAGTACAGGTTCATTGATAAGTTAGCTCCTTTGTGAGATCTTGCTGAGGGCAGATTATTTTCTCGTGTAGCACAGAATTTCAACAGTGTGGAGGCAAGCCATTCAGCCCATCAAGTCCACACCGACCCTCCGAAGAGCATCCCACCCCCTTATACCAGTAACCCTGCATTCCCTGTGTCTAACCCACCTAGCCTGCACTTGTCTGGACACTACGGGTCAATTTAGTGTGGCCAATCCACCCTAACCTGTCTGTGTGGAGTTTGCACTTTCTCCCTGTGTCTGGATTTCCCGGTTTCCTCCAGGTGCTCCGGTTTCCTCCCACTGTCCAAAGATGTGCAGGCCATGCTAATTTGCCCATAGTGTTAGGTGCATTAGTCAGGGATAAATATAGGGCAGGGGAATGGGTTTGGGTGGTTTCTCTTCTGAGGGGCGGTGTGGACTTTTTGGGCCGAAGGGCCTGTTTCCGCACTGGAGAGAATCTAATCTAACCTGCACAGCTTTGGACTCTGGGAGGAAATTGGAACACCAGAAGGAAGCCCACACTGACACGGGGAAGAATGTGCAAACTCCATACAGAGGCTGGAATTGAACCCGGGTCCCTGGCACTGTGAGGCAGTAGTGCTAACCACTGTGCTGCTGCAACAGTGACTCAAGGGAAACTTGCATGCACATCGTACCTTTTACCTTTTGCAGTCAGTCACTTACTTTCTGAAGTGTTGACACTGCTGTAAGTTAGGTACCAGTTTGTTACCCTCTGCATCATAAGTTTTCATTTTCTGCAACTGATAACTACTGAGCTTAAAGCTCAGGGGGCATGGGTTCAAATCCTACTCAGTAAATAAATCAGGGAAAGCAGTCTGAGGAATGGTGACTATGACCTCGTCTGACCTACATGTGACTCCAGACTCGCAGCATAGTGACTCTGAATTGCCCTCTGAAATGACCTCACACACCACTTGGCATCTGGGAAAATAAGGATGGGCTGACCTTGCCAACATTGCCAAAGGACTCCGGTCATGTTTGCTATGTTTGTTGATGACACTGTGATAGGCAAGAAACTAAGATGTAAAGAACAGAAAGGGATAGATAGTTTAAGTCAGTGGATAAAAATGTAGCAAATGGAGTATTATATGGGGAAATGTGAAATTGTCCATTTTGGCAGGAAGAATTTTTTTAAAAATCTAAATGGGGAGAAGTTGCAGACTTGTGACATACAGAGGGATCTGGGTGTCCAAGTGCATGAATCACAAAAGGTTAGTCTGCAGGTGCAGCAAATAATCAGGAAAGCTATTAGAATTGAATACAGGAATAGGGAGATTATGCTTCAGTCAGACGTTACACTGGTACCTAGAGCAGAGTTTCTGACAGTCCAACAGTGTGGCACACCTTCAGTACTGACCCTTCGACAGTGCAGCACTCCCTCAGTACTGAACCTCTGACAGTGAGGCACTCTCTCAGTACTGACCCTCTGACAGTGCAACACTCCCTCAGTATTGACCCTCTGACATTGCAGCACTCCGTCAGTACTGACTCTCCAACAGTGCGGCACTCCCTCAGTACTGACCCTCCAACAGTGCGGCACTCCCTCAGTACTGACCCTCCAACAGTATGGCATTCCCTCAGTACTGAGCCTCCAACAGTGTGGCACTCCCTCAGTACTGACTCTCCAACAGTGCGGCACTTCCTCAGTACTGACCCTCCAACAGTGCGGCACTCCCTCAGTACTGACTCTCCAACAGTGCGGCACTCCCTCAGTACTGACCCTCCAACAGTGCGGCACTCCCTCAGTACTGACCCTCCAACAGTATGGCATTCCCTCAGTACTGACCCTCCAACAGTGTAGCACTCCCTCAGTACTGAGCCTCCAACAGTGTGGCACTCCCTCAGTACTGACCCTCCAACAGTATGGCATTCCCTCAGTACTGAGCCTCCAACAGTGCGGCACTTCCTCAGTACCGACCCTCCAACAGTGCGGCACTCCCTCAGTATTGACCTTCCAACAGTGCGGCACTTCCTCAGTACTGACCCTCCAACAGTGCGGCACTTCCTCAGTAATGACCCTCCAACACTGCGGCACTTCCTCAGTACTGACCCTCCAACAGTGCGGCACTCCCTCAGTACTGAGCCTCCAACAGTGTGGCACTCCCTCAGTACTGACCGTCCAACACTGCGGCGCTTCCTCAGTACTGACTACCCACCAACAGTGATACAGAGACGCAATGAAGTCTCGTTATCCTAATATTGGGATATATTAAGGTAGTGAAAGGATTTGTAGAATTAGGAGCTGTTTCTAAGCAGGAAGAATGTGATCAATGTTTGAGGTCAATTGAAACTTCTCCATTTGCCTTCTGTTGCAGGCACTATGTTTACAATAAAAAGGGACGTCTGGTGAACTGCCCATACGTGGACTGCTCCTACAAGTGGGCAGGAGGTGGATTCCTCTCCACAGTGCATGACCTGCTGAGGTTCGGCAATGCCATGCTGTACAGCTACCAGGTGGAGGCGCCGGAGGGCAGAGAGCAGACCCAGCTCCCAGGCTACCTCAGACCGGGCACGGTGAGCATGATCTGGAGCCCGGTGCAGGACACGGAGCTGAGCTGGGACCGAGAGGGCCGTTACGCCATGGGCTGGGGGGTGGTGGAGCAGAGTCAGGAGTACGGGCAGGGCCGATACCGCAGGCACTACCTCAGCCACACCGGGGGGGCGGTGGGAGTTAGCAGCGTTCTGCTGCTCCTCCCTGGCGACCCTCGGGGCAGGCCGGTGGGGAGCCCCCCCCAGGGGGTGGTGGTCTCCATTCTCTGCAACCTGCAGTCCGTCAACCTCAACTCCACCGCTCTGAAAATCGCCTTGGAGTTCGACAAGGTCCGAGCAGGTGAGCCTCCCTCTGCGACCTCTGACCCGACCTCCCAATACCAGCCGACTGACCAAGCAAAGGCCTCGCAACCGCTGAAACACACCTCCACCTCCAGCTGAAGGGACAGAGACAGTGGTGCTTTGAAAATGGTCAGACAGGACCTCCGTTTCAGCTCAGCAAGACATGTCCACAATTTGCCAGTTTTACTGCTTTCTCCTGGGTCTATCTCCAGCGATAGAGGAGAGACTCAAGTCTGCACTGATTCCTAGGTTGGACAGGCAGGAGGCTGGAAGAACACAGCAAGGCCAGGCAGCATCAGGAGGTGGAGAAGTCGGTGTTTCGGGTGTAACCCTTCTTCAGGACTGATTCCTCGGTTGCCAACTCTAATTGATCTCTGACCTAGAGGCAAAAACTAGGCATTCTGTCACCTCCAGCCGGTCTTTTTACTCCCTTTTTTTTAATTCAATCATTCTGCAAATCCTTTTCTTCTGAAGATTTTTATCTAAGGCTTTTTAGGGTCATCGTCTCATACAGTGCAGGAACAGACCTTTTTGTCCAACTCGTCCATGTGGATCAGACTGAGATGAATTCTCATCCCCCAGAGAGTGGTGAACTAGTGGAAATTCTCTCCCTCCAAAAGGGGTTGAGATGAAAGTGTTGAATGTTTTCAAGGAGGAGTTAACTAAGTTATAGAGTCATAGAGGTGTACAGCATGGAACCAGACCCTTCAGGCCATCTTTGTCCATGCCACCCAGATATCTCAACCTAATCTAGTCCCATTTACCAGCACCTGGCCCATAGCCCTCTAAACCCTTCCTATTCAAATACCCATCCAGAAGCCATTTAAATGCTGTAATTGTATCAGCCTCCACCACTTCCTCGGGCAGCTCATTCCGCACACGCACCACCCTCTGCGTGAAAAAGTTGCCCCTTAGCTCCCTTTTATATCTTTGCCTTCTATGCCCTCTAGTCTGGACTCCCCCACCTCAGGGAAAAGACCTTATCTATTCACCCTATCCATGCCCCTCATGATTTTCTAAACCTCTATAAGGTCACCCCCTCAGCCTCCAATGCTTCAAGGAAAACAGCCCCGGCCTGTTCAGCCTCTCCCTATAGCTCAAACCCTCCAACCCTGGCAACATCCTTGTAAATCTTTTCTAAACCCTTTCAAGTTTCACAATCTTAGGGATCAATGGGTATGGGGAGAAAGCAGAGCACAGGACTGAGTTGGACGATTAGCCATGATCATATTGAATGGTGGAGCAGGGGCAGAATTGCCTCCTCTTGCTTCTATTCTTGAGGTTTCTGTGTTTCTTCCTCCCTAGTAATGTTCAGGAGATTGATCCTTCATGTCCTGGTCAAGGGAATTGTCATCTCTTTGACCTGGAATTGTTCTTACAAACAAGCAATGAATGATCTGATTTTCTTTATCTCTAACTGTGCCTCCATCCAGGCGAAGGATTTTATAAATCAACGTTTTTTAAAAAAGAATCCAAATATTATGCAAAGAAATGTATTTTTAACTCAGTCCAGCAGTTTTGTAAAAGATGACATTACAAACTGAATTTTATAAACAAAGAAAAGTGCAGTTGCTGGAAAATTGGAGTGAACTACCAGAAAAGCTGATAAATCCAGATGCTGTTTTTAATGTGCTGGGATTCCCCAGGGAGGGAATTCTGTCCATTTTCTCCTGCAAATGTTTGTTTTCACAATTCATTAAAGCTTCTAACTTCCTGCCATTGAGTGTTGTTTGATAGAAAGTGTGTTTTATGTCACGATAGTGCCGAGTTAATGTCACTGGACTATTTAATCCAGGCTGACGTTCTGGGACATAGGTTCAAATCCCAGCGCCACGCTTAAGTTTAATTAGTTGATGGTTGGAATTAAAAGCTGGTCCCAGTAATGGTGACGGCAACTACCAACACTTGTTGCAAAAGCCCATCTGGTTCACCAGGGAAGGAAATCTGCCTTAGTGTGGCCTCCTGATGACCCAGCAGTGCTCTGAAGCTACATCACAAGTCACTCTCTTCAGAGGGGAGGGGTCACAAACGTTGGCCTTCCGAGTGATGCCTGAGGAAGAGTAAAACCAGATATTTGTACATCTCGTTCTGACTTGGTTCTTGCCCTAGTATCCCCTTGGTTATCGATGATGTCATGCCTTCAGTTACCATGGTGTCTCCTTGATGACCGTGTTGTGCCCTCATTTGCTGTGATGTCTTCATAGTTACCATGGTGTCCCCTCAGTAACCATAATGGTCCCTCAGTTACCATGGTGTTGTGCCCTTTGTTACTATCTCATGCCCTCTGTTATCATGGTGTCCCCTCAGTTCATATAAATATTGTGCCCTCAGCCACCATGGTGTTTCCTCAGATACTGAGTCATGCCCTTGGTTACCATGGTGCTTCCTCTGTTAACATGGTGTCTCCATGGATGCCTGGTCATCTCCTTGGTTACCATGGTGTTTCCTCTGTTAACATGGTGTCTCCATAAATGCCTGGTCATCTCCTTGGTTACCATGGTGTTTCCTCTGTTAACATGGTGTCTCCATGGATGCCAGGTCATGCCCTTGGTTACCATGGTGTTTCCTCTGTTAATATGGTGTCTCCATGGATGCCAGGTTATGCCCTTGGTTACCATGGTGTTTCCTCTGTTAACATGGTGTCTCCATGGATGCCAGGTCATGTCCTTGGTTACCATGGTGTTTCCTCTGTTAACATGGTGTCTCCATGGATGCCTGGTCATCTCCTTGGTTACCATGGTGTTTCCTCTGTTACCATGGTGTCTCCATGGATGCCTGGTTATCTCCTTGGTTACCATGGTGTTTCCTTTGTTACCATGGTGTCTCCATGGATGCCAGTCATGCCCTTGGTTATGATCGTATCTTTTCTGTTTCTACGGCTGTCCCTTTCGATACCATCCCTTGGTTACCATGGTGTCTAACTGGATAAGTTTTGAAACAATTGAGGGAAAGCACGTTTTGGTGAATTTACTGCTCAGTTTCTGAGAGATGATTACAGTTTGGAATATCCTTCCTCTTCAAAGATTGACAAACTATCTCCCTGGTGGGAGGATCAAGAACAAGAAAACATCATCTTAAAATAAGAGTTGGGCCCTTCAAATCAGTGGATACGTCTTCAACCAGAGGGAGTGAAAATCTGGAATTCTCCACCCTAAATGATGTTCACATTGGAGGACATTTGGAGCTTTCAAGACTGAGGACAATATTTGTTTTATTTGGAAAAGGCATCAAGGGTTAGGGGTCAAAGTGGGCAAACACAGAACTATTAGGCAGAAGGAGGCCATTTGGCCCTACACTGGCTCTGTCACCTAGCGCAAATTTCCTATCTTGTTCCATTATCCCTGCACCCCTTTCTATCCAATAACCCTCCAGTGAATGCTTCACTTGACTCTGCCTCCAACACATTCCCAGGCAATGTGTTCCACAATCTGCCGTTGAATGGCCTGAGAGACTGAGAGAAGGCTTATCCTACCCCAATGACTCCAGGAATTCCCAAATATCTTGGGAGTCCTAATTTAGGACTTATCCATCAATTGAGCAACAAACCTGTCCAAATTTAAACAGTCACAACAGCAAACAGGGAAAGCCCAGTACATCAGAAGTCAGAAAAATGCTGGAGAAACTCAGCAGGTCTGGCAGCATCTGCGGAGAGAAAGCAGAGTTAACAATTCAGGTCCAGTGACGCTTCTTCGGAATTGGGACATCACAAGCCAGTTCTGAAGAAGGGTCATTGGACCCAAAACGTTAACTCTGCTTTCTTGCCACAAATGCTGTTAGATATACTGAGTTTCTCCAACAATTTCTGATTTCCAGCAGTTTAATGGGGATATTTTTTGTAAGAAATCAGACCAAGTGACCAGAGGGCCATCTGTTGAGTTCATTTTCTCCAAGGTTCTGGAGTCAGCATCAAACAGGAAAGATGCGTAATACTCAGGGATATCAAGCTCTCCGGTCATCACCAGAAAGCCTTCTTGCATCGACACATATTTCTTCCAAACAAATAGGTGGCTCAGTGGTTAGCACTGCTACCTTACAGCGCCAGAGACCCAGGTTCGGTTCCTGCCTCAGGAGTCTGTGTGGAGTTTGCACATTCTCCCCGTGTCTGTGTGGGTTTCCTCCGGGTGCTCCGGTTTCCTCCCACAGTCCAAAAATGTGCAGGTTAGGTGAATCGGCCATGCTAAATTGCCCGTAGTGTTAGTCGGGGAATGGGTCTGGGTGGGTTGCTCTTCGGAGGGTCAGTGTGGACATGTTGGGCCAAAGAGCCTACTTCCACACTGTAAGTAATCTAAAATCAATTCATATTGCATAACACAGCTTGGAGCTTAAACTGAACCTCTAGTCCGGTACTGCAGGAGTGCTGCACTGTCAGAGGTTCCATCTTCAGGTGAGGTGTTCAAGCAAAAGCCCCCTTGTAGGCGGGAATGGCCACCCCATGGTCTTGTTTTGAAGGAGAGTTCACCCAGATATTTATCCCATAATGCAAATCACGAAACTATCACTGGTTTCAGTTGCTGCTGTGCACTAACTGACTGGTGTAATTTATACAATACGACAGTGTTGACTTTTCCACAGTCTTGAACTATGAAGTTTTTCATGACATCCTGGAGCTCATGAAAGTTACTAGATAAATGCAATTTTGACTTTCCCCTTCATTTATACATCTTAGAATAGAATAGAATATCATTTATTGTCACGTACTCAATACAGAAGTGACAAGCTTATAATGTCACCTCTTAACGGCACCATCTTGGGTACAACACATCTGTGTACAAATATTAGATACTAAAAGAGGAATACAAAAGAAAAGAGTTGGCATTACCTTACAGTGATCCATAGTATAAGTTAGAAATAAGACATAGTTAAAAGAATAAACATTACAGTCAGATAAGCAAATTACACATAAACATTACAGAGCAGTAGCTCAGCACAGGGGCTTCTACACATGGTCTGATCACCCGCGCCAGACCCCAGTCCAACAACTGTCCCCGCTCCACTTCCGTCCTCCAACCCCCTCCACTCCGGGCCTCCAACCCGCTCCACTCCGGGCCTCCAACCCCCTCCACTCCGGGCCTCCAACCCCCTCCACTCCGGGCCTCCAACCCGCTCCACTCCGGGCCTCCAACCCCCTCCACTTCCGTCCTCCAACCCGCTCCACTCCGGGCCTCCAACCCCCTCCACTTCCGTCCTCCAACCCCCTCCACTCCGGGCCTCCAACCCCCTCCACTCCGGGCCTCCAACCCCCTCCACTCCGGGCCTCCAACCCGCTCCACTCCGGGCCTCCAACCCCCTCCACTTCCGTCCTCCAACCCCCTCCACTCCGGGCCTCCAACCCCCTCCACTCCGGGCCTCCAACCACCTCCACTTCCGTCCTCCAACCCCCTCCACTCCGGGCCTCCAACCTGCTCCACGCCGGGCCTCCAACCCGCTCCACTCCGGGCCTCCAACCCGCTCCACTCCGGGCCTCCAACCTGCTCCACGCCGGGCCTCCAACCCGCTCCACTCCAGGCCTCCAACCCCCTCCACTTCCGTCCTCCAACCCCCTCCACTTCCGTCCTCCAACCCGCTCCACTCCAGGCCTCCAACCCACTCCACTTCCGTCCTCCAACCCCCTCCACTCCGGGCCTCCAACCCACTCCACTCCGGGCTCCAACCCCCTCCACTTCCGTCCTCCAACCCACTCCACTCCGGGCTCCAACCCCCTCCACTTCCGTCCTCCAACCCACTCCACTCCGGGCCTCCAACCCGCTCCACTTCCGTTCTCCAACCCGCTCCACTCCGGACCTCCAACCCGCTCCACTCCGGGCCTCCAACCCGCTCCACTCCGGGCCTCCAACCCCCTCCACTCCGGGCCTCCAACCCCCTCCATTCCGGGCTTCCAACCCGCTCCACTCCGGGCCTCCAACCCCCTCCACTCCGGGCCTCCAACCCCCTCCACTCCGGGCCTCCAACCCCCTCCACTCCGGGCCTCCAACCCCCTCCATTCCGGGCCTCCAACCCGCTCCACTCCGGGCCTCCAACCCCCTCCACTTCCGTCCTCCAACCCGCTCCACTCCAGGCCTCCAACCCGCTCCACTCCGGACCTCCAACCCGCTCCACTCCGGGCCTCCAAACCGCTCCACTCCGGTCCTCCAACCCGCTCCACTCTGGGCCTCTAACCCGCTCCACTCCGGGCCTCCAACCCCCTCCACTCCGGGCCTCCAACCCCCTCCACGCCGGGCCTCCAACCCCCTCCACTCTGGGCCTCCAACCCGCTCCACTCCGGGCTCCAACCCGCTCCACTCCGGGCCTCCAACCCCCTCCACTCCAGGCCTCCAACCCCCTCCACTCCAGGCCTCCAACCCCCTCCACTCCGGGCCTCCAACCCCCTCCACTCCAGGCCTCCAACCCCCTCCACTCCGGGCCTCCAACCCCCTCCACTCCGGGCCTCCAACCCCCTCCACTCCAGGCCTCCAACCCCCTCCACTCCAGGCCTCCAACCCCCTCCACTCCAGGCCTCCAACCCCCTCCACTCCAGGCCTCCAACCCGCTCCACTCCGGGCCTCCAACCGCCTCCACTCCGGGCCTGCAGCTTGCTGCACTACGGCTCCCAGCTACTCAGCTCTGTTTGATGCCTTTGTTCCTGCTTCTCCTAGTGATTAGAACGAGATTAGCCAGGAGCATCTCCACAATTGGGGCTTTATCCTGGACCAATCAAGGAGCCCTGGCTGATAGATACAATCAGGACTCTCCTGCCCCTTTTCCGCGGTTATGTTAGAGCCTGGGTGTCTCTGGAAAAGGAGCACGCAGTGTCCTGGAATTGTTCAGGGAGAGATGGGCACCGCAGGGAGTGGAGTGCATTATTTTCCCCCTCCAACTCTATTTTGATTTAGTCCCTGCCTTCCTCTTCACTGTTTGATCACACAGCATTGCTCTTTGATGTGAGGGACATACCTCTGTTTGCTCTGACTGTCCTGGTTCTAACCAAAAAAGACAATCAGAACTCTCCACCTGCACACACACAAAGAAGGAAAACCAGAACAGGAATGTCAGACGTCCGTTCACTCTGAGAGCTGACTCCGAGGGAGCTGGATCTGTGTCAGTGAGTCTCCACATGGAAATAAAAGGTGACTTGGGGAAAAAAACCCAAACAAAATACAATCAGGACTCTTCCCAACAGTTAACATCTACTTTTAGTCAATGTGGCTCCATTTTATATTGGGAAGTTACAAGATCACTTTTACTTTCACTATACAGTTGAATTCTAATTAGAAATGTGTTGTGCATAATGCTTTGGAAAAATGGGTCTTTTTTTAGGAAAACTGGGGAAAGCTGATTTCTAGGTCTCTCTCAAAGCTGAAATATATCAGACTAAACCAACTCTTAAAAAAAATACAATCAGGACTCTCGGAGATTCTCCTCACTGTAAGCTCTGAGCTAGCTGGTCAGAGTCCATGTAGTGTGCATGTGTAAATAAAGTTAAAAATCACACAATGCTAGGTTATAGTCCAACAGGTTTAATTGGAAACACTAATTTTCGAAGCGCTGCTCCTTCATCGGGTGGTTGTGGAGTACACAATTGTAAGAAAGTTAGTGCTTCCAAATAAACCTGTTGGACTATAACCTGGTGTGATTTTTAACTTTGTACACCCCAGTCCAACACCAGCACCTCCACATCATGTAAATAAAGGGTGACTTGGTGATGGGATGCCAGGTTTTGATCAGAATGGTGCTGAAAAAGCACAGCAGTTCAGGCAGCATCCGAGGAGCAGGAAAATCGACTTTTCGGGCAAAAGTCCTTCATCAGGAATAGAGGTAGGAAGTCTCCAGGAGAGATAAATGGGGGCGTGTGGTGGAGCAGGGGAGAAGGAGCATGGAGTACAATAGGTGAATGGGGGTGGGGATGGAAGTGAAACGTCAGAGAGGAGGGTGGGGAGAATGTAGCTAAGAGAACAATGGGTGAATGGGGGTGGGGATGGAGGTGATAGGTCAGAGAGGAGGGTGGAGCGGATAGGTGGGAAGGGAGATTGGCCGGTAGGACAGGTCATGGAGATAGTGCTGATCTGGAAGGTTGGAACTGGGGTAAGGTGGGGGGAGGGGAAATGAGGAAACTGTTGAAGTCCACATTGATGCCCTGGGGTTGAAGTCTTCTGAGGCGGAAGATGAGGTGTTCTTCCTCCAGGCGTCTGGTGGTGAGGGAGCAGCAGTGGAGGAGGCCCAGGACCTGCATGTCCTTGGCAGAGTGGGAGGGGGAGTTGAAATGTTGGGCCATGGGCGATGGGGTTGATTGGTGTGGGTGTCCCGGAGATGTTCCCTAAAGCGCTCTGCGAGGAGGCACCCAGCCTCCCCAATGTAGAGGAAACCGCATCGGGAGCAACGGATACAATAAATGACATTGGTGGATGTGCAGGTAAAACTTCGATGGATGTGGAGTGCTCCTTTGGGGCCTTGGATGGAGGTGAGGGAGGAGCTGTGGGCACAAGTTTTGCAATTCCTGCAGTGGCAAGGGAGAGTGCCAGGACGGGAGGGTGGGTTGTTGAGGGGGGGGGGTGTAGATCTGACCCGGGCTCTGTGCAGTTATTTCACCTCCACTTCCCCCACCCCTGCTCTCACTATTGGACTCAATCCATTGTGTACCACTCACCTGTCCTCAAAGTGAAATCTCCATTATGGCTCTATAACTCCCTCGCCCTGCTGTTGCCGAATACCTGTAGATTATTGTAGCATGCACTGAGCCAGGCCTTAACTCTTTCAGACCCTTTGTACGCAGCACAAGATATAGGCTCTGACTCAACCAGGGCCCAGGACAGGAATCACAGATTGCCACACTGCTCCTTAGCCCTTACCCTGACCCATGCACAATGAGATCCACGCCTCTGGTTATTGGATGCTGAAGTCTCCCCCACTCCATCCCAACCACTTCCTGCTTTTCCAATGCTAACTCTGTTTGCACAGAGGAAAAAGACATGATCATTTAGCCATGAGAACAGCTCCCAGCAAGACTCTGGCCTTTGCTCATTGCGATTTGCCCCTTTCAAGAGTGACTCAGTCCTTTTTGATTGAGATTTTGTATCAATGCATCAACTGGAGCCATGATGTCAAAGAGCTTTTTTTAATCTCTGGGGCCCGGTTTGAAACTTTGACATGGACTTAAACATCACATTTGCTGCTAGTCACCAGCATGATCGGCAGTTCACCTATCCAGCCCTGTGTTTGCTAATTGCTTCACTCGATATTGTTCCAAAGTACACTTATTGGGACTGTTCAAATCTAATGAGCCCATCTTCATTCATCGAGCAAAACCTCTCTCTGTGCAAATGCACTTTGGAACACAGCATTGAAAACATAATGAGTCAGTACCTACATCCTGTGAACTGTCGTACTATGGATCTAGAATGGATTTTTATTCATTCACAGGATGTGGGTGTCACTGGCTAGGCCAGAGGGCTGTCAGAGTCAACGACATTGCTGAGAGTTGGAGTCACACGTAGGTGTCATGGAGAAAATGTCGAGAATCACCAGGAGATGCAGAAAGTTCTTCAAGAAATAGGTCTTTTATTTGCAAACAGAAAACTGTGACACTGAGAAAGCAGATTCTCAAATGCCCCCGACTCTTGGATAGGCACATGGAAGATACTAAAATGAAGGGTATGGCGGTTAGCTTGATCTTAGAGTAGGATAAAAGGTCGGCACAACATCTTTTTTTATCATGTTTCTGTTAGCTTATCATCATGTTCAAGTATATTAATCAAAATACTTCACTCTAGCTACACAATAAACCAGTGATGTTAGTTCCCATTATCTCTTTAGTTATACATTCTACTTAATGTTATTCTAATGTCACGGCTAGATATTTAGTGTCAACTTTTGTAACAATGGTCTTTCACTCCAGACCCTACTTAACATTCTCCTAATGTCATGATTAGATATTTATTATCACCTCTGCTACAGTGATCTTCCATTCCAGACTAACCTGTCATGATTAGATATTTAACTATTGGGCATTTAAACGGGCATTGGATAGACATATGGAGGATAGTGGGCTAGCGTAGGTTAGGTGGGCTTGGATCAGTGCAACATCGAGGGCCAAAGGGCCTGCACTGTGCTGTATTTTTCTATATTTTCTATGTTCTATGTTATCTATTACAATAGTCTCCTGTCTCAAGCTAACTGTACTATTAACTAGATGTTTAATGTCATGTCCCAAATATTTATGATCCCAATCTTGTCATAATGACATTTAACAGGGAGACTACTTTTACTGTTATCTCATCTCGCCATAGTGACCTTTCAGTCTCAACCTTGCTCTGCTAATTGGTGTAAGAACATTGCACTATTCTTATCCCATCCTGCCTTCCACAGACCACAGATTGCCAATGGTCTTCATGCATTAACCCTTCCTATGCTTTCATTTTCCATATAGGCCAGACCAGGCAAAGATGCCATTTTCTTTCCCCAATTCTACCATCTGCGACAGTGGGATTTGAACCCAGAGCCCCGGAACATTACCAGGGTCTTTAGATTAATAGTTTAGTGATAAAACCACTAGGCCATTGTCTGATACTGATTGAGTCCAATAAACTGCGCCCACTATGAAAGTGTCACAAGGACTTGGTGTGAGAGTGAAGTAGAATCTTAAAGCAGATGGTCGTAAAGCTAGGTCCTCCCAGCAGCGGAGGATGCTAATGATGACGCTTATTCTCAGAAACTGTAAAGTAGTTTCAAAGATGCAGTAACTACGTCTTGTTTCTGTCATTAGTCCAGAAGGATCCTCACACCCATTAGCCCTGAGAGAACGCACACTCAAAAGGATGGGATGGCAGCATACAGAACAAACAGAAAGTGGGATTTTACAGTTTACTGCAATTCTGTTTACATGTTTCACAAAAACTGTGAAAATGGTATGTATAGTAGTCTGTATATATGATATGTATAGTAATATGTATATATGATATGTATAGTAGTCTGTATATATGATATGTATAGTAGTATGTATATATGATATGTATAGTAGTTCTAGTGACCCAATAGTGATTAACCAGCTTGAAAAATAGAACATAGAACGGTCTGGCCCTCGATGTTGTGCCGACCTTTTATCCTACTCTAAGATCAAACTAACCGACATACCCTTCATTTTAGTATCTTCCATGTGCCTATCCAAGAGTCGCTTAAACGTCCCTAATGTATCTGACTCTACTACCACTGCTGGTAGTGCACATTCGCTGTGTGAAGAACCTACCTCTGACATCTCCACTAAACCTTCCTCTAATCATCTTAAAATTATGCCCCCTTGTGATAGCCATTTCCACCCTGGGAAAATGTCTCTGGCTATCCACTCTATCTATGCTGCATCATCTTGTACACCTCTATCTAGTCACCTCTCATCCTTCTTCACTCCAATGAGAAAAGCTCTAGCTCCCTCAACCTTTCTTCATAAGACACGCCCTCCAATCCAGGCAGCTTCGTGGTAAATCTCCCAATGCACCCTCTCTGAAGCTTCCACATCCTTCCTATAATGAGGCAACCAGAACTGCACACAATATTCCAAGTGTGGTCTAACCAGGGCTCTATAGAGCTGCAGCATAACTTCGTGGCTCTTAAACTCAATACCTCTGCTAATGAAAGCCAACACAAAATACGCCTTCTTAACAACCCTATCTAATGTCCTTTAGAGAAGGAAATTGCCGTCCTTATCTGGTCTGGCTGACATGTGACTCCAGACCCACAGCAATGTGGTTGACTCTTAACTGCCATCTGGGCAATTAGGGATGGGCAATAAATGCAGGCCTAGCCAGTGACACCCTCATCCTGTGAATTAACATACATACATATGGCAACTTTGAGGAACCTGTGGATGTGGACCTCACGTTCCTCTATCCTGCCAAAAATCCTTCCTTTAACCCTAAATTCCGCATTCAAATTCGACCTTCCAAAATGAATCACTTCTGAGGCGAGTTGACGATATGTTCATAATGGGGGAGTGTTGCCTCCCCTGGATTAAACAACATGTTAAGGGCAGGAATAACGTGCAGGGGAAGTCATGGTCTGTGATGAAGAATGAGAAGAGTTTATGGTCCTACAATCAGGGCTTTCGGAACCAGGATCACAGAGATACTAATCTCTGGATTCATCCCAATGCCACTCGCTTGCATGGGTAGCAGCTGATACATTCAACAGTTCATCTGAGGCTGCAGAAACGCCTGAGAAAGGGTTGCTTCAGATTCCTGCACTATTGGAGCCAGTTCGAGTGCAGGAAACACTAAGAATCCCTGCAGTGTGGGAGCAGGCCATTCCACACTGACCCTCTGAAGGGATCCCACCCCATAATCCGGCAGTTCCATGGCTAAACCACCTTGCCTGCACATTCCTGGATGCAATGGGACAAATTAGCATGGCCAATCCATCTAACCTGCACATCTTTAGCACAATGAGGCAGCAGTGCTAACCATTGAACCACTATGGGTGAGTTGCTTCAACAATAATATGAACAATGTCAAGATTAGAGTGGTGCTGAAAAAGCACAGCAGGTCAGGCAGCATCCGAGGAGCAGGAAAATCAACGTCTCGGGCAAAAGCCCTTCACCAGGAAAGCACCTTGCAGTCCTCACTTTCGCCTAATGACATGAACAATGTCTGCACTTGGAGCATAACTCATGAGGGAGTGTTTGAATGAATTTGGCAGGTGGTAAGGAAGGAGGTATTAGCGAGGATACATCAGAGAACTGTCAGAAGGAAACAACGTTAAAATAAAGAGTTGTTCAGAGGTTGGAGTGATAGTTGAGAAATAGAAGGTGGATTGAAAGCATAGTGAATTAGGAGAAGGTGAGGACCGCAGATGCTGGAGATCAGAGTCAAAAGTGTGATGCTGGAAAAGCACAGCACAGCATCCGCGGGACAGGAGAATCGACATTCCGAGCTTAAGCTCTTCATCAGGAATGTGCCGTCGACTCTCCTGCTTCTCAGATGCTGCCTGACCTGTTGTGCTTTTCCAGCACCGCACTTTTTGACAGCGCAGTGAATCAGGTTCGTGAGCTGCAGGCACAAGTTACCACATGGAATTGATGCAGGGGGGAGCAACAGAGATTAACTCAAAACAAAAGGAGGGGGGAGGGGCACTAAATATTCCTGGGCATAATTTATTCAGGAAAGAAAGGGCTGCAGAAGGCAGAGAGGCAGCATTGTTCAAAGTCCGACAGGACTGGAAAGGAATTTACTGTTCCATACGGTTTCTGTCAATTCTGCCTATGAACCTCCAAGGATGTTGTTAAGCTTCTGAACCCATGCTGTAAGCTGTGAAGGAATGGGAAGGGGATAAAGGAATACATTTGCAGGAGAATTGCCGAAAGATACAAGAGTTGCTGTCTTAATAGAAGCTTCAATTATCCTGACATGGGCTGGGTTAGTCACGGTACAAAATAGCAGAAGGACAGGGATTCCACAAATGCGTCCAAAAGAGCTTTTTTTTGCTCAATATAGTTCCAGTCAAATGAAGGGAATACAGTGACTTGGAGACAGGACTGCAGATGTTGGAGGTCAGAGTCAATTGATGTGAAGCTGGAAAAGCATAGCAGGTCAGACAGCATTGGGCCATAATACTGACTTCCCTGTTCCTCGTATGCTGTCTGACCTGCTGTGCTTTTCTAGCTCCACATCTATTGAAGGGAAGAGAGTGCTGCATTGGAATCCAAGACAAAGTGGGTCAAGAGAAACATGTTTTAGTAAGGGAGCATGTAGGAAACAGTGATCATATCATTCAGTCAGGGTCATAGAGTCATAGAGTCATAGAGATATACAGCACAGAAACAGACCCTTCTGTCCAACTCATCCATGCCGACAATGAAATCCTAACCTAATCTAGTCACTTTTGCCAGCCCTTGGCCTATATTCCTCCAAACCCTTCCTATTCATTTACCCATCCAGATGCCTTTTAAATGCTGTAATTGTACCAGCCTCCACCACTTCCTCTGGCAGCTCATTCCATACATACACCACCCTCTGTGAGAAAAAGTTGTCCCTTAGGTCCCTTTTATATCTTTGCCCTCTCACCCTAAACCTATGTCCTCTAGTTCTGGACTTTCCCACCCTATGGAAAAGATCATGTCTATTTACCCTATCCATGTCCCCCATGATTTTATAATCCTCTATAATGTCACCCCTCAGACTCCAATGCTCCAAGGAAAACAGCCCCAGACTATTCAACCTCTCCCTATAGTTCAAATCCTCCAACCCTGGCAACATCCTTGTAAATCTTTTCTGAACCCTTTCAAGTTCCGATAGGAAGACCAGAATTTCACACAATATTCCAAAAGCGGCCTAACCTATGTCCTGTTCAGCCGCAACATGACCTCCCAACTCCTGTACTCAATACTCTTACCAATAAAATTAAAAATCACACAACACCAGGTTATAGTCCAACAGGTTTATTTGGAAGCACTAGCTTTCGGAGCGCTGCTTCTTCATCAGGTGATTGTGGAAAGTTAGTGCTTCCAAATAAACCTGTTGGACAATAACCTGGTGTTGTGTGAGTTTTAATTTTGTCCACCCCAGTCCAACACCGGTGTCTCCAAATCCTAAGCAATAAAGGACAGTATACCAAATGCCTTCTTCACTATCTTATCTACCTGTGACTCTACTTTCAAGGAGCAATGAGTCTGCACTCCAAGGTCTCTTTGTTCAGCAACACTCCCTGAGACCTTACCATTAAGTATATAAGTCCTGCAAAGAAAACTTTAATTTCTTTAGTCATCCAGCATTCCCTATACCTACCAGACTTTCCTTTCACCCTAACAGGAATATACTGTCTCTGAACTCTTGTTATCTCATTTCTGAAGGCTTCCCATTTTCAGCTGATCCTTTACCTGCAAACATCTGCCCCCAATTAGCTTTTGAAAGTTCTTGCCTAATACCATCAAAATTAGCCTTCCTCCAATTTAGAACGTTAACTTTTAGACACCAGGCTTGAAGCATTAACTCTGTTTCTCTCTCAACAGCTGCTGCCAGACCTGCTGAGTTTCCCCAGCACTCTGTTTTTGGACATTATGTTTTTGATTCCCTACAGTATGGAAACAGGCCCTTCAGCCCAACCAATCCTCTAAAGAGTAACCCACCCAGACCCATTTCCCTCTGACTAATGCACCTAAGACTATGAGCAGTTTAACGTGGCCAATTCACCTGAGTTGCACATCTTTGGACTGTGGGAGGAAACCCACGCAGACACAAGGAGAATGTGCAAACTCCACACAGACAGTCGCCCGAGGCTGGAATCGAACCTGGATCCCTGGCGCTGTGAGGCAGCAGTGCTCACCACTGAGCCATCATGTCGCCCGTTTCGTGTAGTTATGGAAAATGACAAGAACCAATCAAATATGAAAGTTCCCAACTGAAAAGAAAAGGCAAACATCACTGAGTAGAATGGAGATCTGATCCAAATTGACTGGAATCAATGTTTGGCAGGGAAAATGGCAAGTGAGTGATGGGAGGCCTTCCAAGGAGATAGCATAGATACACACCAGGCACTCGCCCCAAAGGGATAAGGAGGGTATCTTAAGATAAAGCTGTAAATAGTAAAGATATAAGATTAAAAATGATAAGGAAAGTGAACTAATTATAAATATTTGATTTCGGCTCTAGAGTGAACTAGCTGAAGCCTGAAGGACCAGATTGCTTCCTTCTGTCCTCAAGTGATATTTTTTATTCATTCATGGGAAGTAGGCATTACTGGTACAGAGCAACATGTACTGTCCATCCCTCATTACCCTTGATGGTGAGCCACCTTTCTGAACCACTGTGGTCCAAGTATTGCACCTAACCCCACAATGTTATCCTGGAGCGAGTTCCAGGAATTTGACCCAGTGATAGTGAGGGAGCACTGATTGGCTCCACGCCAGGCCAAGGGACTTTAGCAGCAACAGTGTTTCCCTGTATCTGCTGCCTTTGTCGTTCCTGGTGGTAGAGGTTATGGGATTGCTATTCAATTCAACTTCCCTCCAGGAAACAGTCCAGTGACGGCCCATATCTGTTACACAGCCTGACCTCGAGGGTTCCAGCAGAGCCGAGGTACTCGATGGTGAAAGGTTTGCACCTCTACAGCACCTCTCGCGGAACCGCGGCATGACCTAAAGGGCTTTAGAGCTAATGAAGTGCTTTAGAAGTGTAATCATTGCAATGTAGGAAACGCAGCTACCAATTTGTGTGCACCATGCTCCCACAAACACCAATGTGATCGTGACCAAGACAACCTAGTGCCACTGATTGAGGGACAGTTATTGACCCAGGTCAATAAGCTGCAAAAAGTAGAGTCCCAGGTAGACAGGGCAGTGAAGAAGGCTTTTGACACACTGACCTTCGTCAGTCAGGGCATTGAGGAGAGAAGTTGGGAAGTTATGTTGCAGTTGTATAGGACATTGGTGAGATTTCACTTGGAGTATTGGATTTTATTAAACTGGAAAGAGGGTAGAACAAATTTACAAGGATGTTGCCAGGACTCAAGGGTCTGAGTTATAGGGAGAGGTTGGACAAACTAGGACTTTTTTCTTTAAAGTGTAGGAGACTGAGGGGGGATATTGTAGAGGTGTATAAGATCATGAGAGGCATGGACAGGGTGAATGCACTCAGTCTAGAGGGCATCAGTTTAAAGTAAGAGGGAAAGAATAAAAGGGAACCTGAGGGGCAAATCTTTTACCCAGAGAGTGGTATGCACATGGAATGAGCTACTGACAGAAGTGGTTGAGGAGGGTACATTAACGACATTTAAAAGGCATTTGGACAAATACATGGATAGGAAAAGATTCGAAGGATAAGGGCCAGGTGCAGGGAAATGGGGTTAGTGCAGATGGACACTTCGGTCAGTATGGACCAGTTTGGGCCAAAGGGCCTGTCTCCGTGTTCTATGATTCAATGATGTCACCATTGAGCCCTACTCTTCTTCAAAGAAGTGTTTTACCTGAGAGCGCAGACAGGTCTTCACGTTTCATCGACAGTGTTGTGTTCCCTTCGCACTGACCTGAAGCATCAGCCTGGAGTGTGCACTGAATAGAGATATGCAAGTCTTGACAATGGGATTGAACCATAATCTTCCATTTGAAACCAGTAGCATCTGCTTGCCCAAGTGCTGCCACTGCAAGTCTTTGGTGCTATGATGATACTGTAGCTTTAAAAGGTGTGTTTTGTCCTGGCTTCTTTCGGAGAGAGATTAGTGGCAGGTGCTCAGCACTCAATGAGAAGAACTTATGGAGCCTTGCAATTTTTTAAAAGCTGGAACAATAGATGCATCCTGAATGGGTGTGCTCAAGTGCTCATGGACCAGGAGTTTAGGTTTACTTTTCAGCAGCTGTTGCTGGGGTCCTAGCAGGATTGGAAGGAATCGCTCCTGGATGCTACAGTCTCTTTCTCTCTCTCTCTCTCTCTCAGAATGGTCTTTTAATGCTTTTTTTCTTCCTGGATTGGACGACTACATGTGAGATGATCTGACTTTGCCTTTTTGCCACCGGTCTGTTTATGGGATGTTACCATATTGGAACAATTAGTTAGTAATAGTTACAGTATCTATTATTTTGTTAAGTTTTCCAATAGAGTTACATTATTCCAAGTTCATTTTTTGTTGTATTTTAACGATTGTGTTTGAATAAATTGTTTAATGTTAAGTTGATTGACAGATCAAATTGCATCTGGAACACAACACCTGACTTTTACCCTTGAAATAAGATAGAGTTAGGGTCTAGGCTACCTTCCTGATATATTTTGAGGAGGTCTGGTCTGATCCATAACGATACCAACAGATGGCATCATGTATCAGTTTTAAAGCACAAAGCTATTCAGAATAAAGATGGTTATGAGCCAGAGTTCAGACCAATTCTAATGATCAGAATTATAAATAGTGGGAGGGAGAGACACTGTGCACTGCCTTCCTTTTGAGTAGGACTTAATTTAGATAAATGTGAGGTGCTATATTTTGGTAGGCAAATCAGGGCAGGACCTATATACTTAATGGTAAGGTCCCGGGGAGTGTTGCTGAACAAAGAGACCTTGGAATGCAGGTTCATAGTTCCTTGCAAGTTGAGTTTCAAGTAAACAAGGTAGTGAAGAAGATGTTTGGTACACCGGCCTTTATTGGTCAGGGCACTGATTATAGGAGTTGAGAGGTCATGTTGCAGCTGTACAGGACATTGGTTAGGCCACTTTTGGAATACTGCATTCAGTTCTGGTTTCCTTTCTATAGGAAGGATGTTGTGAAACTTGAAAGGGTTCAGAGAAGATTTACAATGATGTTGACAGGGTTGAAGGGTTTGAGCTGTAGGGAGGGGCTGTTCAGGCTGGGGCTGTTTTCCTGGAGCGTGGGAGACTGAGGAGTGACTTGATAGAAGTTTATAAAATCATGATAGATATGGACAGGGTAAATAGACAAAGCCTTTTCCCTCAGGTGGGGGAGTCCAAGTCTAGTTTAGGGTGAGGGGGAAAAGATTTAAAAGGGACATAAGGAGCAACATTTTCACACAGAGGGTGGTGCACGTATGGAATGAGCTGCCAGAGGAAGTGGTGGAGGCTGATACAATTTCAACATTTAAAAGGCATCTGGATGGGGATATGAATAGGAAGGGTTTGGAGAGATATGGGCCAACTGCTGACAAATGGGACGAGATTAATTGAGGGTATCTGGTTGGCGTTGTTGAGTTGGACCAAAGGGTCTGTTTCCATGCCGTACATCTCGATGACTCTGTCCATGACCTGGGCATTACACAAAAAACACTGACTTCAATAGTTTGAAAGTCAACATAATGTTTCAAGAATGGGCAAAACTTCATTCTAACGACTAATGATCTGATAATGTGATATCCATGGGTCTGGAGTACAGGTCCATGCCAATGCTCTGAGGATCTGGATTCAAATGACACCAGTTGAATTTAAATGCATTTAATAAATTTTAAACGGTGATCACATTAACTACCATTAACTGCTGTAAAGGCAAATATAAAGGTATTTTCAGGGAAAGGTGGGCACCGCAGGGAGTGGAGTGCATCATTTCCCCCTCCAACTCTATTTTGATTTAATCCCTGCCCTGCCCTTCACTGTTTGATCACACAGCATTGCCCTTTGATGTGAAGGGCTCTGCTTGTCACTGGCCACTTGGGTGTTTCCTATCTTCCTGGTGGTGGAAACGGAATAAAAATTTGTAGACCTGTTGCCTTTCACTGTGTCTCGCGGAAAAAAATATACATAAAGGGTAATGTCTTACTGTGTGATAGATAGGAAGTGACAGGATATCACATGAAACTGCATTTTTCCTACAAGATGAAGCCAGAGTTTCTCAATAAAGTCAGTGTTTTCTTTACCTCAGCAGACTGTAAATATTAAAACATTCTGAAGAAAGCTTTCACTTGACAGATACTGCCGGACCTGCTCGGTTTCTCGAGCAAGTTTTGTTTTTGTTCCAAATTTCCAGCATCCATGTTTCTTATTTTTAATCTAAATATTCTAACTCGCACAAAAAGACCAAGAATTTTATAGTAAAATCTCATCTGGCTAACTCATATCCTTTAGGGAAGGAAATTGGTCACGTCTGATGAGGTGTCATCTAAACTCGAAACATTGGTTGTTTTCTCTCCACAGATGCTGCCTGACCTGCTGTGACCTCTAGCATTTGTCGTTTTCAGTACAGATTCCAGCACCTGCAGTGACTTGCTCTGAAATGGGTCACCTTACTTGGTCTGGCCTATTGGTGATGTCACAGCCATAGCTTTGGGATTGACTGTCCTCAGAAAAGGCCTAATGAAGCACTTCCAAGGTCTCTCTAGAACCCAAAGTCCAATTGTATCTCTTACACATGACAGATTACAATATATTTTAAAGAAGAGCCTCAGAGAGTTACTGATTGAATCCCAGTGTGAGCAGAGTCCATCCACATTGTGTCCCATCTACAAGACACACTGGAGTGTCTCACATTTGATGGCACCTTCTAAACACACAAACTTCAGCACCTCCGAGTACAGCAGATATGTGGGAATACCACCACCTGCAGGTTCCCTTCCTAGGCATACAACATCCTGACTTGGAAATGTTATCACTGTTCCTTCACTACCACTGGGCCAGAGCCCTGGAACTCCCTTCCTAAAAACATGACACATTCTTGAGGGGAGAGAGAGAGTCTCTCATATATCGGAATCGTTGCTTGTCACAGAGTGAATTACATCATAGAACAAGGCTATTTGGCCCATTGAAGACATGACAGCTCTCTGTGGAACAATCAATCAGGCCTGTTCCTATTGTCCTCCAACTCCCTTTTGAAATCATTGATTTCTTACCCTTGTGGATGCGGGTACAGTTACAATGTTTAAAGATATTTGGATAAGTGAATGAATAGTAAAGTTTTGGAGGGATATGGCCCAGCAGCAGGAGGGTGGGACTAGTTGATTTAGGATTATGCTCAGCATGGACTGGTTGGACCGAAGGATCGCTTTCCATTCTGTATGACTCTATGACATGGACTACAGTGGTTC
Organism: Hemiscyllium ocellatum; assembly: GCF_020745735.1. Taxonomy (NCBI): domain Eukaryota; kingdom Metazoa; phylum Chordata; class Chondrichthyes; order Orectolobiformes; family Hemiscylliidae; genus Hemiscyllium; species Hemiscyllium ocellatum. The sequence continues at coordinate 19,686,942 of NC_083442.1, forward strand.
AAGAAGGCAGCTCACCACCACCATAAGGACAATTAGGGATGAGCAATAAATGTTGACTTAGATAGCAACACCCACATTCCATCAAAGACTTGTTTTTAAATCATTACAACACAGAGGGAGACAATTCAGCCTTTTAATCTACTGAATCATAGAATACCCTACAGTGTAGAATGAGGCCCTTCTGCACAAAAGATCCACACCGACTGTCTGAAAAGTAACCCACCCACCCCTACCCTATTGCTTTACGTTTACACCTGACTCATACACCTAACCTGCACATCCCTGAAAACTATGGGGCAATTTAGCATGGCCAATTCACCCTAGCCTGCACGTCTTTGGACTGTGGGAGGAAACCCACGCAGACACGGGGAGGATGTGCAAACTCCACACAGTCAGTTGCCTGAGGCGGGAATTGAACCCGGGTCCCTGGCGCTGTGAGGCAGCAGTGCTAACCACTGAGCCATTCTGCTTGCTCACTCCTGTGAATTTAGTCAGCTGTGTCCCTCCGATCTATTCGTGTGCCCAGGTAGTTTATTTCCCACTTAAACAAATGCTTTAGAAAGGCTGGAGGAAGTGATGGATGCGGGTACAGTTATAACATTTAAAAGACATTTAGATATGTTTATGAACGAGAAACATTTGGAGAGAAATGGGCCAGGAGCAGGCAGGTGGGACTAGTTTAGTTTGGGATTATGTTTGGCATGGACTGGTTGGACCGAAAGGGTCTGTTTCCGTGTTGTATGACTCTGTGACGAGGTCACATTTTTCATCATCTCTTGTAAACACAGGCTTTATCCCAATGTAACCTGAAAAGTACTCTACTGGAGATCTTGTTGAAAGTAGCCAAATAGTATATCATAAATAATCCAGAAGGCTCAAATCCCCTTTGAAAATATGACTGCAGCTAAAGATTGTACTCGGGGAGTTTTCGGTGTGCTGTGGAAATCTAATTTGTGACAAAGCTGCTGCTTTAACAAGATTATATTGTCCTTAGATTTTTTTTTCAGGAGGTCATAAAAACACAGGTTTGAAAAGTCTGGACTTGGATGGGTTTTCGGGACAGTTTGTTTATAGCTAACAGATACTGACTCAGAGAAAAGGCTTTCAAGTTTAAAAAAAAGCACTCGTACAATGAAAGGGGAGTGGCCAGTTCTCCCAGCTCAGCTTCTCTCTGGTTTGGTTTGGCTGTTCATGAACACAGTCAGTCAGTTTTAAAGCTACTGGACCCAAAGAAGCAGCTCCATGCTGACCCTCCCTCTCTCTGACATCTCTCCTGTAAGACCCTATGTTTGATTTTACCTTTGGTGCCAAGGGGCGCTCATGTGGATTGCTACAAGTATTTGGAACAGCATCATTAAGTTGGGATGATCTGTTGGGTTTTCGGATATACACGTTATTCTATATTCTGTTCTCTTTTGTTTGTGCTTCACTTGGTGATCATGTAAATAAATTGTTTTGTTTGAAACAAAGTGGTTTGACCAGCTGCATCCCTCCTGGAATATCCACTTTACACCTGCTTAAGACAACTAGCAAGGTTAGGATCCGGGCTACTTTCCTGAAATGTTTTGAGGGGGTCTGGCCTGGTCCAAAACAAAATGGGTTCACTGATACGTGGACCCTTTAATGCCAATGTGACTGAGTGCCATGACTCTTAAACAGCGACAAAAGGATGGGCAGTAAATACCAGTTTTACCAGTGCTGTCAATGTCCCTAGAATGAATAGGGAAAAAAGAAAAATCATCACTCAAATTAAACCTTTCAGTAGTTAAAGAAATGATGCACCCTTGGCTGTGGTGGGTCTTGAACCAGGGGATACAGTCTTGGGGTAAGGGGTTGGCCATTTAGGACTGATATGAGGAGGAATTTCTTCATACTTTCTCGAGCTCAGAGGTTGTGGAAGCTCAGTCACTGAGTCTGGTCAAGATAGAGCCATTGATTTCTAGATACAAATGAGATTTAAGGGTATGGTGAAGTAGATGGGTCAGATGCAATAGCAGAGAAGGCCAGAGGGGCTGAATGGCCTACTCCCATTCAGGTATCCCAAAAAACGTAAGAACGTTGCGCAGTCGCAATGATATACACCTCATGGATTGGATCATGAACACAGTTCTGATTTTATTAGTTAGATGCTGTGGACAATAAACAGTGAAAAACTATAAATGCCCATTTTAGCCAACTGCAATGTACAATCACATTCATTGCAATCAATGAAATAACAGCCCCATATCCCGGTGAAGGTCATTGATCATCGGTACAGTCACGTCGCCCAAACTGTACCCTGCACACGTCACTCAGTGTTGCTTTCTCCGGAATGAACAGCCTAGACAAAACAGAAAGCAGAATGGTGACAAAATACTAGCGCACCACTGATTAGATTAGATTACTTACAGTGTGTAAACAGGCCCTTCGGCCCAACAAGTCCACAGTGACCCGCCAAAGCGCGACCCACCCATACCCCTACATTTACCCCCTACCTAACACTACGGGCAATTTAGCATAGCCAATTCGCCTGACCTGCACATCTTTGGACTGTGGGAGGAAACCGGAGCACCACTGGTTGGGCCGAATGGCCTGCTTCTGTGCTGTAAATTTCTATGCAACTGTCGTAATCTCTGTCGAGGTCTATATGTTCCTGTGAAGGTGAAGGGCAAGGTTGGCAGGACTAGGGAACTCTGGATGACAAGAGATACTGAGGCTTTGACCTGAAAAAAGGAGGCACATCTCAGGTACAGGCAGCTGGGATTAAAGGGAATCCCTGGAGTTATACAGGGAATACAGGAGTTTACGGAAGTAGGAAATCAGGAGGGCGAAAAGGAGGCACGAGATAGTCTTAGCTGAGAAGATTAGGGTGAATCCAAACAGGGACTATCAGTTTATTAAAGGAGATAGAATAACTAGAGAGAATAGGACCCCTTAAGGATTAAACTGGACATGTATGTGTGTAGAACCGCAGGAGATGGGTGAGGTTCTCGATGAATATCTCTCTTTCTGTGTTTACCGTGGAGCAAGACATGAAGATTTGGGAACTTGGGGAACTTAGTGGTGATATCTTGGGGACAGTCCATATCATAGTAGAAGAAGTGTATTAGAATGTAGTAGAATGCATGAAGGAGGATAAATCTCCTGGTCTGGACCAGGTATATCCAAGAAAACTTCATGTGCCTAGAGGAGAAATTGCGGGGGCCCTGGATGATGTTTTTGCATTTGCATTAGCCACGGGTGAGGTCCCAGAAGACTGGAGGGTAGCGAATGTTGTGCCATTATTCAAGAAGGCCTACAAGAAAAAGCCTGGGAACAACAGACCAGTAAGCTTGTGGTGGGTAAGTTACTTGAGAAGATTCTGAGAGATAAGATAGACATGCATTTGGAAAGACAGGGTTTGATTAGGAGCAGTCAGCATGGCTTTGGAGTGGGAGATCATGCCTCACAAATTTGTTAGAGTTCTTTGATGAAGTGACCAGGAAGGTTGACAAGGATAGGCCAGTAGACATAGTCGATATGGATTTCAGTGAGGCCTTTGATAAGGTTCCACATGGTAGGCTACTCTAGAAGGTTAGATCGCACAGAATTCAGGGTGAGCTGGCAAATTGGATACATAATTGACTCAATGCTAGGAAGCTGAGGGTAATAGTGGAAGGATGTTGTTGGACTGGAGGCCTGTGACTAATGGTGTCCCTCAGGGGTCGGTGCTGGGCCCATTGCTGTTTGTTATCTATATCCATGATTTGGATGAGAATGTAGAAGGCATGATTAGTAAGTTTGCTGATGGCACTAAAATAGGTGGTGTCATGGACAGTGAGGAAGGTTATCAGAAATTGCAGCAGGACCTTGATCAGCTGGGGGAGTGGGCCAAGGAATAGCAAATGGAGTTTAATAGATAAGTGTGAGGTCTTGCATTTAGGAAAGCCTAAACAAGGTGGGAGTTTCATGGTGAATGGTAGGGCCTCAAGGAATATAGTGAAACAGAGATATCTTGGAGTTCAGATTCACAGTTCTCTGAAAGTGGGGTCACAGGTAGACAAGGCAGTGAAGAAGTCTTTTGGCACACTGGTCTTCATCAGGCAGGGCATTGAGTATAGACGTTGGGAAGTTATGTTGCAGATATACAGGACATTGGTGAGGCCACACTTGGAGTATTGTGTTCAATTTTGGTCAACTTGTTATAAGAAGGATGTTATTAAACTGGAAAAAGTGCAGAAGAAATTTACAAGGATGTTGCCAGGACTCAATGGTCTTAGTTACAGGGAGAGGTTGGACAAGCAAGGACGTTTTTCTTTAGACCATAGGCAAATCATAGGCACGGGGTCATGGAGACCGGGCCAGGACAGACACACTGAGACTGGGTCAGCACGGGGTCACAGAGACCGGGTCAGCACAGAGACATTGAGACTGGGTCAGCACGGGGTCACAGAGACCGGGTCAGCATGGGGACATGGAGACTGGGTCAGCATGGGTTAATGGAGACCAGGCCAGCACAGACACACTGAGACTGGGTCTCTACAGGGTCACAGAGACCAGGTCAGCATGAGGACATGGAGACTGGGTCAGCATGGGGTCATGGAGACCGGGCCACCACAGAGACACTGAGACTGGGTCAATACAGGGTCACAGAGACAAGGTCAGCATGAGGACATGGAGACCTGGTCAATACGGGGTCACAGAGACCGGGTCAGCATGGGGTCACAGAGACCAGGTCAGCACGGGTCATGGAGACCAGGTCAGCACAGAGACACTGAGACTGGGTCAGCACGGGATCACAGAGACCAGGTCAGCATGGGGACATGGAGACCGGGTCAGCACAGAGACACTGAGACTGGGTCAATACGGGGTCACAGAGACCAGGTCAGCATGGGGTCATGGAGACCGGGTCAGCACAGAGACACCGAGACTGGGTCAATACGGGGTCACAGAGACTGGGTCAGCATGAGGACATGGAGACCGGGTCAGCATGGGGTCATGGAGACCGGGTCAGCACAGAGACACTGAGACTGGGTCAATACAGGGTCACAGAGACCAGGTCAGCATGAGGACATGGAGACCGGGTCAGCATGGGGTCATGGAGACCGGGCCAGCACAGAGACACTGAGACTGGGTCAACACGGGGTCACAGAGACCAGGTCAGCACGGGGACACAGACACCAGGTCAGCACGGGGACACGAAGACTGGGTCAGCACGGGGACACAGAGACCGGATCAGCACAGGGACAGGAGACCGGGTCAGCAGGTGGACACGGAGACCAGGTCAGCACGGGGTCACGGAGACCGGGTCAGCACGGGGTCACGGAGACCGGGTCAGCACAGGGTCATTGTGACTGGGTCAGCACGGGGACACAGAGACCAGGTCAGCACAGGGTCACGACGACCGGGTCAGCACGGGGTCACAGAGACCGGGTCAGCACGGGATCATGGAGACTGGGTCGACACGGGGTCACGGAGACCAGGTCAGCACGGGGTCACGGAGACCAGGTCAGCACGAGGTCATGGAGACTGGTTCAGCACGGGGTCACGGAGACCGGGTCAGCACGGGGTCACGGAGGCCGGCTCAGCACAGGGACATAGAGACCAGGTCAGCACAAGAACACAGAAACCGGGTCAGCACGGGGTCATGGAGACCGGGTCAGCACGGGGTCACGGAGACCAGGTCAGCACGGGGTCATGGAGACTGGTTCAGCACGGGGTCACGGAGACCGGGTCAGCACAGGGACATAGAGACCAGGTCAGCACGAGAACACAGAAACCGGGTCAGCACGGGGTCATGGAGACCAAGTCAACATGGGGTCACGGAGACCGGGTCAGCACGGGGTCACGGAGACCGGGTCAGCACAAGGACATAGAGACCAGGTCAGCACGAGAACACAGAGACCGGGTCAGCACGGGGTCATGGAGACTGGGTCAACACGGGGTCACGGAGACCGGGTCAGCACGGGGTCACGGAGGCCGGGTCAGCACAGGGACATAGAGACCAGGTCAGCACGAGAACACAGAAGCCGGGTCAGCACAGGGTCATGGAGACCAGGTCAACATGGGGTCACGGAGACCGGGTCAGCACGGGGTCACGGAGACCGGGTCAGCACAAGGACATAGAGACCAGGTCAGCACAAGAACACAGAGACCGGGTCAGCACGGGGTCATGGAGACTGGGTCAACACGGGGTCACGGAGACCGGGTCAGCACGGGGTCACGGAGACCAGGTCAGCACGGGGTCATGGAGACTGGTTCAGCACGGGGTCACGGAGACCGGGTCAGCACGGGGTCACGGAGGCCGGGTCAGCACAGGGACATAGAGACCAGGTCAGCACGAGAACACAGAGACCGGGTCAGCACGGGGTCATTGAGACTGGGTCAACACAGGGTCATGGAGACCGGGTCAGCACGGGGTCACGGAGACCGGGTCAGCACGGTGACAGGCATGAGTAGGAATCGGCGAGACACAGTGTGTTCCTGTTGGTGTCATTAACAAAAAGGGAAACTGAAAATAAAGGAACAACCTGCTTCTCCCCTTTAAGTAATCTAATTCCAAAAAAAAAATCATTTTCGGGACCTGTGTTCCTCTGACAAGGCCTTGAGAAGGTGGTGGAGAGGCACCTTCCTCCCCACGGTGCTGTTAGGGAGGGATAGAGATCTTCATTGCTCAGATCGGTTATGGGCAGAGACTTGTAATATTAGCAAAATTGCTCTCTGGGCATTACAATGTGCGGAGTTAACATGGGAACAATAACAGATCGGTACAGACCCCTTGTCTGTCCAGCCTGACCCACACCAGGTTAGACCTGTATCAAAATACACACATACCAACTAACTTATACACTGCTAAATATATGGAAAATTGGGAGAAAAATCTTGGAAATTCTTCTTGGATCACCATAGTTTAAGCTGTGTTCGGAGAGGATGAGTGCACAGCTCCTCCCAACCCCAGGAAAACGTCTCCCTTCCAAGATCTCCACAATTTTCCAACATTGGGCCTTTCTGAGCTATGAATTAGTCTGTTGTCGGTGCATACGCCTGTATCTCTGAAACTCCCTCCCAAAAGTATTCCAATTGGCTACCTCTCTCTCCTCCTTTCAGACCTCTCCACAAACCATTTCTTTATCATCAGGTTACATGATTGGGTACCAAACATTTCGTCATTTATGATCTGGTGAAGCCATTTGGGAGATTATGCTGCACTGAAGGCACTATATAAATGCCGACTGTTACCGGGAGAAACTGAGATGGCCCTCCCTCACACAACGGGGAGAGCATCAATGTTCCAAAGCCTCGTGTTGGACAGATTCCACGTTTACCTTCAGTCAGGCGGGCCTTGCCACCAGTGGGCTGGCACAGAACCGTGGAGCAACCGACACACAGCACCACCGTCTGGGCATGGCTGAACACGGTTGTGATCTTGTAGCAGCCTAGGAGAGAAACACACAAACACTGTCATTGCTCTGCTGCTACAGGAACACAGGAGCACAGAGACTGCTATAGAGGCACAGAGACTGCTATAGGGGCACAGAGACTGATGCAGGGGCACGGAGACAGCCATGGAGCACAGACACTGCTACAGGGGCATAGAGACTGCTATGGGGCACAGAGACTGCTATGGGGCACAGAGACTGCTACAGGAGCACAGGGACTGCTATAGGATCACAGAGACTGCTATGGAGCACAAAGACTGCTATAGGAGCACAGAACTGCTACAGGGGCACAGAGACTGGTACAGGAGCACAGACACTGCTACAGGGGCACAGAGACTGCTATAGGAGCACAGACACTGCTACAGGGGCACAGAGACTGCTATAGGGGAACAGAGACTGCTACAGAGGAACAGAGACTGCTATAGGAGCACAGAGACTGCTATAGGGGAACAGAGACTGCTATAGGAGCACAGACACTGCTACAGGGGCACAGAGACTGCTATAGGGGAACAGAGACTGCTACAGAGGAACAGAGACTGCTATAGGAGCACAGAGACTGCTACAAGGGCACAGAGACTGCTATAGGGGAACAGAGACTGGTACAGGGGCACAGACACTGCTACAGGGGCACAGAAACTGGTACAGGGGCACAGAGACTGCTACAGGAGCACAGACACTGCTACAGGAGCACAGAGACTGCTACAGGGGCACAGAGACTGCTACAGGAGCATAGAGACTGCTACAGGGGCACAGACACTGCTACAGGGGCACAGAGACTGCTACAGGGGATTGATATTGTTAAAGGGGACATACACTGCTAAAGGGGACGGACACTGCTAAAGGAGATAGACACTGCTATAGGGGACACAAGCTGCTAAAGGGGACGGACACTGATAAAGGGGACAGACTCTGCTAAAGGGGACAGATGCTGCTAAAGGGGACACAAGCTGCTAAAGGGGACAGATGCTGCTAAAGGGGGACAGACGCTGCTAAAGGGGGACAGACTGCTAAAGGGGGACAGACTCTGCTAAAGGGGATAGACACTGCTAAAGGGGGACATACACTGCTAAAGGGGGACAGACACTGCTAAAGGGGGACAGACACTGCTAAAGGGGTCGGACGCTGCTAAAGGGGGACAGACTCTGCTAAAGGGGACAGACTCTGCTAAAGGGGGACATACACTGCTAAAGGGGATAGACGCTGCTAAAGGGGATAGACGCTGCTAAAGGGGGACAGACTCTGCTAAAGGGGACAGACGCTGCTAAAGGGGACAGACGCTGCTAAAGGGGACAGACGCTGCCAACGGGGATAGACACTGCTAAAGGGGATAGACGCTGCTAAAGGGGATAGACTCTGCTAAAGGCGACAGACGCTGCTAAAGGGGACGAACACTGCTAAAGGCGACAGACAAAGCTAAAGGGGCACAGAGACCGCTGCTATCTCCTAGCAATTCGCACTAGTGCAGTCTTGCACTGAATTCAAAAGGTTGTGGGTTCAAGTCCTGAACCAGAGGCTGATGTGTAAAACACTGGGGCCTGCAGGATTGCTGCTGTGTTTCTGAATACTGAGGCCCTATCAACCTTCTTGTGTGGACGTATGCATTCTACTGCACTCTGTTGAAGAATAGCAAGCATTTTGTCCTGGCCAGTATTTATTTATCCCTCCCCCAATCGCTGGAAACGGATGATCCAGACATTGCCAGTTTGCTGTCTGTGGGAGCTTGCTGTTCACAGGCTGCTTGCTGCATGTCCTGAATTTGGAACAATACTAACACTTCATTGGCTGTAAAGTGATTTGGGGTGTCCTGTGGTTGTGAAAGCCATTCTTGTCTTTTATTCCTTGGGTCGTGGGCATTGCTGGCAAAGTCCTTTGAACTGAGCTGTTTACTCGGGTCATTTCCGAGAGCAGTTAGGAGTCACATGCTGTGTGCCACAGGCTAGTGGCTGTGTGACCAAATGCTCTCAGTCACAATAAAGGGCATCAGATACTTTATAAATCTAGCGTCCATTTCAGAAGTGAATCAGCAAAAGTCCAGAGCTCTGAATTCATCCAGAATTCTGTTCTTAAGATGAGATGCCCTACAATGTGGAAGGAAACAGGCCCTTCAGCACAACAAGTCTACACTGACCCTCCAAAGAGTAACCCACCCAGACTCATTTCCCTCTAACTAATGCACCTAGTACTATGAACAATTTAGCACAGCCAATTCACCTAACTTGCACATCTTTGGATTGTGGGAGGAAACCAGAGCAAACCCACACAGACACTGGGAGAATGTGCAAACTCCACACAGTCACCCGAGGCTGGAATCGAACCCAAGTCCCTGGCAATACTAGGCTGCAGTGCTAACCACTGAGCCACTGTGCCATCCTTGTGAATTCCTTTGGAGGGAAAGAGAAAAGGACAAAGAGGTGAATCCTGCCCTTAATTTATGTGATTTATCATAGTTGCATTTACCCAATTACAGTGAAAAGCTTTGTTTTGTGAGCAGTACAAGCAGATCATAGCGAACAAGATCAAAGGGTGATTCGACAGAGTGAGGCATAAAGGTTAAAGCTAGACAGGAGGTTCACAAAGCAAGATCAACATTAGATCTGAGGTCTGAGAGAAAATGTTATTAGTGATTTTTCCGGACTTAGAATTTAGGCGTAAAAGTGCAGAACGGTTTTAAGAAATGTGAGAACAAGATCTGCTGTAGACAGCATGCAAAGAGTGGCCCAGTGTCAGCCATCTTGGACTGCTGCCTGTGCGTTCATAATAAGGAAGTTAAGCTCTCTTCATTTATTTGGTTGCTATGGAGATCTTGTCTAAGAATCTCAAGTGAAAGAATGCTGGAACTGCACGTGAGCTTCCAAAGATTGGATTGGTACTGAATATCTGCACAGTGTTACCCACACCCACTCAGTTCTGAAGAAGGGTCTCTGGACTCAAAACGCTGATTCTGCTTTCTCTCCACAGATGCTGCCAGACCTGCAGAGTTTCTTCAGCACTTTCTATTGTTTGGGATTCCTGATGAAGGGCTTTTGCTCGAAATGTCGATTCTCCTGCTCCTCGGATGCCGCCTGACCCTCTGCGCTTTGATCACAATTCTGATTTCCAGCATCTGCAGTCCTCACCCTCTCCTAACTTCTATTGTTCTAACATGTTTAGCTGACTTTCCAATCCAGGTTTCTGCTGAAGGGCGACTAACGTTTTGAATAATTCTTCACGTTATTAAACCAATCTGTTTTCTGTCCGGCAATCAAAAACATTGTGTGCCAATACAAAAAAAAGGCCATTAAAAAATCCTACAGAACTTCATACAATGACTAGATGTGATAAAATTGACATCTGTTGGTGTGAGGTAAACACTTCCCATCGTATTAATGATCGATAATGAAAGAAACCTTGTAATGGAGAGGATAGTGTCCCTACCTCCAAGACAGAACCTCAGGGTTTGGGTCCCACTCCAAGATGGACAGCTAAGGATGTACTGATGTGAACAATCAAATTAAGAGAAGCAGGTCACTCAGCCCCTTATACCTGCACTGCCATCTGATAGTATCATAGAATCCCCTACAGTGTGGAGGACGGCCATTCGGCCCATCAGATCCACACTGACCCTCCAAAGAGCATCCTACCCAGATTGCACTTCCCCATTCCCTGTAACCCTGCACTCCCCATGGCTAATCCACCTAGCCTGACATCCCTGGACACTCCCTTGGCAGTTTAGCACGGCCAATTCGCCCTAATCTGTACATCTTTAGACCGTGGGAGGAAACCAGAGTACCCAGAGGAAACCCAGAGCTGACACAGGGAGAACGTGATGGATAATAATTCCCGAGTGAACATTGACCTGTAGGACAAAGGAGCTTTTCCCTCCCTAGAGACACAGGAGGTTGTTGGAGTACCTGCTTGTTTCTAGTGGCTAGATCATTATTATTTCACAGGTTTTGTTATTGCCCAGCGGGGTGAAATCCCCAGGGACAGTTTCATAGGGTTGTACCTTGACGACCTATGGTTCCCAGACAGACTTCACCCAAATCCATGTGCTATATCTTTTTTATCCAGACTCTGTTTCCATTTAGTTACAGTTCCCTGTGACCGGATGCTCAACCGAAAAGCATCTGACCCCCCCTCAATCATTTAAAATAATCAGTTGTTGTTGTGTGAAAACTGCACCGTCAATACCAGTACCTAACTAACTAATACCCACAACTCCACACGACACATTTGAGCTATTTATGTGCCTCTTTATCTCAATCCGGGGTGAAAGTCCACACGGTAAATACTATCCCTGGCTGGTTCCTAATTGCCAGGGTGGATTTAGGAGGGCAATTGTGGTTTAATGTCTTTGGAATTTACGAGGTTGAGAAGTGATCGGATCAAAGTGTTTAATCTGATGGGGCGGGCACAGGGAAACTGTTACCCCCCTGAGGGAGGAATTCAAGAACAAACTGCCACAATCTTAAAATTACATCCTTTCTGTTCTGGATCGAAATCGGAGGAGGGGGGGAACGACAGCTGATCACACCAAGGGGACTGGAAATCTGAAACTCTCTCCCCTTAAAGGCTTGGGGTGTTAGTATTGGGATGTGTGGTGGGAGATTCAAGTAACTTAGCAACAGGTACTTGTTCAGTAAGGATATTCAGGGATATGGAGCTGATTAGCTCAGTTGACCAGATGACTGATTTGTGACTAACAATTCCCACACATTAAAGTCCTGCCTTCTGAACCTTGCCTCCACCTTATGACCCTCAGGTCAAACCCACAACCAGTGGCCTCTTTCTAATAAGAGTGTGGGATCTCTGGGAGTATGGTGACTTTGCCTCAAGATTTAGGTTTTATTATCATGTGTACTTGAGTACAGTAATATTGCCACATATGGCACCACCTTAGGGTCAAAGATACTTCAGTACAAATTCTTAGATGCAGATGTGCAAAAATAACTAAATAAATTAGAAAGTTCAGCGCTGCAGTCTTCTTAGAATAAAAATAGAAGAATAAAGAAGGAAGGTTAAAAAGTTAAAGAGATGTGGAGTAAAGATGGTAAGCCTGCTTGAGATATGGATTGCCCTCCTCAGGTTTTGTGGACACAGTGGGTAGTGTCCACACTACTGGAGCTGAAGCTCTACGTTCAAATCCCACCTCAGGACATGATGGCCACAGAATGTACATCACAACGCAACCAAACTAGTTGCTCATTAATCCTTTCGATTCAATCTGGTGGTCAGAGAGAGCGCACGAGAGAGAGACATCCCTGTCGATCCAGAACTGATGCAGCACAACAGCCTTCCCAGGTTCAGTGATTCCACTTGCAGGCTGTTGTCATTCTCAATCTGAGATACCATCACACACAGATTAGCCACGATCTCATGAGATGGTGGGACAGGTTTTTGGAGGGAAGGCAGCTCAATGGCTTGTTTCAGTTGTCACATGACTTGACTTTGAACAACGATCTGACAGTCAGTTCAATGGAGCTGGACTGACCAAAACACATAGCTACAGAGTTGCACCTTCTTAACCCCTATAAATATCAGTCAATCATAATATTTCCACCAGACGAATTATGGACAAATCTTAAGAACCTTGGTTACATCACTCACCACTTTAATTAAAAAAATATGTTAGATCCCCAACTATCCTGGTGCTGTTGATAGGTGACAGCCTAGTGGTATTATCACTAGACTATTCATGCAGAGACCCAGGTAATGTTCTGGGAACCTGGGTTCAAATCCCACCATGGCAGATAGTGGAATTTGAATTCAATAGATATCTGGAATTAAGAGTCTAATGATGAGCATGAAACCATTGTCGAATGTTGGAAACCATCTGCCTCACTAGAGTCATGGAGATGTACAGCATGGAAACAGGCCCTTTGGTCCAACTTGTCCAACCAGATATCCTAAATTAATCTAACCCCTTTTGCACCATATCTCTCCAAGCTGTTCCTATTCATATACCCATCCAGATGCCTTTTAAATGTTGTAAGTGCACCAGCCTCCAGTACTTCCTCTGGCAGCTCATTCCATACACGCACCACCCTCTGCATGAAAACATTGCATCTTAGATCTCTTTTAAATCTTTCCCTTCTCACCTTAAATCTATGCCCTCTAGATTTAGACCTCCCCACTCCAGGCAAAAGACCTTGCCCACTCACCCAATCCATACCCCTCATGAGTTTATACATCTCCATAAAGTCATCCCTCAGCCTCCGACGCTCAAGGGAAAACAGCCCAAGCCTATCCAGCCTCTCCCTATAGCTCAAACCCTCCAACCCTGCAGACACCCTTGTCAATGTGAATCAAATCTTGACAGATCACATCTGGAGAATTACGTACAGATCTGGTTGTCATATTTTCAAAAGAATTCAAAGGCACCAAGGCAAAAAGAATTTGCATGATACTCCTGAAAATGTGAGGTTATTCCCATAAGCAAACAGTGGGCATGTAGATGCTTTCTTTGTGGATAAAGATGAATATGTGACCTGATAGACTTGTTGAGAAGAACAAAACTAGGTGGCATTAACATAAAATAGTTATTAATAAAGCAATAGAGAATTTAGGAAGGATAGAAAGGGGGGGGCAAGAGAGGAAGGGGAGTCATAGAGATGTACAGTATGGAAACAGACCCTTCGGTCCAACACGTCCATGCCAACCAAATATCCCAACCCAATCTAGTCCCACCTGCCAGCACCCAGCCCATATCCCTCCAAACCCTTCCTATTCATATACCCATCCAAATGCCTTCTAAATGTTGTAATTGTACCAGCCTCCACCATTTCCTCTGGCAGCTCATTCCATACCTGTACCAGCCTCTGAGTAAAAAAGTTGCCCTTTAGATCTCTTTTATATCTTTCCCCTCTCACTCTAAACCTATGCCCTCTAGTTCTAGGCTCCCCCACCCAAGGGAAAAGACTTTGCTTATTTACCCTAACTATGTCCCTCATAATTTTATAAACCTCTATAAGGTCACCCCTCAGCCTCCAACACTCCAGGGAAAACAGCCCCAGCCTGTTCGCCTCTCCCTATAGCTCATGGGAGAGCTAGAGGGTGGCACGGTGGCACAGTGGTTAGCACTGCTGTCTCACAGCACCTGAGACCAGGGTTCAATTCCCGACTCAGGCGACTGACTGTGTGGAGTTTGCACGTTCTCCCCGTGTCTGCGTGGGTTTCCTCCGGGTGCTCCGGTTTGCTCCCACAGTCCAAAGATGTGCGGGTGAGGTGAATTGGCCATGCTAAATTGCCCGTAGTGTTAGGTAAGGGGTAAATGTAGGGGTATGGGTGGGTTGCACTTCGGCGGGTCGGTGTGGACTTGTTGGGCCGAAGGGCCTGTTTCCACACTGTAAGTAATCTAATCTAATCAAATCCTCCAAATCTTTTCTGAATCCTTTCAAGTTTCCGATAGGAAGGAGACCAGAATTGCACACAGTATTCAAACAGTGGGCTAACCAATGTCCTGTACAGCTGCAACATGACCTCCCAACTCCTGTACTCAATACTCTGACAAATAAAAGAAAGCATACCAAACGCCTTCTTCACTATCCTATCTACCTGTGGCTCCACTTTCAAGGAGCTATGAACCTGCACTCCAAGGTCTCTTTGTTCTGCAACACACCCTAGGACCTTACCATTAAGTGTATAAATCCTGCTAAGATTTACTTTCCCAAAATGCAGCACCTCGCATTTATCTGAATTAAACTCCATCTGCCACTTCTCAGCCCATTGGTCCATCTGGTCAAGATCCTGTTGTACTCTGAGGTAACCCTCTTTGCTGTCCACTACACCTCCAAGTTTGGTGTCATCTACACACTTACTAACTGTACCTCTTATGCTCGCATCCAAATCATTTATGTAAATGATAAAAAGTAGAGGACCCAGCACCGATCCTTGTGGCACTCCACTGGTCACAGGCATCCAGTCTGAAAAACAACCCTCCACCACCACCCTCTGTCTTCTACCTTTGAGCCAGTTCTATATCCAAATAGCTTGTTCTCCCTGTGTTCCATGAGCTCAGTCTCCCACAGGGAACCTTGTCGAACCCTTACAGGTCCATATACATCGCATCTACTGCTCTGCCCTCACTAATCCTCTTTGTTACTTCTTCAAAAATCTCAATCAAGTTTGTGAGACATGATTTCCCATGCACAAAGCCATGTTGACTCTCTCTAATTAGTCCTTGCCTTGCCAAATACATGTACATCCTGTCCCTCAGGATTCCCTCCAACAACTTCCCACCAATAAGGTCAGGCTCACTGGTCTATAGTTCTCTGGCATGTCCTGACCACCCTTCTTAAACAGTGGCACCACGTTTGCCAACCTCCAGCCTTCCAGCACTTCACCTGTGACTATCAATGATACAAATATCTCAGCAAGAGACCCAGCAATCACTTCTCTAGCTTCCCACAGAGTTCCTGGGTACACCTGATCAGGTCCTGGGGATTTATCCATCTTTACCCATTTTATGACATCCAGCATTTCCTCCTTTATGATCTGGATTTTTTGCAAGATGTCACCATCTATTTCCCTACAGTCTATATCTTCCATATCCTTTCCACAGTAAACACTGATGCAAAATACTCATTTAGTATCTCCCCCATTTTCTGCTTGATGTGGGATAGCATTACTGCTCTACTTAGGGAAGATACTCCTGGGAATACATCCAGGGACATTATTTGAGGGGAATTGAAAAATAAGAGAGAAGGGCCCAGCAATCACTTCTCTGGCTTCCCGTAGGGTTCTAGGGTACACCTGGTCAGGTCCTGGGGATTTGTCTACCTTTATGCATTTTGGGACATCCAGCACTTCCTCCTCTGTAATGTGGACATTTTTCAAGATGTCACCGTCTATTTCCCTACATTCTATATCTTCCATATTCTTTTCCACAGTAAACAGTATACAAAATACTCATTTAGTATCTCGCCCATCTCCTGCAGCTACACAAATAGGCTGCCTTGCTGATCTTTGAGGGGCCCTATTCTCTCCCTATTTACCCTTTTGTCCTTAATGTATTCGTAAAAACTGATTGGATTCTCCTTAATTCTATTTGCCAAAGCTACCTCATGGCCCCTTTTTGCCCTCCTGATTTCCCTCTTAAGTATACTTCTACTGCCTACTCTTCTAAGGATTCACTCGATCTCTCCTGCCAATATCTGTCATATGCTTCCTTCTTTTTCTTAACCAAAACATTAATTTCTTTAGTCACCCAACTTTCCCCACACCTACCAGCCTTTCCTTTCACCCTAACATGAACATACTGTCTCTGCACTCTCATTATCTCATTTCTGAAGGCTTCCCATTTTCCAGCTGTCCCTTTACCTGCGAATATCTGCCCCCGATCAGCTTTTGAAAAATGTTGAAAATGTGTTGCTGGAAAAACGCAGCAGGTCAGGCAGCATCCAAGGAGCAGGAGAGTCAACGTTTCGGGCATGAGCCCTTCTTCAGGAATGAGGAGAGTGTGCCAAGCAGGCTAAGATAAAAGGTAGGGAGGAGGGACTTGGGAGAGGGGCGTTGGAAATGTGATAGGTGGAAGGAGGTCAAGGTGAGGGTGATAGGCCGGCTTATCACCCTCACTCCGGCCTATCACCCTCACCTTGATCTCCTTCCACCTATCACATTTCCAACGCCCCTCTCCCAAGTCCCTCCTCCCTACCTTTTATCTTAGCCTGCTTGGCACACTCTCCTCATTCCTGAAGAAGGGCTCATGCCCGAAACGTCGACTCTCCTGCTCCTTGGATGCTGCCTGACCTGCTGCGCTTTTCCAGCAACACATTTTTAGCTCTGATCTCCAGCATCTGCAGTCCTCACTTTCTCCTTATGAAAAATGTTGCCTAATACCGTCAAAATTGGTCTTTCTCCAATTTAGGACTTCAACTTTTAGATATGGTTTATCCTTTTCCATCACTATTTTAAAACTAATAGAATTGTGGTCGCTGGCCCCAAAGTGCTCTCCCACTGACACCTCAGTCACCAGCCCTGCCTTATTTCCCAAGATTAGGTCAAGTTTTGCACCTTCTCCAGTAGGTCCATCCACATACTGAATCAGAAAATTTTCTTGTACACACTTAACAAATTCCTCTCTATCTAAGCCCTGAACACTATGGCAGTCCCAGACTATGTTCCGAAAATTAAAATCCTTCACCATAACCACCCTATTATTCTTATAGATAACTGAAATCTCCTTACAAATTTGTTTCTCAAATCCCCGCTGACTATTAGGGGGTCTATAATACAATCCCAATAAGGTGATCGGATGTCCTTTCGGAAGGAAATCTGCCATCCTTACCTGGTCTGGCCTACGTGTAGGAGGAAGTGAGAACGGCAGGCGCTGGAAAGTGACTCCAAACCCACAACAATGTAGTTGACTCAAACTATTAGGGATGGGGTATAAATGTTAGTCATGGCCAAGTGCCAAAAGGAAAAATCCCTCAGTGTTAATCAGTTCTTCTTTCTGCCAGTGGCTTTGGTGGCTTTTTGATGGTTGCTGGTGCTGCAAACCCAAAGGTGAGATTTCACACACATCTTCAGGAGATAGCTGGTTAGTTGTGGCTTATCACCAGAAAAGACGACCATCCAAGCCAGCAGACTATGTTCAGAAAACACCAGCTCATTCAGAATCGGAATCAGGTGAGAGAAATGCAAGGAAGGATGACAATGTGTGTACACACACACACACACACACACACACACACACCAAAGTTGATACAATACGGAATGGACTCAAAAACTCTTAACATTTGCCTGTCCCTGTGTTTTGTTGTTTACTGCTGTTTACCTATTATTTACTATCTATGCTACTTAACCATGTTAGCTGCCTGTATTGCTCTCAAGACCAAGCTTTTCACTCTGCCTCGGTACACCTGACAATAAATTCAATTCAATTCAGTTTACAAACCCTCCCCAACCCCCCCCCAATACTGGTCATAGAGTGACACCCTGAGCTTACCTGGGCACTTGACGTCCATGAAGTACGAGTTTGGGCTTTGAACCAAGCGTTTTTTCTTGTGCCGCCTCCGCTCTGCTTCTGGAGACGGGTTTAACAAATCCTTCGCCAACTGTAATTTGTGAGAGGTAGGAACAGTCAGGTTAATCTCAATGACATAGCACGGTGAATGGTGGGGGGGGGGGGGGGAGGGAACAGTCACAGCAACAGCAATTGGGTGGAACGATGCAGGAGGAGGTTGAAATGGTAACATATTCCAATATATATTATTCTCCAATACACGCAAGGACTATTTTATGGGAACTCAATCATGCCTGAATTTTTCATTGAGAATGATATTCTTGAGACAAAAACATTTCAGAACCTTGAGGATGTCCCAGAGCATTTTACAGACAGTCCTTTTGATTAGATTACTTACAGTGTGGAAACAGGCCCTTCGGCCCAACAAGTCCACACCGACCCTCCAAGCAACCCACCCAGACCCATTCCCCTACACCTAACAGTATGGGCAATGCAGCATGGCCAATTCACTTAACCTGCACATTTTTGGGCTGTGGGAGGAAACCGGAGCACCCCCACGCAGACACGGGTAGAACGTGCAAATTCCACACAGATAGTTGCCTGAGGTGGGAATTGAACCCGGGTCTCTGACGCTGTGAGGCAGCAGCGCTAACCACAGTGCCACCGTGCCACCCAAGATGCAGCTGCTTGTATTAGGTAGGAAACAGATGGGCCATTTACACACAGCCAGATCCCATGGATACTGATGTGTTCCTCAGCTTTCGTGAAGTCAGTTGAAGACAAATATTGACCAGGGGCTGAGGAGTCCCCCTGCTCCTGTTTGAACCAGAATGCCAGCAGACACTTAACTCCCTGTGTTTAGATGGTCTTGTGATTGACAGCTCGTCAGTCTCCAACTTTCTCTCAATCTCACCCCCCAAAAAAAATTGCTTACACAAATAACAAAGGAAAAGCAGACTACTCTGCCGCCATTCCACTCTCAACCCGACCCCACTGACTTGACTCTCCATTTTGTGTCACCACGTGGACATCTTCCACCAGCAATGCCTACATATGATCATGGGTGACACTTGGTGAGACATCGTCCTTCAATGAAAATATGCGACATAAAGAACAAAGAACATTACAGCACAGGAACAGGCCCTTCGGTCCTCCAAGCCTGTATTGATCCACATCCTCCATCTAAACCTGTTGCCTACTTTGTAAGGATCCATATCCCTCTGCTCCCTGCCCATTCATGTACCTGGGAGAAAGTGAGGACTGCAGATGCTGGAGACCAGAGTTAAAAAGTGTGGTGCTGGAAAAACACAGCAGGCCAGGCAGCATCCGAGGAGCAGGAGAATCGATGTTTTGGTCATAAGCCCTTCTTCAGGGCTGGATACATCTTAAACGACTCTACAGTGCTCGCCTCTACCACCTCTGCATTCCGGGCACCCACCACCCTCTGTGTAACTTCCCATGCATATCTCCCTTAAACTTTTCCTCTCTCACTTTGAACACAGGACGGATCAGAGGCATCTTCAGAATATTGTGATGGACAGACAGCTGAGTTGGACAAAGGCATATGGTTCACCTCCTGACTATATGTCCCACCAGAGACAACTGCAGAGCAGACACTACCACGTGGAAGAAGAAGACCTGGCGAGGTGCGTTTGAGAAGGACTTTGAAGAGCAGGGCACCATCCATGGACCTGAGCTACCCATTGTCCTGCATGGCACCAGAAGGACTGAGGCTCAGTAAGCCACCACGGGAGATGTCTAACTCTCCAGCTCTAAAGCTGGGAAACATGTTGAGCTTTAGCACAAACTCTGATGCCAAGTTTAATGAGCCTCATAGGATTACCAGCCTTGTGGTTACACAACACGGACAAACTTTTTACAACTATTTGTAGAAACTCTTCAAAAACCTCAACAGCTGAAAGACATCAGCTCTCACTGCCCAAAAGTGACATTTATTGGCTAATAAACCCAGTGTCTGTGCTCCAATCCCTGGCAAATAGGCACAAGGTGCCCACCTATTCATAACACACCAGTATATTGATTCCACATCACATACTGATTTTAATTACTGCTTGTGTAAGGTAAAGGGTTATTCACTGTTTGTTTGCGTTACATGCTACAACCCTGGGCCACTTGCCAATGTTTCTCAGTTGTGATACTTGGTTAACTCAGTCCCAGCCGCATATAAATAAAACAGGTTACGAAAGTCAGAGAGTGAGCTCGCACTCAAAGCACCTCAGGTCTGAGTAAGGTTTTGCACGCGGGCCAATCTTGAATTGAGTGTGAACTGACTCCAAAGTGTGACTTTTCCCCTTTGTGTTTCACTTTGCTCCACTATCAGTTCATGCCCAGATTCCGAGCCCCTGTTTATGCTCTAACTGCAAGGGAGACGTCACCACACTCACATGACAGCTGCACCTTTGATATAAATAGAATCATTGAAGTAATGGGCATGGCTCCCAAACAGTGGCTCCACACTCATACAGCCAGAATTTGGCTTTGCACTCAGCAAGTGACTACCCAACTTCACCCAACAATGGCACCCAAACAAAGTGCATCTCCATATACACAGACACACACTGATACACACACACCTACATTAACACAGACACACACTGATATACTCACACTTACATATACACAGACACACTCACACACACATATCCACAGACACACACTGATACACACACACACACACACACATATACACAGACACACACTGATATACTCACACTTACATATACACACACACATATACACAGACACACACTGATATACTCACACTTACATGTACACAGACACACACTGATATACTCACACTTACATATACACAGACATACACTGATATACTCACACTTACATATACACAGACACACACTGATACACTCACACTTACATATACACAGACACACACTGATACACTCACACTTACATATACACAGACACACACTGATATACTCACACTTACATATACACAAACATACACTGATACACACACACCTACATATCCACAGACACACACTGATACACTCACACTTACATATACACAGATACACACTGATATACTCACACTTACATATACACAGACACACTCACACACACATATCCACAGACACACACTGATACACACACACCTACATATACACAGATACACACTGATATACTCACACTTACATATACACAGACACACACTGATATACTCACACTTACATATACACAGACATACACTGATATACTCACACTTACATATACACAGACACACTCACACACACATATCCACAGACACACACTGATACACACACACCTACATATCCACAGACACACACTGATACACTCACACCTACATATACACAGACACACACTGATATATTCACACCTACATATACACAGACACACACTGATACACACAAAGCTACATATACACAGACACACGCTGATACACTCACACACACATATGCACAGACACACACTGATACACACACACACATATACACAGACACAGTGATACACTCATACTTACATATCCACAGATACACACTGATATACTCACACTTACATATACACAGACACACACTGATACACACACACCTACATATACACAGATACACACTGATACACTCACACACACATATCCACAGACACACACTGATACACACACATCTACATATACACAGGCACACACTGATATACTCACACTTACATATACACAGGCACACACTGATACACACACATCTACATATATACAGACACACACTGATACACACAAACTTACATATACACAGACACACACTGATGCGCTGATACACACACACACACATTTACACAGACACGCTGATATACATGTACACACATGCATATACAGACACACACAAATATACTCACACCCACATATATATAGACAGATACACTCTCACCCAAATACACAGATACACTCCCAACCACATATACAGACACTCCCACCCATATATTTACAGATGCACACATATATGTGCACATAAACACATACATATACATGCATATGCATACAGACACACCCACACATATGTGTGTATTACACATAGACATACACATGTATGAGTATATGCATAGATACATATGCACACATACACAAACGTATACATGCATGCACATACACACACATATACATACAGATACTCACCCACATATACACACACACATGAATGAATGATTTGTTAATTGTCACTTGCATTTTACAGTGAACAATACAGTAAAATACAGTGAAACGTTTCAACTGTCACCACAAGCCAGTGCCATTTTGAATAGTGTAAGAAGAAAAAGGATGAAAGATATAACTGAAGGATAATAGATTAAGAATTAAAAGGATAAAAGGTATGACTGAAAGAGAATCCTGAGCTCTAAGCCGACAATAACACCCGTGCCACCATCCCTCCTCCACCGCCTCACTGCCACCTGCACCGGACCCACCAAGGTAGCAGTCGCCACTCTTTAACTGCCATCTGTTCGCTGCTGGGCATATCTTGGCCTGGTGCTGAACCCACATTCGGCCTGCGTTCAAGAGTCCTTTGGTCTGGGTCTTCTGCAACCGGGAGTCCCTGGTCTGGGCCTGCTGCGATCAGGAGTCCCTGGTCTGAGCCTGCTACAATCAGGAGTCCCTGGTCTGGGCCTGCTGTGATCAGGAGTCCTTGGTCTGGGCCTGCTGTGATCAGGAGTCCCTGGTCTGGGCCTGCAGCGATCAGGAGTCCCTGGTCTGGGCCTGCTGCAATCAGGAGTCCCTGGTCTGGGCCTGGTCTGGGCCTGCAGCGATCAGGAGTCCCTGGTCTGGGCCTGCTGCGATCTGGAGTCCCTGGTCTGGGCCTGCTGCAATCAGGAGTCCCTGGTCTGGGCCTTCTGCGATCAGGAGTCCCTGGTCTGGGCCTGATGCGATCAGGAGTCCCTGGTCTGGGCCTGCTGCGATCTGGAGTCCCTGGTCTGGGCCTGCTACAATCAGGAGTCCCTGGTCTGGGCCTTCTATGATCAGGAGTCCCTGGTCTGGGCCTTCTATGATCAGGAGTCCCTGGTCTGGGCCTGCTGCGATCTGGAGTCCCTGGTCTGGGCCTGCTACGATCAGGAGGCCCTGGTCTGGGCCTGCAGCGATCAGGAGTCCCTGGTCTGGGCCTGCTGTGATCAGGAGTCCCTGGCGTGGGCCTGCTGCGATCAGGAGTCCCTGGTCTGGGCCTGATGCGATCTGGAGTCCCTGGTCTGGGCCTGATGCGATCTGGAGTCCCTGGTCTGGGCCTGCTGCGATCTGGAGTCCCTGGTCTGGGCCTGCTACAATCAGGAGTCCCTGGTCTGGGCCTGCAGCGATCAGGAGTCCCTGGTCTGGGCCTGATGCGATCAGGAGTCCCTGGTCTGGGCCTGCTGCGATCTGTAGTCCCTGGTCTGGGCCTGCTACAATCAGGAGTCCCTGGTCTGGGCCTTCTATGATCAGGAGTCCCTGGTCTGGGCCTGCTGTGATCAGGAGTCCCTGGCGTGGGCCTGCTGCGATCAGGAGTCCCTGGACTGGGCCTGATGCGATCAGGAGTCCCTGGTCTGGGCCTGCTGCGATCAGGAGTCCCTGGTCTGGGCCTGCTGCGATCTGTAGTCCCTGGTCTGGGCTTGATGCGATCAGGAGTCCCTGGTCTGGGCCTGCTGCGATCTGGAGTCCCTGGTCTGGGCCTGCTGCAATCAGGAGTCCCTGGTCTGGGCCTTCTGCGATCAGGAGTCCCTGGTCTGGGCCTGATGCGATCAGGAGTCCCTGGTCTGGGCCTGCTGCGATCTGGAGTCCCTGGTCTGGGCCTGCTACAATCAGGAGTCCCTGGTCTGGGCCTTCTATGATCAGGAGTCCCTGGTCTGGGCCTTCTATGATCAGGAGTCCCTGGTCTGGGCCTGCTGCGATCAGGAGTCCCTGGTCTGGGCCTGCTACAATCAGGAGTCCCTGGTCTGGGCCTGCAGCGATCAGGAGTCCCTGGTCTGGGCCTGCTGTGATCAGGAGTCCCTGGCGTGGGCCTGCTGCGATCAGGAGTCCCTGGTCTGGGCCTGATGCGATCTGGAGTCCCTGGTCTGGGCCTGATGCGATCTGGAGTCCCTGGTCTGGGCCTGCTGCGATCAGGAGTCCCTGGTCTGGGCCTGCTACAATCAGGAGTCCCTGGTCTGGGCCTGCAGCGATCAGGAGTCCCTGGTCTGGGCCTGCTGCGATCAGGAGTCCCTGGTCTGGGCCTGCTGCAATCAGGAGTCCCTGGTCTGGGCCTTCTGCGATCAGGAGTCCCTGGTCTGGGCCTGATGCGATCAGGAGTCCCTGGTCTGGGCCTGCTGCGATCTGGAGTCCCTGGTCTGGGCCTGCTACAATCAGGAGTCCCTGGTCTGGGCCTTCTATGATCAGGAGTCCCTGGTCTGGGCCTGCTGTGATCAGGAGTCCCTGGCGTGGGCCTGCTGCGATCAGGAGTCCCTGGACTGGGCCTGATGCCATCAGGAGTCCCTGGTCTGGGCCTGCTGCGATCAGGAGTCCCTGGTCTGGGCCTGCTGCGATCAGGAGTCCCTGGTCTGGGCCTGCTGCGATCAGGAGTCCCTGGTCTGGGCCTGCTGCGATCAGGAGTCCCTGGTCTGGGCCTGCTGCGATCAGGAGTCCCTGGTCTGGGCCTGCTGCGATCAGGAGTCCCTGGTCTGGGCCTGCTACGATCAGGAGTCCCTGGTCTAGGCCTGATGCGATCAGGAGTCCCTGGTCTGGGCCTGCTGCGATCTGGAGTCCCTGGTCTGGGCCTGCTACAATCAGGAGTCCCTGGTCTGGGCCTTCTATGATCAGGAGTCCCTGGTCTGGGCCTGCTGCGATCTGGAGTCCCTGGTCTGGGCCTGCTACAATCAGGAGTCCCTGGTCTGGGCCTTCTATGATCAGGAGTCCCTGGTCTGGGCCTGCTGTGATCAGGAGTCCCTGGCGTGGGCCTGCTGCGATCAGGAGTCCCTGGTCTGGGCCTGATGCGATCAGGAGTCCCTGGTCTGGGCCTGCTGCGATCAGGAGTCCCTGGTCTGGGCCTGCTGCGATCAGGAGTCCCTGGTCTGGGCCTGCTGCGATCTGGAGTCCCTGGTCCAGGCCATCGTTCACCATGAGCTCCGGCCACCCTCCTCCAAGATGTCACCTTGCTGCCACCTGATTAAGCCCTCTGTCACCACCAGCCCTGAACCCCGGGAGGATGTCTCTGCTGCCACTGCCAGCTCTAATCACCGGGAGGAGCAGCATCCACCACCACCTCTGACCACCGTCAGGAGCTGCCATTCCACGCATAGCCCAATCAAGATGCCATGCCGAGTTCACCGAATAACCTGCCACTAAAAGATCCAAAGAAAAGAAGAAAGAAAGAAAAAACAGGGGGGAAAAAGAAATACCAGAAGTAAGAATAAAGACAAAAGAAGAAAGCATGTGGGAGTAGATGAGCCCAAGGGAAGAGCCTGCTACCCTGCCACCATCTTGAATCAAAGAATTACCCACAATGCACACCAACACATACACAGATACACATAAACACACACACACACGCACATTTGTACATGCAAACACGTGCTCACACACACAGACACGGATAAAGAACGTTCTCCTTGGTACAAAGGAGATTGAGGGAAGATTTGACAGAAGTGCGCAAGATTAAGACAGGCTCAGATAAGATTGAAGAAAAACTTCCCACTAACCTACCTTTGGGGCACAAATTTCAGGTTTGGTGTGAAATATAATAGAGGGATGGGGAACATGATGCCGAAGTTTTACTCTGGGCAGTAATGAACTGGGACTGGCTGCCTATCAGGGCGGTGGAAGCGGAGATGATGAATTAGTTTTGAAAGGAAATAAACTTGCAAAGCTACATGGATTGAACAAGGAAATGGAACAGATGGCATTGCTCCACTGAAAACCAGCACTGATTATGTGGGCCGAACAGCCTAATCCATTACATTGTCACTGGACTCCTCTCTTTAGTCTGAAGTTAAGTGAATTATGTGGACATTTAACAGTCAACCACATTGCTGTGGTCTGGAGTCACATGTAGGTGAGACCAAGCAAGGATGGCAGGTTTCCTCCCCTGAAGGACATTAGTGAACCAGATAGGTTTTTACAACAATAAAGATAGTCATCTTTAATTAGAATAGCTTTTTAATTCCAGACTTGGAGTCATAGTCATAGAGATGTACAGCATGGAAACAGACTCTTCAGTCCAACTTATCCATGCTGACCAAATATCCCAACCCAATCCTGTCCCACCTGCCAGCACCCAGCCCATATCCCTCCAAACGCTTCCTATTCATATACCCATCCAGATGCCTTTTAAATATTGCATTTGTACTAGCCTCCACCACACCCTCTGGCAACTCATTCCATACACGTACCACCCTCTGTGTGAAAAAGTTGCCCATTAGGTCTCTTTTATATTTTTCCTCTCTCACCCTAAACCCATGCCCTCTAGTTCTGGATTCCCCCACCCAGAGAATAAACTTTATTTATCCTATCCATGCCTCTCACGATTTTCTCAACCTCTATAAAGTCACCCCTCAGACTCCAACACTCCAGGGAAAACAGCGCCAGCCTAATAAACCTCTCCCTATAGCTCAAATCCTCCAACCCTGGCAACATCCTTGTAAATCTTTTCTGAACCCTTTCAAGTTTCACAACATCCTTCCAATAGGAAGGAGACCAGAATTGCACGCAATATTCCAAAAGTGGCCTAACCAATGTCCTGTACAGCTGCAACAAGACCTCCCAATTCCTGTATTTGATTTTAAATTCCACAGATGGTAAGATTTGAACCTATTCGCCCAGGGTTTCAGCTGCTGGATTACTGCCTATTATCTCCCCTTAATGTGGATGATCTAGGTAAGGGAAATGGACCTGCAGCAAATCCAATCCAAGAGGGATAGGATATCAAAGCCTTAAAATACCAGTCCAGGCCTTGCCCCAAATGTTGTAGGTCATGAGGTGTTGTCTTCAGTTGTTGATTTCCATGCTGCCAAGCTGCTGTTGTCACATATCGCCATGGTGACATGAGCTTGTCCAGAGACAACGTCACTGCTTATCACAGTCACTAGCTGGCGAACCCCAGTTGCGAGGCAGATACAATGTGAGGTGGCATGCTCACTAGCATCCTTTCAATAGAGCTTCGGTCATCCTATAAATTGGTTAGGCTATCTCACTGCACAGTAATGTTCCGAGTCACACAACCAGATTCGAAACTGAGAATACGTCTGAGACAGTGGAATCCCCTCCCCTTGCTTACTTCCACTCTTATGTCTTATGGTCTTATTAGTGCCTGAATAGTTAGGAGCTTTGTCTTTTAAAGGACTGTGCCTTTGTCCTCCCTGAGACGTTCTTGCTGGGGGCTGATGGTTATATAACCCTTTGCTATTGGGGAGATAATCAAAGGGAAAACAATGGGTGGCTCAGTGGTTAGCACTGCTGCCTCACAGCGCCGGGGACCCGGGTTCGATTCTACCATCGGGTGACTGTCTGCGTGGAGTTTGCACATTCTCTCTGTGTCTGCGGTTTCCTGCCACAGTCAAAGGTTAGGCAGATTGGCCGTGCTAAATTACCGTCGTGTGCAGGTGAGGTGGATTAGTCATGGGAAGTACAGGGACAGCTCTGCAGAGTCAGTGCAGACTTGGTGGGCTGAATGGCCTCTTTCTACACTGTGCAGTTTCTATGATAATGATGTTGTGGTAACATCACATCATTAATCCTAACGCCTTGGGCTCATGCTCTGGGGTCACAAGTGGAAATCCTGTGGCTGGAATAAATCCAGCTCATGCGACTTGAGATCCCCAGGAATCTTGGTGAAGTCTGAAATGGCTAAGCAAGTCTGTCAGTTCAAGGGCAACTGGGGATGGACAACAAATACTGGCACCCCATATAGGAGTGATGTTGGGCAGGCCAGGAGGGGAACAAATCCCATCGCATCAAAAAAAGTGCCATTTAACCCGGGTGGTCACATTCCCATGGATTCTCCTTTTCTCAGAAGGATATGTGGCTCCCCACACACAGGGTGGTATTCCAACAAACATCTAATCAGTTGGGCCCTGGGGTGGCGGTTGGAGGTGGGGAGGGGGGTGGAGGGGAGGGTTCGGCATCCCGAGTGCTGGGAGGGAAATTCACTGCTCAAAATAACCCGAGCCTCGGTGTTTTGTGGATGGAATTTTTTTTTGGGGGGGGGGGGGATTTTCAAAAGCGGGAGGTCAAACACACATTCCCGGACTGAGTGGGTAGGCATTGCCTGTAAAATCGACAAGTGAGTTGGACAGGGAACCAAGGGGCAGGCTTGAAACGGAAATTTGAGAAGGCATGCTGAATCTGGGATGGTCTGTCTGCCGAGCTCAATGTTCAACTTCTGATAAAATCTTAAACTTTCCCCTCATCACTGACCGAGCAGTAAGGATGTTAAGATGTCCCTGTTATGACGGTAGGCTGGCTGAACTGTTTTCTTTGGGAGTTCTGTGCTGGAGGAGGAGGAGAGATAGAACCCCATACTGAATTTCGATCCATGTTTTGAAATCGAGAAGTCATCGGCCTGAAACGCACTCTCCACAGATGTGAGCAGACCCGCCGCTGAGTATTTCCAGCCTGCCTTGTCTCCATTTCACTTTCCTGATGAAGGGCTTATGCTCGAAACGTCGAATTCCCTATTCCTGAGATGCTGCCTGGCCTGCTGTGCTTTGACCAGCAACACATTTTCAGCTGTGATCTCCAGCATCTGCAGACCTCATTTTTTACTCCATTTCACTTTCAGATCATCAGCGACCTCCTATGTTTTGCACTGTTTAACTTTCGTTTTGACACGTGTTTACCAGTTCAGATTTGTTGGGATTTGGGGGAAGAACGATGAGAAATGAGGGGGGGGGTTGATGAGAATTTTGCCCCCCCCCCCCCACAACACACACAAACAAACAAACACAATCCTGCTCCACAAGCAAATAGGAAATTATTGGCAATTCTCTGTGTGAGGTTTAAAGGGAGGCCTGAGCTCCGTGTCAGTCTCAGTGTATCCGAGCCGCGCGCGTTACATTGTAGCTGAAATGTATCGACTGAAATGTAACAGGTACCAACTCACAGGCATGTTCCCCCGGGGAGATCGGGTAGACTCAACTCCCCTCTTACCACGGTCAGCAAGATCACAGGTACTGGTACAGACACACGCACACTGAGCCGCCTCTGCCAGCCCAGAGAACTGATGTAAACGCGTGAAACTTCCGCTTCCTCTCATCCCTAGCAGCGTTCCTCAAAGTGGGATCGACCCTGCCCACGTGTGATGGAAACACAAGTGAGGATTGCAAACTTAAATCTTCACGAAACTGGACTGAAAAATTGGTGGTTATCTCTGTCCCCCCCCCGCTGGGTTAACACGGTAAAAATGACAGGCGTGCACCCTCGAAGTCTTTTATTTTCTTCAACGATTTCTTTCTAGGAGGAAAGTGAGGGCAGCAGATGCTGGAGATCAGAGCTGAAAATGTGTTGCTGGAAAAGCGCAGCAGGTCAGGCAGCATTCCTGAAGAAGGGTTCAGGCCCGAAACGTCGACTCTCCTGCTCCTTGGATGCTGCCTGACCTGCTGCGCTTTTCCAGCAACACATTTTTCAGCAGCGATTTCCTTCTACAACATGAATTACATAACCTTTTGGTGGACGTTAGTTTGTGATTATCAGAGTAGGTCCTCGCAGACACAGACCAGCACCATAGTACTGCAGATGCTGGAATCTGGACTGGAAACAGCAAATGAACGGCGGTCAGACAGCATCACGTCTGATACAGAAACAGGCCATTCAGCCCAGCATGCCTGTGCCAACCACAATGCCATTCCAAATCAATTCTATCTGCCCGTGCATGTAAACTTCATGAACTATACCAAAGATTTAAAAGGGATCTAAGGGACAACTTTTTCATGCAGAGGGTGGTGTGTGTATGAAATGAGCTGCCAAAGGAAGTGGTAGAGGCTAGTACGATTACAACATTTAAAAGGCATCTGATGGGTATATGAATAGGAAGGCTTTAGAGGGATATGGGTCAAGTGCTGGCAAATGGGACTAGATTAGGTTAGGATATCTGGTCAGCGTGGACGAGTTGGACTGAAGGGTCTGTTTCCGTGCTGTACATCTCTATGACTCAAATGGGGGTTTTAACCCGACCTCCACTGGGTTAACACAGTAAAAGTTACAGTGAGGACCCAAGAATTTTTTTTTGCTTCAGAACTCTCTTGTTTAACAAAAATTACATAACCTCGTGGTGGAAATTGGATTGTGATTAACGGGACATTGGATAGTACAGCACAGAAATAGGCCATTCAGCCCACCATGTCTGTGCCAACCACAATGCCATTCTAAATTAATTCCATCTGCTTGTACATGGTTCATATCACTCTATTCCATGCCTTAAACTTTGTTAATTTATCTGCTTCTGTCATCTCCCTATATTCCAGGTCCATACCACCCTCTGTGTAAAACTTCCCTCGCACATCTCCTTTAATTATTTTCCCCCCCTCGCCTTAAACCTGTGACCCTCTTGTATTTGACATTGCCACCCTGGGAAAAACAGAACTCCCAGGGTATATGAATAGGAAGGGTTTGGAGGGATATGGGTTGGGTGCTGGCAGGTGGGACTAGATTGGGTTGGGATATCTGGACGAGTTGGACCGAAGGACCGTGCTGCACACCTCTATGACTCTATAATTATTTACCCTATCCATGCCTCTTATAATTTTACATGCTTCCATCAAATTGACTCTAAAAAAAAATGTTTTTAGATCAGTGAAGTCTCCAACCATTAATTTCCATTTATTCGGAAAGGGTAATCTGGGAAAAAAAAATCCAGGAATTACATTCAGGAATGCACTGAATGCACAGAAATATTACAGAGCCAAAGGAGGACCATTCAGCCCATCAGTTGCAACTCAGTTTGTTTTAGTAGCAGAACATGGCTGAGGCAGTCGGTTAGATAATTAAATGCCTCTGACAGACCACCAAACAGTGCACCTCAATCAATTTAAGGCTTTTTAACGATGGGTCCCCAACTTAAAATTTTGGGGTTGTGAGGTCAGAGGCAGAAATGGAGCTCTGACTGAGTTACAACTGAATACTCCTGCTCCAATAGGCCCTCGCTCTCTCTCTGAGGGGGTGTAACATAAATCAGCCTGAAAGGAGAAAACAAAACAAAGTCATAGAGTCATAGAGATGTACAGCATGGAAACAGACCCTTCGGTCAAACCCGTCCATGCTGACCAGATATCCCAATCCAATCTAGTCCCACCTGCCAGCACCTGGCCCATATCCCTCCAAACCCTTCCTATTCATATACCCATCCAAATGCCTCTTAAATGTTGCAATTATACCAGCCTCCACCACTTCCTCTGGCAGCTCATTCCATACACGTACCACCCTCTGTGTGAAAAAGTTGCCCCTTAAATCTCTTTTATATCTTTCCCCTCTCACCCTAAACCTATGCCCTCTTGTTCTGGACTCCCCGAGCCCAGGGAAAAGACTTTGCCTATTTATCCTATCCATGCCCCTCATAATTTTGTAAACCTCTGTAAGGTCACCCCTCAGCCTCCAGCACTCCAGGGAAAACAGCCCCAGCCTGTTCAGCCTCTCCCTATAGCTCAAAGCCTCCAAGGGAAAAGTTTGAGAAGTGCCAAGGCAGTGGGAAAGTGGTAATGTGGCTGGTCTAGTACAGCATGGAAACCAACCCTTTGGACCAATGCGGCCATGCTGACCAGATATCCTAAATTAATCTAAATAAACCTTCCAATTGCTGATTCTGTCAGGTACTGAAATGGCTCTTACTAAAGTTGCAAGTGAGATCCTGTGTGACTGTGACAAAGGTACACCGTCCCCCCTCTTCCTGTCTGTGCCTTTCATATGGTCACCACATCATCCTCCTCCATGGCCTCCCCAATGTTATTCAACAGTTTGGGACTGCACTCACCATGATTAGATATCCAGTCATAACCAGATAATCACTTGCAAAGTTTCTCTTCACAAGCCCACACTGATACCTCTGGCATTTCCCAAAGATCTATCCTAGGCTTCCTCCTATTTCTTATTTACCACAGTCCTCTAAACCCTTCCTATTCATGTACCCATCCAGGTGCCTTTTAAAAGCTGTAATTGTATCAGCCTCCACCACCTCCTCTGGCAGCCCGTTCTGGACATGCACTGTTGTACATGTTGCACAAGTTGTTCCTTAGGTCCCCTTTAAATTTTGGACACCCCCCTAATCCTGGGAGTAAGACCTTGGCTATACATCCTATTCATGCCACTCATGATTTTTTTCAACCTCTAGTAAGGTCACCCCTCACCCTCTGATGCTCCAGCGAAAATAACTGCAAACTATTTGGCCTCTCCCTATAGCTCAAACCCTCCAATCCTGGCAATATCCTTGTAAATCTTTCCAGAGTTCTGGGCTAGTGCTCTCTGTGGGGAACAAGCACAGAGCACGGTGGAGAAGCTCTGCAGCATCTGTGGAGAAAGACTCTTGGTTATACCAGTCTCAAAACATTAACTCTATTTCTCTCTCCATAGATACTGCCAGACATGCTGAGTTTCTCCTGCTTTCTCTGAGTGTGTCTCAGATTTCTAACATCCACAGCAGCCTTTTGTCTTTATCCAAATGCTCTGGGTACACGGGTTTGAATCTCACCATGGCAGTTGATGAAATTTGAATTCAGTAAAAGGTTAGCCCTATGATGACCACGTCATCTTAGTGGGTGGCATGGTGGCACAGTGGTTAGCACTGCTGCCTCACAGTGTCAGAGACCCAGGTTCAATTCCCAACTCAGGCGACTGTCTGTGTGGAGTTTGCACATTCTCCCCGTGTCTGTGTGGGTTTCCTCCGGGTGCTCCGGTTTCCTCCCACAGTCCAAAGATGTGCAGGTTAGGTGAATTGGCCATGCTAAATTGCCCGTATTGTTAGGTAAAGGGGTAAATGTATGGGAATGGGTGGGTTGCGGGTCGGTGTGGACTTGTTGGGCCGAAGGGCCTGTTTCCACACTGTAAGTAATCTAATCTAATCTAGTCACCACTAATGATTGTTGTAAAATCTCATCTGGTTCACTAATGGCCTTTAGACAAGAAAACCTGCCACCCTCACCTTGACTATGTGTGACTCCAAACTCCACAGTAATGTGTTTGACTATTAATTGCCCCTGAGATGGGTAATAAATGCCAGAGATGTCATAATGAATTAAACATAAAATCAAATGTTGGAGATGCAGTATCTGCTAAGTCTCCTATTTTGCTTTCTCCTA
Source organism: Hemiscyllium ocellatum (assembly GCF_020745735.1). Taxonomy (NCBI): domain Eukaryota; kingdom Metazoa; phylum Chordata; class Chondrichthyes; order Orectolobiformes; family Hemiscylliidae; genus Hemiscyllium; species Hemiscyllium ocellatum. Next base: position 19,720,539 of record NC_083442.1, read on the forward strand.
CCTGCCCTGATTCCCAATGCAATACTTCCAAAAATATTCATTCCTGACTCCAACATCAACTCCGTCTACCATCTCCTTTTCCTCTCAAAGTCCTTCTAATCCCCATTCTTATTAATTAAAACTATGCCCATCTTTCCCACAACTCCATGTTTGAATTGTTACGGACCAGACCAGATCTCCTCAAAATATTTTAAGATGCTAACATTTTCTTATTTAACAGGTAGATGTGAAGGGCCATAATCCTGATGTGATGCAACTGGTCAAACAACTCAACGTTAACCAGAACACAATTTATTTAAACACTGTCGTTAAAATACAAACAAAGAAAAGAGAAATTGAGAATAATTTAAATCTATTGGAAAATTTATCTGAATAATAGATACAATAACTACTGCTAATGCACTGTTCCAATATAGTAACATCTCATAAACCCACCTCTTGGCAAAAGGCAAATTCAGACACAGATTCTCATATGCAGTTCCCCAGTTCAGAAGGGAAATAAAAACATCAAGAGAAAATTCAGAGAACATAGCAGCCAGGAGATATTCACTGAAACTTCCAACTCTTTTGAAAGCCCAAAAGTTTCTTATGTTACTCAAAAATCCTGATCTGTAAGAGCTGGCCAGGCTGTTAAACAAAGCCCTGAGGCCTCACAAGTTGTTTCTACAAGTGGTCTGGTAGCCAGTTTGACATCTCCACCTTACAACCTCTCTTCAAAAAAAAGGACAAAATAACCTCTTAAAGTGATGGCATCATCACAAAATCCTTCCAATTGCTGATTCCGTCGGGTACTGAAATGGCTCTTACCAAAATTGCATTCTACGTGATTGTGACAAAGGTAAATCTTCCCCCCTCTTCTTGTCTGTGCCTTTCATATGGTCACCACATCATCCTTCTCTATGGCCTCCCCAATGTTATTCAACAGTTTGGGACTGCACTCACCATGGTTAGATATCCAGTCATAACCAGATAATCACCTGCAAAGTTTCTCTTCACCAGCCCACACTGATACCTCTGGCATTTCCCAAAGGTCTATCCTAGGCTTCCTCCTATGTCTTATTTACGTGTCTCTTTCACTACATTATCTGAAATCATGGTACTTGATTCTACGTATACCAACCTGAGACACAGCTCTAACTCATTACATGTACCTTCCCGTTCATCAGGTTTTATTTGACAGACAGCCTGTCTGATACCTCGCACTGGGTCAGCTGAAATTCCCTCCAACAAAATGTTTGAGAAGATTGAAGCCATTACCTTCCATCCCTGTCACAAGCTTCATTCCTGATCCACTGCCTCCATCCCTTTCCCGAGCAGCTATCTGTAGCTAAACCAGAGTCTATGGAAGACTGGTTTCTAATTCTTCCTAAGGTGAACTTCCAATCAACCAATACTCCAATGCCAAGACCACATTTCTTTATTAATTTATTAATTTTTGGTTCAACTAGTCCATGCCAAAACTAATCCTAAACGAAACTAGTCCCACCTGTCTGCTGGCCTATATCCCTCCAAAACTCATGAACTTATCCAAATGTTTTTTAAAGGATGTAATTGTTCCCACATCCATCAGGAAGTTCTTTCAATACATGAGACCACCCTCTGTGTAAAAAAATTTGTCCCTTGTGTCTTTTTTACATCTGTCTCCTCTCAACTTTAAAACGTGCTCTCTCATCTTGAAATCTAGCATCCTTGGGAAAAGACAACTACCATTAGCTCTGGCTACACTCTTCATTATTTTATAAACTTCTATCAGGAGGTCGCCTCTCATTCATCAATGTTCCAGTGAAAAAAGTTCCAGGCTTGTCTAGTCTTTCTTTGTAACTCAAACCTTCTATACTCCACAACGTCCTGGTAAATTTCCTCTGAACCCTCTCCAGCCTAATAATCTCCTTCCTATACAGGGCAACCAGAACTGGACACAGTATTCCAGAAGAGGCCTCACCAATGCCCTATACAGCTCAACATGACATCCCAACTCCAATACCCAAATGGGTTCTGATTTAAGAAAAAGGAGTAATTGCATAGTTGGCAGTTCAGAAGATGTTTACTAGCTTGGTACCTGGAATGAGTGGTAATATGAGAATACCTGGAAGGTTAAACTTGTTTCCGTTGCAGTTTAGAATTGTGAGGGACTGAAATGTGTACTGAACAGACTTGACGAGGTAGATGTGAAAATGATGTTTCCACTTGGTGAGTGAGTCCAAAACCAGGAGAAACCGTTCTAAAATCAGTGGTTGTCTTTTAGGACTGAGATGAGGAGCATTTTTTTTCTCAGATGGCTGTGCAAATTGGGAACTGTCTGAAGGTGGTGAAACTGGGCAATTGAATTTTTTATTATTTGTTCAAGGGGTGTAGCATCACTTGCCCACCCCCTAATTGCCCTGAGGATGATAGGCCTGTTGAACTGCCCTCTTGAAATGCTGCAGTCTTTGGAATGTAGGAACACCCTAATGCTGCGTAAGTTCTACTCAACAATTTAAACTCAAATCTGAAGATTGTTTATTTGAGACTTTAAATAATACACCAACAAGAGACAATCTGGTGCTGTAACTCAGGAAATTTCACTTCAGTTATAAATAATACCTATTAAAGCTGGACCATGACTTAATTGTCACGGTCCGATGCTGCTGTCTGTTCAGTTTGAAGCATGAGCTGACATTTGATGTCAAGTTGCTCGCCAAAACCTCAAAGGTCTTTTGCTTCCACAACATTAACTCTTTCCAAGCCACAGCCTACAGCAGGATCAATAACGTCAGGGTTCAAGTCCTACCTGCTCTAGAAGTCTATAATAACATCTGTGAACAAGTTTTTTTTAAGAAAATACACATCCCTCTTTATTGAAGACTCTTATAGTGCAGTATTAGTGTCCTTACCTTTGAGACAGGAGATATGGATTCAAGCCTTATCAGCCTTAGAGATCTGTAAATAACATCTCTGAACAGGTTGATCAGGAAATAACTACAGCATGATCAATTACATAATTACATTTTGATTGGTAGGCAGTGGTTGTTGCTTATTGATTTATTTTTTTTATTAATCCCCACTCTGCGGTAGTGCTTATTTTTCTCCCCAGCACCCATAGTGTGTGTGTGTGTGTAGGTGTGAGACATAGTGAAAGACACAAAGTGCACAAATCTTTATTTAATTTCCACCACCAGGAAGAAAGGAAACACCCGAGTGGCCAGTGACAAGCAGTGCCTTTCACATCAAAGGGCAATGCTGTGTGATCAAACAGTGAAGGGGAGGGCAGGGACTAAATCAAAATAGAGTTGGAGGGGGAAATGATGCACTCCACTCCCTGCGGCACCCACCTCTCCCTGAACAACTCCAGGGTGTTGGTGGAGACCGCGTGCTCCTTCTCCAAGGACACCCGGCTCTAACGTAACCACAGAAGAGAGGCAGGCAGTCGGCCCTAACGACCCCCTCCACGGCCCGCTGCCTGGACCTGTTTATGGCCAGTTTGGCCAGGCCCATGAGCAGATCCACGAGGAGGTCTTCAGACCTGCCCTCCCTCCTCCGTACCGGGTGCCCGAAGATCAGGAGCGTGGGACTGAAGTGCAACCAAAAGCAGAGGAGGAGGTTTTTGAGAAAATCAAAAAGGGATTGCAAACGCCCACACCCAATATACATGTGGTCCACGGGCTCCACAGCACCACAGAACAAGCAGTTGGGCTGGGAGTCCGTGAACCACCGCAATCTGCGGTTGCAGGGGACCGCTGCGTGCAGCACCCTCCACCCCAGATCTCTGAGAGAAAGGGGGAGGACTCCTGCGTAGAGGGCCCTCCACTGGGGATCCCCACCGCCCGGTGGCAAATGGGCACGCCAGGGTGTGTCCGGGCGGTGGAGGAGAGAAAAGAGGTGGGCGGTGTGCAGCAGCAGTCGATACAGGGCCCGCCTTTTTACCCCCTGAAAAGGAACAAAATTAAAATCCCGGAGGCGGCTCAGGTTGTGGGGCACAGGCTCCCGCGGGAAGTACGGGACCTTGGGGCCAATGTGAAATTCCGTCTGGGCTGGGGTGAGCGCGGTCAGGATCCCACCGCACACCTGAGCGTTCTCTAACTGGTGCACTACGTCGGGTCCAAGCACCGCCGTTTTAAGGCGTCGGATGGCGGTGGCCATGTACCGGACGTCTACTGCTGCCCTGCTCGCTATGTCTTGTGGCAACATCCAGCCCAGGCCCCTGGCACCCAGCACGTCCCCGACCCTGGTAACCCTCGCCGCCACGGCCCTCCCCTCCGACAGCCACTCGAAGCCGCGAGCACGGAGGTGCGGATTCCTGAGCAATGGCTCCCTGACGACAGCCGCTACTCCTGCTGGAGGGTAGGCGCGGCGCGATTTGACCATGTTCCAGACAGTGATCAGGTCCTGGTAAAAGACAGGCAGCACCTTGAGGGCGACCTCCAAACCATCACGGTCGACGAACAGGAGCTGCGTGTTGTAGTTGAGGTTACGCACCTGGTGGAGAAAATACGTCACCAGGGCGCACCACCTAGGAGGAGGCTCGACGTAAAGGTATCGCTGCAAGGTCTGAAGGTGGAATGTCGCGACCTGGGTGCGGACGCACACCAGCGACTGACCACCCTCCTCAATTTGGAGACTCAGAACTTGCGCAGTGCATCTTTTTGTCCCAGAAGAAGTCGACCAACGTTCTCTGAATGTCAGCGACAAAGCCAGGAGGAGGGACCAAAGTGACCAGCCGGTACCACAGCATGGCGGCCACCAGCTGGTTTATGACCAGCACTCGGCTCCTGTAAGATAGCACTCGGAGCAGTCCTGTCCAGCGGCCTAGGCGAGCTGAGACTTTGGCCTCCAGCTCCTGCCAGTTGGCCGGCCAGGATTCCTCAGTCGGGCTGAGGTAGACCCCCAGGTAGAGGAGATGGGTGGTACTCCAGCTGAACCCCCGAAACTCCTCCGGCAGGGAGTCCACCCGCCACGGACCCACCAGTAGTCCAGAACATTTGGCCCAGTTGATCCTGGCGGAAGACGCTGCTGAGTACACGGCCTGGCACTCGCGCATCCTCCCCAGGTCAGCTGCTGACGGGTGCCACGCCGTTTTTCCAGCGAGTAGAAGCCGGGGGAGCCGCGGTCCAGGTCCTGGAGGAGCTAGATCCTTGACATCACGTACACGCCCCGAGCCCTGACGAGCTGCAGCTCCCGGAGCACGGCCTTCTTCTCTTCGAACACTCCGCATAGGGCTGGGTCCGCATCGGGCTGACCAAGGCGTGACTCCAGGTCGAGCATCTCCCTCTCCAACTCCCCGATCTGGGATTTCCGCCTCTTTGTCGACCCCCTTGCGTACTCCTGACAGAAGACGCGGGCGTGAGCCTTGCCCACGTCCCACCATAGCCTCAGGGAGGGGAAGCTTCCCCGCGTCCTTCTCCATCCGGCCCAGAAATGACGAAACGAGTCCCGGAACCGCTCGTCCACCAGCAGCAGGTTGTTAAAGTGCCAGTACACGGAGCCCAACCTGGCGCCGAACGGAAGGAGTTCCACCCACACCAGGTGATGGTCCGTGCACGACATCTGCCGCGTGGAGGCCTTCGGAAAACAGGAGGCGTACGCCCGCGAAACGTACAGGCGGTCGATTCTGGATGCTCCGACCCCAGGCCTCACGAAGGTGAAGGCGATGGAGTCAGGATGGAGATTCCGCCAGCCGTCCATCAGGTCGAAGGACTTGACCAAGTCCCCCAACCTCCTCCCCGACGTCGAACTCGTGCGGGCACCGCCGTGGTCCCTGTCCTCGAGGATGCAGTTAAAATGTCCCCGAGGACTGGTTCTCGTCAATGGAAGAGAGATGAGCGGTCACTTCTTCGAAGAGCTGAAAATGTGTTGCTGGTTAAAGCACAGCAGGTCAGGCAGCATCCAAGGAATAGGAAATTCGATGTTTCGGGCCAGAGCCCTTCATTGAAGAAGCTCGCTTGCCTCGGCCCGGCCAGGGGAGCGTAGACGTTCACCAAATGAAGCACCGCGCCCCCCAGCCGAACCGTCAGGTGAAGCAAACAGCCTGGCACTGGCTCCCTGACCCCCCAAGATCTCCGGCTGAAAATGTGGGGCCAACAAGATAGCCACCCTGCCAGATCTGCGGGTGAGGTGACTCATGTAGACCCCCCCTCGCCACTCCAGGAGCCAGGTGGCTTCGTCTCCCGGGGTAGTGTGGGTTTCTTGCAGGAAGCACACCACATACCTCCCGTCCCGAAGGACCGACAGGGTCTGGAATCTGCGCTGTGACTCCCTGCTGCCATTGATGTTGAGGCTGGCTATAGTTGTCTCCATGTCGGAAGCATAGTGCAACCACCACCAGTACAGTTTAAAAAACTATGTACATATTTACTGGGAGGATGAGAGAGGGGCACAGAAGTCCCTCGTCCTCACTAGGAGTGCCCCCAAGAAGTTCCTGACTCGCTTTTGCTCGCTCGCGTCGAGCCCGGGTGCCTGGCGCGCAGCATGGGCCGACCAGTAAACTGTCTTGAAGGAGCTCCAGCAGTCGAGCGCCAGTTGGGCTCTATCCCGGTGACTCCGAGTTTCCTCGACAAACTCCCGGAGTTCCTCAAGGGGGATGAGGGGGAGATCGGTGGGGGGCACCTGGGACTCGAAAATGTCGCTGGAGACGGACTCCGCGTCATCCCCGGTGTCCGCCACCGATCTAGAACCCTCCTCCGGGAGGTTGCCCTCAGTCACCGACCCCTCCCCCACCGAGAGAATGGGGGCTGGTCCGGTACCGCCAACTGGCCTCGAACCTCCGGCGACCCCACCCCCAGGGCACGAATACGATTGGCTGGGGGAAGATGGGGCCTGGCCAGGGTGGGGAGGGTCAGTTGTGTCACTTCCTGCCCCACTCCTGGTTTATCAGGTGACGGTCGCTGCAGGAGGTGAGGCAGCGGTGGATCCCCCCAGGTTAGTGCCAAGGTGTGACTGGGCTCGGGCTCGGGCTCAGGACCCCTGGGCCAGGTGTTGCGTGGGTTCAGCGGGGCTAGGATCCGGTTCGGGTTTGGGGGTCAGGGTTCCCCTGCCGGGGCGATGCTGGCACAGCTGCAGGGGCATTGTTGAGCCAGGGAGGGCAGTTCGTGGGCTAGGTGTAGGGGAAGGGGATAGGGTGGTCTCCCATGGAAGGGCCTGACGTGTTGCGTCTTCCTGGGCGCCTTCTGGCCGGTCGGACACTCACCACCCCCCTCCCTGCCAGAGGCTGAGGAGTTGGCTTAGCCCCCGGTGTCGGGGCGCATGGTGTTGACTTTGGGGGAGGGGGTGTGGGTGCGGCGGCGCCACCCTCAGCCATTGGTGTGGGCTGGGCAGCCTTCTGGGTAGGGCAGTTTTTTCTAATGTGCCCCACCTCGCGGCACAGGCGGCACCGTCCACCATCCAGAAGACGCGGTAGGCCGTGCCCTTGTGAAGGAGGGTGAAAGAGCCCTCGGTGACCTCCTCCCGGGCCAGGCAAATGAACACCTGGCGTCGGAAGGAGTATACATGCCAGAGGGTGGGGTCCTTAAGACCGAGCAGGACCGGTTGGACACCCGACCGGATCTCCCCCAAGGTGGTAAGGTGGGGGAGAAGGAGCTCACTGGCAATGAAGGGCGGGACATTGGAGACCTCGACCCTCTGGGCCGTAACCTCTAGAGGGTCGATGGGCAGATGTGTCCCGCCCACAGTGAGTCCCCTCTCCACGGCCAGGTGGACCACCAGCTCGGTTTTTAGGAAAAAGACGGCCTTCCCGTACATCCTGGCTGCAACGACGATGGCCAGTGGGCCGACCACACCAGCCATGGCCTTACTGCAGGCCTCGACGGTCATGTTGGGATGAGAATAGGCCTTTATCCCCAGGCGTTTAGTCAGGTGCCTGAAGGGGGTCGTGGTTGCAGCCGGGGTTAGAGCAGCCGCCCCTAAGGCAGCGGCTACCCTGGTGTAGGTGCGGCTGGGCCCTGCAATTTTGGGACTCGCCATACTCTGCTGCTGACTGGTAGTAGGCCCCAGGAACCAGCTGTGTTGTGAAGTCCAGGTGAGGCTCCAGGCAGTGGCAGCAGCAGCAGGTGGAGGTAGGCCTCAGGTCACAGCAGTGGTGGAGTTCCTGGGGAGGGGCCCGAGGCGAGTCCCAGGCAGCGGTGATGGAGGCAGGCAACAGCAGTGGTGGAGGCAGGCCTCAGGCAAGTCCCAGGAAGGCCCTTGGTCGTAGCAGTGGGGGCAGACCTGTTGGGGGAGGCAGCTCTCAGAGTGAAGAGAACCTCTGACATTCCTGTTTTTTTAAATTTTTGTTTTTTTTTTATTACCCCCACACTACTGCCTAACTGCGGTTTGCTTATTTTTTCCCCAGCACCCATGTTGTGTGCGTGTGCAGGTGTGAGACACAGTAAATCCATAGCTAGCTCACGGCACCATTACTGAAACCAGTTTTATATTCCAGGTTTAGCTATTGAGTTCTGTCAACTGCCATGGTGGGATTTGAACTTGGATCCCCAGGCCATCAGTCTGTGCATTTGGATTACTACTCCAGTGACGTGACCACGACACCACCGTCTCCCCACATCTCCTATTCATTTTTTTTTGCGGTTTACTCGGTTTTATTGGTTAAGTTCTTGATGTACTGTCAGCCTTTCGGAGTGTATTCGTTACATTTTGTAGGGGCAGTGGACAAGAAGCATGCAGTAGCTTCAACACCTGAATTCCAGTGTTCGTTAACGGGAACATTCAGCTTGGGAACCTCTGGTAACTCCACGCCAAAATACTAGGCCCAGTGATCCATTGCCGTCGGGACCGCAGCTGAAACAGTCTTCAATACTTCCAAACTGCTCATCTCCTGTTCATTTTTTGTTTAACCGGAGTATCAGTCCTTCTGACACTCCCCTTTTTTGTTCAACCCCCCACACTACCGCCTAACTGCGGTCGTGCTTATTTTTTCCCCAGCACCCATGCATGTGTGTAGGTGGGAGACACAGTGCACTAATCTTTATTCAATTTCCACCACCAGGAAAATAGGAAAACACCCAGGTGGCCAGTGACAAGCAATGCCCTGATCTCCTGTTCATTTTTAAAAAATTTTCTTTTTCTTTTTTTTTGCTTATTTTTTCCCCAGCACCCATGTTGTGTGTGTGCAGGTGTGAGACACAGTGAGTGACACAAGGTGCCCTGATCTCCTGTTCATTTTTTTAAAAAAGGCAATGCTGTGTGTGAATCTTCTGGGTTTTTTTTGAATATTCCTTTTTTTTTATTTAACCCCCTCACTACCGCCTAACTGCAGTAGTGCTTATTTATTCCCCCTGCACCCATGGTGTGTGTGTGTGTGTGTGTGTGTGTGTGTGTGTGTGTGTGTGTGTGTGTGTGTGTGTGTGTGTGTGTGTGTGTGTGTGTGTGTGTGTGTAGGTGTGGGACACAGTGAAAGACACAAGGTGCATGAATCTTTATTCAATTTCCACCACTAGGAAGAAAGGAAACACCCGGGTGGCCAGTGACAAGCAGTGTCCTTCACATCAAAGGGCAATGCTGTGTGATCAAACAGTGAAGGGGAGGGCAGGGACTAAATCAAAATGGAGTTGGAGGGGGTTGATGAGATCTACCTGGTTCCAATCGCTACAATCCCAAAGTACAAATCTAAGCAAATTGTTACACTGGATGTAAAAAGGATGAAAAAGTGAAATAAAAAAAGAGTAAAAGAGTTGGATATTCTTCACAATGTAGTCTTGACTGATGCAACACCAGGTTAGAGTCCAATAGGTTTAATTGGAAGCACTAGCTTTTGGAGCACTGCCCCTTCACACCACCTAATGAAGGAGCGGCGCTCCGAAATCTAGAGCTTCCAATTAAACCTATTGAACTATAACCTGGTTTTGTGTGATTTTTAACTTTGTACACCTCAGTCCAACACCGGCATCTCCAAGTCTTGAGTGATGGAATTCTCAAGGATTATACAATTACAAAATTGTTACAAAGTTAACTCTAATGTAGATATACAAAAAGGACTTAGGGGTCCTTGTCAATAAGTCACGGAAGACTAGCATGCAGGTGCAAACCATTAGGAAGGCTAATGAGATGTTAGCCTTTATTGTGAGAAGATTTGGTTACATGAGCAGTGAGATTTTGCTTTAAGTGTATAGGAGCTTAGTTTGACTGCACCTGGAATACTGTGTGCAGTTTCAGAATCCTTATTTGCTAAAGCATTTCAGAATAAACAACACTTCTGTTTGAGTCTAGAGTCACATGTAGGCAAACCAGGTAAGAATGGCAGATGTCCTTCCCTAGTAAATCAGATGGATTTTTATGGTAGTGGTTATGTTCACCATTACTGAGACTACCTTCAGATTCAAGACATAATTCGTTTAATTTAAGTTCCACGAGTTGCTTTGGTAAGGTTTGAACCCATGTGCCTAGGGCATTAATCTCAGGCCCAAGATTAGTTAGCCCCATTTGGTTGATTGAGTTTGATGAAGAAAGCTGGGGAGGGTTGGTGACAGGTACCAGTATGGATGTATTGGACCGAATGGCCTATTTCTGTGTTGTAAATACTTGGTACTTTCCAATCTCTGTACTCTTGACAATTCTGGCCTCTGATATAATCCTGATTTAGATGGTAGCACCATTGTCAGAAAATGAGAGCTTCCTAAGTATTTTCCCTCAGTGATCCCAAATTGAAAATTGGTGTTGTATAAAATTGTTTTTGAAAACTGTTGTGGCCACTCAGTGGGATGGGGTGAGAAGTGGAAGACCTGTGGAAGCAGTTTGGATGGGGTATTCACTATACATGCCTTGAAGCCTGTGACCCTTTTGGAGGGTCTGACCTTATGTAACTCCCTCTCTAAACCTGTCTGCTTGATACCTCTCTCTCTCTCTCATCTCCTTTAAGCCAAACATCAAAACCCAGCTATTTCACTCAGTGTTTGGTCATCTCCCCCACATCTTCTTATGTGGTCTGCTGACAAATTTTGTTTCATAATGTTCCTGTGATGTGACTCGGGACATGATATTATGTGAAAGCTGCTGGTGAAGAATTTCTATGAAGACGGAGATGATTACAGATGTTAGGATGGGCGGTCTTGGTGATGGAGTGCTGATATTATTTGCTGGACTATGTGTCACCAAAGTGCACTTTTTGAGCAAGGTGCTCAAATTAAACCTGTGCCCAGCAATTGGCAGGTTCTCCCAATAACAGTGAGACAGGGTCAGAACTTCAAGTAGAGTGGGTGAACATTACTCACTGCTCAAAGTTCTCTTTGCCTGTGAAGAACGTTATTGAAGATCGGTGTGTGATGATACTGTGGCTTTAAGAGCTATTTTATCCAGGTTCTTTTCAAAGAAAGGTTGTTAAGGCAGAGGTGATGAGCTGTCGATGAAAACCACAAGGGTAAACAGCTTGTGAGGCCTTGGGTTTTATTTTAAAGTTGGAACAATAGAAGCAACCTGGCTGGGTGTGGCCAGCTCTCACAGCCCAGGATTTCATCTGTTTTTCTTTTAGTTTTTACCTTTATCTTTAATCAGTTGCTGTTGTGGGCTTGAAAGAAGTAGAAACTATCTTTTCCCTCTATCAGTTACAGCCAGAAGCTGGGGATTTCTCCTTGCTGCCGGGTTACATGTGAGAATTTGCCTTTTTGCCCAAAGGGTGTGTTTGTGGGATGTTACTATAATGGAACAGCTAATTAGTAATCGGTACATCGTGTATTATTCTGTTTGGTTTCCCAAAAGAATTAAAATTTTCTCAATGCCTCTTTCTTTGGTTGTATTTTATCTGCTATGTTTATATAAGTTGTGTTGTTTAAGGTTGAGTAGTTTGACCAGTTGCATTGTATTAAAATAAGAAAAAGTTAGGGTTTAGGCTGCTTCAAATATTTGATGGATCTGGTCTGGTCCTTAAGAGGTGTTATCGTTTACTGTCCACATACTTGGTCAATTGTGGACTCTGGCAGAGTTTTTTTTTAGATTAGATTAGATTAGACTAGACTTACAGTGTGGAAACAGGCCCTTCGGCCCAACAAGTCCACACCAACCCGCCAAAGCGAAACCCACCCATACCCCTACATTTGCCCCTTACCTAACACTACGGGCAATTTAGCATGGCCAATTCACCTGACCCGCACATTTTTGGAGTGTGGGAGGAAACCGGAGCACCCGGAGGAAACCCACACAGACACGGGGAGAACGTGCAAACTTCACACAGTCTGTTGCCTGAGTCGGGAATTGAACCCGGGTCTCAGGCGCTGTGAGGCAGCAGTGCTAACCACTGTGCCACCATGCCGCCCATGGATTGCTTGTGTGAAATACCTGTAGTGTATTGTGGAGTGAGAGAACTCTGTGCTTCAAGGGGCTTGGTGCTCTTTTCCCAGAGTTCCTCACAAGGCTCCACTGAGGAAAACAGAAGAGAGCAGAAAGTGAGGACTGCAGATGCTGGAGATCAGAGTCAAAAAGTGTGGTGCTGGAAAAGCACAGCCAGTCAGGCAGCATCTGAGGAGCAGGAGAGTCAACATTTTGAGCATCAGCTCTTCATCTGGAATGTGAGCGGGGCTAAGGGGGCTGAGAGATAAATGTGAGTAAGGTGGGGCTGGGGGGAAGGTAGCTGGGAAGGTGATAGGTAGATGAAGGTGGGGTGTGATGGTGATAGGTCAGAGAGGAGGGTGGAGTGGATGGGTGGCAAGGAAGATGGACAGGTAGGACAGTTTAAGAGGGCAGTGCCGAGTTGGAGGATTGTATCTGGGATAAGATGGAGGAAGGGGAAATGAGGAAACAGGTGAAATCTACTTTGATGGTTGGAGGGTCCCAAGGCGGGTGGCTTGGATTTGGTGGCGGAGGAAACTTGCATGTCCTTGGTGGAGGGGGAGGGGGAGTTAAAGTGTTTGGCTACAGGGTGGTGGGGTTGTTTGGTGTGTATGTCCCAGAAATGTTCTCTGAAATGATCCACAAGTTGGCATCCTGTCTCCCCAGTGCACAGGAGACTAGATCGAGAGCAACGGACACAGTAGATGAGGTGTTTGGTTGTGCAGGGGAAGGTGCTGGGAGTGGAGGGTGGGTTGGTGGGGGGTATGCATCTAATGAGGGAGTTGCAGAGGGAATGATCTCTGAGGAATGCTGAAAGGGGTGGGGAGGAAAAAACAGAAGAGAGACCCAGCATGGTTCAGTGTAAACTCTCCTTAATCCTGTGAGACATAGAACACAGAACATCGAACAGTCCAGCACAATACAGGCTCTTCAACCCTTGGTGTTGTGCCAACCTTGTATCCTACCCAAAGATCAGACTAACCTACATACCTACCCTTCATTTTACTATCATCCATTTACCGATCCAAGAATCGTTTAATTGTCCCTAACGTATGTGACTCCATCACCACTGCTGGAAGCGCATTCATTGCACCCACCACTCTCTGTGTAATAAACCTACCTCTGACATCTCCCCTAAACCTTCCACCAATCACCTTAAAATTATGCCCCTTGTGATAGCCATTTCCGCCCTGGGAAAAGGTCTCTGGCTATCCACTCTATCTGTTCCTCTCATCATCTTGTACATCTCTATCAAGTAACCCAACATCCTTCTTTACTCCAATGAAAAAAGCCCTCGCTTCCTCAACTGTTCTTCATACCCTCCAGTCCAGGCAGCATCCTGGCAAATCTCCCAATGCACCCTCTCTAAAGCTTCCACATCTTTCCTATAATGAGGTGACCAGAACTGAACACAATATTCCAAGTGTGGCCTACCTCGTGGCTCTTAAACTCAATCCCCCACAAATGAAAGCCAACACACCATAAGCCTTCTTAACAACCCTATCAACTTGAGTGGCAAACTTGATGGATCTATGGACATGGACCCCGAGATCCCTCTGTTTCTCCAAACTGCCAAGAATCCTGCCTCTAACCCTGTAATCTGCATTCAAATCCAAACTTCCAAAACAAATCTCTTCACACTTTTCCAGGTTGAATTCCATCAGCCCAGCTCTGCATCCTGTCTCTGTCCCGTTGCAAGCTACAACAACCCTCCACAACTCCTCCAACCTTTGTGTCATCGGCAAACTTACTAACCTATCCTTCTACTTCTTCATCCAAGTCATTTAGAAAAATCACAAAGAGCAAGAGATCCCAGAACTGAGCTCCAGGTTGAATACCTTCCATCTACTACCACCCCTTGTCTTCTATGGGCCAGTCAATTCTGTATCCAGCCAGCCAGGTTTCCCTGTATCCCATACCTCCTCATTTTCTGAATGAGCTTACCCACGGGGAACTTTACCAAACAGACAGCCAATAATATCGAGCATTTATCGTTGCATCTTTAAGGGGCTCAATCTTTAAGGACTCTATGCATACAACTTTGAGCCTCTGCCTGCCTGAATTGAATTGAATTTATTGTCACGTACACCGAGGCACAGTGAAAAGCTTTGTCTTGCAAGCAGTATAGGTAGATCACAGAGTTAAGTAGCATAGATAAGCAAATAATAGGTTAACAGCAGCAAAAACAAAAACACAGGTACAGGTAAATGTTAAGAGTTTGAGACTCCATTCAGTATTCTAACAACAGTAGGGTAGAAACTGTTGTGAAACCGGCTGGTGCGTGTGTTCAGGCTTCTGTACCTTCTCCCCGATGGTAAAGGATGTGGAAAAGCATTGCCATGGTGGGATGGATCTTTGAGAATGCTGGCGGCCTTTCCTTGACAGCGGGCCTGGTAGATGGATTCTGTAGATGGGAGGTTGGCCTTTGTGATTGTCCGGGCTGAGTTCACCACTCTCTGTAACCGTCTCCGATCTTGAATGGTACAGTTGCCATACCAGGTAGTGATACATCCAGACAGAATGCTCTCGATGACGCACCAATAAAAGTTGGCAAGGGCATCTGCTGTCATGCCAAATTTCCTCAGTTGCCTGAGGATGAAGAGATGTTGTTGGGCCTTTGTAACCAGTGCATCTACATGAAGAGTCCAAGAAAGCTTGTTGTGGATGACCACTCCCAGGAGCTTGACACTCTCCACTTGTTCCACCTCTGTGTTGTTAATGTGTGTGGGGGCGGGGGAGGGGGGGTGTGCATGACTAACATCCCGCTGAACATCAATAATGAGTTCCTTGGTTTTGCCGGCATGGAGAGCTAGCTTGTTCTCAGTGTGTAATTTTTCCGGGTCTTCCACCCCCATCTGTAGTCTTTTTCTGAGATTTGACAGACTGTGGTGGTGTCATGAGCGAACTTGTAACTGGCATTAGTCTGGTATTTGGCGATGCAGTTTTAGGTATACAGTGAGTACAGGAGGGGGCTGAGTATGCACGCCTGAGGGCTCCAGTGTTAAGTGTTGGTGACAGTGAAATATTGTCCCCAGTCTTCACTGATTGTGGCCTGTGGGTCAGGAAACTGAGGATCCAGTTGCAGAGAGTGGGGCTTCGTCCGAGATCACTAAGTTTAGTAATTGGCCTGTTAATCTACTGTAGGTCTGCAAGCTGCACACTTGGAAACCAGTTGCTTTGCTGTAATGTCTGCTTTGTAACTTAGACAATGTGTTTTATACAAATTAACCCACAGAGCTAATCATTCTCTGACGAGTGGCTGATTTATTAAATCATTATCATTAACATCTCATTCATGCAGCCCTTTAATGTAAATTAGCGTCGCAAGCTGCTTTATTGATTTGTATTCAGGCACAAATGAGCCAAGGTGATGGATACCTGGACAGGGTGGCTGCTGGAGAGGACCCTAGAGCTGGAGATGATTCGCTCCATCCATTTCTTTTCTTTTTTTCTCACTCCTTTTGCATTTCTTCCCTTTCTCTTTCCACCCCACATCCTTAGTGGCATCAGCGATGTCCAGGGTGAAAACCAGAGTGAACTCCCGGCCTCAGCATGGACTCGGATTCCCGGCCTCAGTGCGGACCTGGACCCCCGCCCTTGAGGTGAATCCCAGTGTGGTCTGGATTGGAAGGACTGTTATTCTGAACTGTTATTTCTCTATTTTTTCCTATTTTTTGCTGGACTTCTTATTTCTTTATTTTCTATTTTTATCCTTAAGAATTCATATTTAAGGATCTGTCAAGATTAGAATGGTGCTGGAAAAGGACAGCAGGTCAGGCAGCATCTGAGGTGCAGGAAAATCGACGTTTCAGGTAAAAGCCCTTCATCAGAAAGAGTTAATTTAAAAATCTGTACCCGGGTACTTGGTACCTAAGATGACACCGTAAGTGGTGACTTGTAAACTTACTGTACCCATGTGAGTATATGTGACAATAAAGCTAATTCATATTCTACATCTAATTGTAAAGTAAACAAAAGCTTGGTTTAAGAGATAGCTTTTAAAGAGGGTTTTCTCTGGTTTTGGAGGTTAAAGAGAGATGGAGAGGTTTAGGGATGGAAATCTAAAGCTTAAAAATTCTAGTATGCTAAAAATATAATAACTAAAATGGATCAAAGGAAATTGAGACATGAGAAACTAGAGTTGGAGTGATGCAGACATCCAATCTCTCTCTCTCTCTGTCTCTCACTCACATGCATGTACTGTCTCTATTCACTTATTCACTCACACATCCACTGTCTCAGTCAGTCACTCATTACCTCGCAGAAATTGGTATCAATCAATAAACCAAAGGGGACTTGGGGGAAGTAATGGGTTAAAGGAGACTGTGACACTCTGCAATTGTACAGAACAACCATCACCTTAGAACACAGAACATAGACTATTACAGTACAGTACAGGTCCTTTGGCCCTCAATGTTGCACCAGTCTGTGAAATCAATGTGAAGCCCGTCAAACCTACACTATTCCATTATTATCCATATGTTTATCTAATGACCTTCTATATCTATTTAAAATGTAAGCAGTGCTTACAAGACTCAGTTCGCTATCTATATTTGCTTTTCCACTATCCAAAATGTGAGGATTAAAACATTTTGTTCTATTTAGTTGAGCAGGAGTCAAGAATACAATTTTAATTCTTTCCAGCATCTCAAAGTGCACCTCACCTCCCTCTGATTCTATTTTCTCCCCACTGATTTTAGTTTAGTATCACCTAAATCTCAAGTCTGGTCAAACTTGGTACCCTGTCCTTCTTGCTAGGTTATTTTCATTTCTCACAATTCCAAACTTCCGTTTAGCAGATGCTTTAAAAGTTTCTTAGTTAACACAGATATATATTTCAGGTCCGGTATTTCATCCAAGGTAGTATTTTATCTGAACTGAAAACAGAATGTTAAATGTTAAAATGAGAACACCTCCCATTTTTATGAATTCTGTGGAATTTAAGCCCAGATATAATTGTATATTAATTATATTTAATGGTTTGCTTATGGAAGATCTATACTCGAGTCCACTTTAATTGAATGCAGACCGGATATGTGACTGTTGGGATGGGAGGTGTAAGCTTGTAATGTGTATTCTTTCACATAAATGGAAAATTATGTTCTGGTCTATTCATCCCCATGTGGTTTTCTGGAACAAAACATAATCCATACAATCTGTCCTGCAGCCCTGACTTCTGGATGAGACAGATTTCTGGAAAATCAGGCTGCAAAGAAAATAGTGTCTTGGGGAAAACAAACATGTTTGCTCAGGGTTCAGTTCTTGGCAGTAACATAATACTATGGACTAGTGGCAAAGATTTGGGTGGGACCAGTAAAAAAATTGAAGTGTGAAAATTGGTGAACTGATTCTGTAAGAGTCCAATTTTGTTGGTGATTATCATACCAAAGGAATTAAGCTGGAGTGAGGCTGATATGTTAGAAAGATTACTTGATGATCAAATCCTACAAGTTTTGGGAGATTAACTGTACTTGGGCAGCCCAGGGTTGTGAAGGACTGTTGTAAGAATCCACTTGGTACACTAATGCCCTTTAGGAAAGGAAATTTGCCCTCTTTGCCTGGTAGACAAGCAGGAGGCAGGAAGAACACAAGCCAGGGAGCATCAGGAGGTGGAGAAGTTAACATTTCAGGTGTAAGCCTTCTTTGAAGTCCTGAAGAAGGGTCGCACCCAAAAAGTTGACTTCTCCACCTCCTGCAGCTGCCCGACTTATGTTCTTCTAACCTCCTGCTTGTCTACCTTGGATTTTGCACTTTTTTTGTCACTTTACTTGCTCTGGCCTACATGCAACTCCAGACACAGCAATGTGGTTAAATCTTTAATACCCTCTGAAGTGGCTTGGCAAGCCACTCAGTTCAAGGGCACTTAGGCTTGGGCAACAAATGCTAACTTTGCCAGTGATGCCCACATCCCATGACAACAAAATAAAACTCAAAGCGGAAACTTGCTGGAGATATTTAACAGGTCTGGTAGCATATAGAGTCATAGAGATGTACAGCATGGAAACAGAAAGCAGAGTTAACGTTTCCAGTCCAGTCTGAAAAAAGGTTACTGGACTCAAAACTTTAACTCCATCCCTCTCCACAGATGCTGCCAGATCAGCTGAATTTCTCCAACAATTTTCTGTTTTTGTTTGAGATTTCCAGCATATGCAGTTCTTTATTTTTTTAAAAAAACTTGGAGACTACACTGTGCTGGGGCATGGGGGAACAGACAAAAAAATCAACGAGATCCATGTTGCTGATCTTAATGTAATTGTCCCACTTTAAGAACAATATGCCTTGAGAGACCCTCTTCTCCTGGAGAGGTAGGAGAGAATGAAGCTCAGGAGGAAAGGAAGAGAACGGACTACAATTCCCAGTTATCATTGCGGCGTGGACGTCATACGTACGTGCGTCGGAAGGAGGCCAACCAGCAGTAGGGCGTGCCGATGACGTAGAACCCCGCCTCCAGGTTCCTGCGCACGCGCACGGTGCTGGGTTTCTCCCTCGGCCGCAGTCAGCTCCCGCCCGCCATGGCCAAGACTTACGATTACCTCTTCAAGCTGCTGCTGATCGGCGACAGCGGCGTCGGTAAAACCTGCCTCCTCTTCCGCTTCTCGGAGGACGCCTTTAACACGACCTTCATCTCTACTATAGGTGAGTGAGGGAGGGGGAGAGCCGATCTCGGGGCCTGCCGTTGTTTGAGGGGCGCCCCTTCCCACCCCCACCCCCCCCAACACTCCCCTCCCCCCCAACACTCCCCTCCCCCCCAACACTCCCCTCCCCCCCCAACACTCCCCTCCCCCCCCAACACTCCCCTCCCCCCAACACTCCCCTCCCCCCAACACTCCCCACCCCCCCAACACTCCCCTCCCCCCCAACACTCCCCTCCCCCCAACACTCCCCTCCCCACCCCCCCAACACTCCCCTCCCCCCAACACTCCCCACCCCCCCAACACTCCCCACCCCCCCAACACTCCCCTCCCCCCAACACTCCCCTCCCCACCCCCCCAACACTCCCCTCCCCCCAACACTCCCCACCCCCCCAACACTCCCCACCCCCCCAACACTCCCCTCCCCACCCCCCCAACACTCCCCTCCCCCCAACACTCCCCACCCCCCCAACACTCCCCTCCCCCCAACACTCCCCTCCCCACCCCCCCAACACTCCCCTCCCCAACCCCCCAACACTCCCCTCCCCACCCCTCCCCACCCCCTACCCCCCCAACACTCCCCTCCCCTCCCCACCCCCCAACACTCCCCTCCCCTCCCCACCCCCCCAACACTCCCCTCCCCCCAACACTCCCCTCCCCACCCCCCCAACACTCCCCTCCCCCAACACTCCCCACCCCCCCAACACTCCCCTCCCCCCAACACTCCCCTCCCCACCCCCCCAACACTCCCCTCCCCAACCCCCCAACACTCCCCTCCCCACCCCTCCCCACCCCCTACCCCCCCAACACTCCCCTCCCCTCCCCACCCCCCCAACACTCCCCTCCCCTCCCCACCCCCCCAACACTCCCCTCCCCTCCCCCCCAACACTCCCCTCCCCTCCCCCCCAACACTCCCCTCCCCTCCCCTCCCCCCCAACACTCCCTGCCCCTCCTCCCCCAACACTCCCTGCCCCTCCCCCACCCCCCAACACTCCCCTCCCCCCCCACCCCCCCACACTCCCCTCCCCCCCACCCCCCCAACACTCCCCTCCCCTCCCCACCCCCCCACCCCCCAACACTCCCCTCCCCCCCCACCCCCCAACACTCCCCTCCCCCCCCCACCCCCCCACACTCCCCTCCCCCCCCACCCCCCACCCCCCCAACACTCCCCTCCCCCCCCCACCCCCCCAACACTCCCCTCCCCTCCCCACCCCCCACCCCCCAACACTCCCCTCCCCACCCCCCCAACACTCGCCTCCCCTCCCCACCCCCCAACACTCGCCTCCCCTCCCCTCCCCACCCCCCCAACACTCACCTCCCCTCCCCTCCCCACCCCACCCCACCCCACCCCCCCCAACACTCGCCTCGCCTCCCCTCCCCACCCCCCCAACACTCGCCTCCCCTCCCCACCCCCCCCAACACTCGCCTCCCCTCCCCACCCCTCCCCACCCCTCCCCTCCCCCCAACACTCCCCTCCCCTCCCCTCCCCCAACACCCCACCCCTCCCCCAACACCCCACCCCTCCCCTCCCCACCCCTCCCCTCCCCACCCCCTTCCCTGTGGGGATATTGCAGCCTTTCTCCACTGGGCTATGAAAATTTGTATTTATTCAAATAATACTTAAGCCACCTTTTCGGGGGTAAAAAGTGCCATTTTCCTGTTATGCACAATTCTCATGTAAATTAATATGCGCTGACATGTACAAAAGCTGACATTTGCTTCTTGGGAGTGGGCTTTCATTTTTGACTTTCTCAGGGGAGATAATTGTGTTTCATCTTGAGAGATCTCGTGCTTGCTTAGAATCAGAATGTGCGCGCTGTAACAGACGATTGCAGTGAAATAGTTACACACTCTTTTCATACCTTGACTCCTTGATCAGTGAAAAATGCTTGAGAGTTTGTCACAATGGGGCCCCAGTGGTAGCTGTGGTGAGTGTTTTAAGGTGATGAATTTAAAATGCTAATACAAGATGAACATATGTTACTGAATTCGATTGCCTACTGCTTCTCCTGCAGTTTATTGTTACACCATTTAATATTTATTAGGAATACCAAATAAACTAACATCAGCTGTGAATTTTATAGCTAGGTATGATGTACATTAGCTGCACATTTCAGATCGTTTTTCAGGTACATTTATGTTGAAGTCTAGCATACTCATACAGTGTGGTTGCTGCTTGTACAGATACTAAAGTTGCAATTGAATTTGACCTGAATTAGACAGGATGTGAACTAATGTTGCATCAAGTTGACTTCTAAAATTTTTTTTTAAATGAACTGCAGGTGCATTTTCGAAACAACAGACATCCCCCTCTCCACCCCTCTACCTTACCATGTGAGCAGAGTAATGAGTTGCAGGTCATATTAGCTGTCAGCATTGAGATCTGCATCATCCTGTTTGCACAAATGAAGTGGAAATGGAGTTGAGAATCTGCCATTTTGTCATTTAAAATAAAATACAGTCAGTATCTTGTGATACAGATTGGAGCTTCGTTGTAATTTCGGGAGACTAGAAGCTAGTCATTAATATGAAGGAGACCGAGATATAAATAGTGCCCATGTTAAAAGCTTACATTTTTGCCTTTATTTCCAGATGCAGTAGTTAATTTTTATACTCATAGTTACACAACAAAACATGTTGTGTAAATCAGAAAAATTGAGTTGGTTGTACTTTAAAATTTGATGCAGTATGGTTGACCTGGCGACACTAGTAACACTACTCTCACCAATGTGCTGCTCCTGTGTACTGATTCAGCATGGACAGTTTCAAAAATGTGAACACTAAATTTGTTTTTGATGCATATATGGCAGTATTTTCCACACAGTTTATCTCAGGTTTGAAAATCGTCATAATCGTTCAGGGAGAACTGAGCACTTAGGGAAACGGCTATTATAACTTGTTCAAAGCTGAAAGGTGGCCTTTGCTGTCTCAGGTTTCTTGACTCCACTTGGGGCACTGACCCCTTGTTGAGAATTATGTGGTAAAGTTGTCTGATTGTTTCAACTGAAAGTCTTTGTTTAGATGTCATCTAAATTCAAGTACTTTTTCTGAAAAGTTTGTTCTTGGTGCTGTTGGTCAGAATTTGTATATCAGTGAGGTTTGGTATTGGAGTAGATCACTTTTGCCAATAAACACAACTGTGTGATATGTTTCATGGGCAATGCTGTTCATTCAACGTTGCAAGTTGTCCCAACCCTGCTGCTGAATCATAGATTTCCCTGTTGCTTCATGGTGATCTTACATAATGCTCAACATGTTTTTTATTACCGTTTATGTTAGGCTGGGCAGAGTTTGTAATTATGTTCGTAATTAAATATTTCTCTAAGTTCAAGTAGAAATTTTGGCTTCTCCATTTCATGTCACTGAGATTTTAATGAGGTCATTGCTGACTGTAACTGCAATTGCAATAACAAACCAGTCTATACCTAATTTGTTCCTTTGACAGAAGAACAGCAGTTCACCCAGTTTGGGGCAAATAAGGGAAAGTTCCAAAAAGGTGCATAATTGACTTGTTCAACTGGTTGCATAACATAACCTTGATTAAAATGAGAGGACGACTAGCTGATCTTATGAGCTACCGATTTACAGAATAAGATGAAGTTATGAAACAACTATTTAGTCAGAAGAGGCTTTCCATAGTCTGTTAGTTGGAGCATTTCAGTATGTAGAATGTTTTAGTGTTTTAATATATCTTTGAGGCATAGCAGAAAGTTCAGTTTTAAGTTGAAGTATATGGCACGGCCTGTAGATTTCAACCCGTTCAATTCACTATATGAGCAAAAGTAAATTGGTAGATTTTTTTCATCGAAACATAAAAAGTAGGAACTGGAGTAGGCTGTTCAGGTCATTGAGTTTAGATCAGAGTGGTGCTGGAAAAGCACAGCAGGTCAGGCAGCATCCGAGCAGCAGGAAAATCGATGTTTCGGGCCCTCTATTCCCAATGAAGGGCTTTCGCCCAAAACGTCGATTTTCCTGCTCCTCGGATGCTGCCTGACCTGCTGTGCTTTTCCAGCACCACTCTGATCTAAACTCTGGTTTCCAGCACATGCAGTCCTCACTTTTGCCTTGTTCAGCTCATTGAACCTACTCTGCCAGTCCTTTAACTCAAAGTTATACTCTCGCACTCTCCCCAACCCCTTGACAACTCAAAGTTCTAAAAAATCTATTTCTTTCCAAAGTATATTCAATGACTTGGTGCCGAATTCCTTCTGTGGTCAAGAATTCCACAGGTTCACCGTCTACCGAATGAAATAGTTTTGCCTCATCTGAGTCTAGAATGGCTAAAGTGTAAATATCATTTCTGCATCTAGTCTGTCCAGCGCTGTCAGAATTTTGTATATTTCAATGAAATCCCTTCTCGCTCTTCTAAGCTTCAGTGCTCAGTCAACGCAATCTCTTCTCCTAAGACAAAACTGCCATCCATGAATCAGTCTGGTGAACCTTTGCTGCTCACCCTCTACGGTAAGTAGTCTTTAAATAAGTGAAGAGATCAAAACTGCACTCAATACTTCAAGTCTTTTACAGCTGCAGTAAGGCTTCCTCGATCCTGCACTCAAATTATCTTGCAATGAAGACCAACATATCATTTGTCTTCCTAAATATTTCTCAACCACGTAAGATATCTTTTTGAAAATGCAGCTTTTGTCACTTGGGCTTCACTTCTTTATTTATTGTTTTAATCTGTTTCTTGCATGTACTATTGTATTACAAGTTTAAGTTTTAAATTGGTAAACATGTATGGTCCAACAGAATGTCTTATGCTTTTAACTTCTGAGAGCATGATGATAGAACTTTAAGTGTTTACAAGCTGCTTTGGAGGCTGAGTTTGCTTGCATGTCTACATTGTTTTGTCAACTTTTTTTATACTCTGGAGTAGTAGGGAAAAGTTTCACATTAAACCTTCCAACCCAGTGACTGTCACTCAGCTGATGAAATCTATCAGACCTTTTCTTTGAGCTACCTAGCCTAATTGTGCTCCTCAATTGCTTACCAATCTCTTAATATCCTTTTCTTCTAAGCAGCTGGCTAATTCTCTCTTAAGGAATGTATAGATTCTAATTCAGCAACGTTTCATGACAAAAGATTGTGCACAGAAAGTTTTATTTTAGTGTTTTTCTAGCTATTAAAGGAATGGCTTTTTTCCTTTTAGTTAATTGTCTCTTAACCCTTTACTGTGATAGGGTTGTACGTGTACTAAATACTCTTTGGAATTATAAGCAAGTGGACGTTTTCATGCTAACCTTGACTGCACTGACAGATTATTTGAACAAGGGGACATCACAACTGAGCCTGATCTAATTTTTAACTAATCGTCAACTTGATGTTTTCAATAGGGCCGATATTAAGGAGAAGGTTTAGAAGTACAGGGCATTCTCTCTCCAGAAATAGTGAGCTAATTTCTTCTATCACAGCAGCCAGCCTGACAGGATCAGTTAACTCAGCACAAACTGAACGTAAAGCCAATGGACTTTATAGGAATGTGAGACTTTTTAAAAAATACTTTGTACTCTTAAGAATCTGTGAAGTACTGTACTGTATAGCAAATTAAATGATTTGGAATTGCCGTGTTTGTAATATAAAAAATGTGGCAGCTAATTTTTAGACAGAAAACTCCCACAAACAGCTGTGCAGTAATCACCAAATCTTTCTTTAAGTAATGTTTTGCCTAGGACCTCAAAGAGAGCTTTCATGTTTTTCTTCAAAATAGTGACATGGGATCTTTTATATCTGCCTGGGACGGCAAACACAGCCTTGCTTTTAATGTTTAAGTACAACCATGAACCAGTGTCTTAATGTTGACTTATTTGGTGCTCATATCCTGGTATGGGACTTGAATTCAGATTCTGTGGCTCAGGTGAGTATGTTACCAACTGAGCCCTAAGGCTGACATGCTAACTCAGTAGACTGGGTGGTTGTTCATTATTTAAACTCATTCACATTGAAATTCTTGTTACACTGACTGAGTTATTCAGCTGGCTACTTTTAATTGTAAAAGATTTAAAATTAAAAGTGGCAGCACAGTGGCACAGTGGTTAGCACTGCAGTCTCACAGCATCAGGGACCTGGGTTCGATTCCAACCTCGGGCGACTGTCTGTATGGAGTTTGCACATTCTCCCCATGTCTGCGTGAGTTTCCTCCGGGTGCTCCGGTTTCCTTCCGCACTCTCAAAGATCTGTGGGGCAGGTGAATTGGCCATGCTAAATTGCCCATAGTGTTAGGTGCATTAGTTAGAGGGGAAATGGGTCTGGGTGGGTTACTCTTCGGAGGGTTGGTGTGGACTTGTTGGGCCGAGGGGCCTGTTTCCACGCTGTAGGGAATCTAATCTAATCTAATTTATTTACTATAAATTCTGAATACTTAGTTTTTAGACCTGGAGGTGATATTCTGTAAGACCTTCAGTCCGTCCCTTGTGAACCATCAATCAATTGTAGTATAATTAGCCAAACAAAATCTGGGCTTCCTTGAAAATGTTGGGCATTATTTAATAAGGGTGAAATAAGCAAACTGGAATATTATCTTTTTTCTGCCCTGAGAGTTAAGATATCCCTTTCTCAAACAATCAGTCACTGTAATCAATTACAATAATTGTTGAAGTTATTAGCATTTGAAGTAGAGTCCAGTTTGTAGTTTGTCTGAAGCTACAAGAGGAAGAGGAAGCTGAACTGAGAGATTGTCCACTTTGAGATTTTTTTTCAGTTCATGAATGATGTCTGCCCAGGTCCTTGTATATTTCTTGCTGTTTTAAAAGCATCTGGCCTGTTCTGGCCAGCAGCTCTAATTGCTTATTTGCTATGTAAGATAGTCAACACATGTCGATGTCCAGTCTCTGCCCTTCGTCTTCACTGCTTGTGAGACATGCTACTGAGCAATTTTACATAGGTTGATGTTGTCTTGAGGCAGTTTAAGGGACATGTTGTTAGGTCTTGTGCTTGACTATTTGTTTAAATCAAGTTATGTTGGACAACTTTGTGACTCCAGTACAGCTTGATGTTTGTGTGTTGTGTACTAGAGCTGTTTTGAACTGCCAAGTTTTTGGGGCAAAGCATTTTGTACCGAGTTCAGCCTTATGAAGGAATGCGGCAGTTGTTGACACAAGTTGCTATTCTCCTTGGGGTCTCTTGGCTTCACTGAGAAGATAATTAAATCCAGTTGTTTGTGAACATGATGAGTGTTCATGTGACAGATTAGACTTTTTAATCCATTTGTCTTATATCAAGCTAATAGTGACAGGATTCTTGTCCAAGAAAGATATGTTTACAGGATCAGTGCTAACATTCAGAAAAGAATTGGAATTAAAAAAAAATTGCAGCATTGGTAGAGGAGAAAGCATGAGTAGGGTTCATTGTTGCAGGCTCAGTTGGGAGAACTAACCTCTGTTGTTCTGTTCTGTAATTCTAAAAATGTTCAGTTAGACAGAGTCCAGGTATACGTTTATTTAGTCAGTTTTATTCCAGCTCCTGAATCACAAACTCAATGATTACTTGTTCCTAATGGAAGTATTTTTAATCAGCCCCTTTAGATATATTGTGATGCATCTCCAGGACAGGTGGCATTTCAACCCAGACCTTCTGGCCCATAGTAAGGGGCACCACCACTGAGTCACAGGAGCCCTCCTTGTTGCTCCTATTATGTAAACATGTCTGTGTGTGTGTGTGTGTGTGTGTGTGTGTGTGTGTGTGTGTGTGTGTGTGTGTGTGTGTATGTATGTAAGTAATATAAAGTTCCAGTACTTTACTTTGTACTTGTACAGGTGTGTATTTGAAGATAGTTTTGATGTGTTCAGTTGTAGATTGGTCTATTGCAAACATACAATACTGCAGTTGTTAGCAATCTGAAATAGGAACAGAAAATACTCAATGCACAGGAAGCCAGGCGGCATCTGTGGAAAGGGAAATGTTACAGATTGCATCAGAATTGGAAAAGAAATTGCAGACTGAACAGGTTTTCAGCCAGTACAGAGTTTGGGGGAGAGGGGAGGGAGTTTTAAAAAAAACAAAAGGGAAGGAATGCGATAGGGTAAAAGCATTAACTGACAAAAGTGAGAGGCTGAAGAGTCATGAGGGCAAACAAGGATGCGCAAGACATGCCCAAATCAGTGTAACTCCAATTCACAGCTCACAGTTGCTGTCCAGACAAAAACAAGCAGAATTTACAATCTGAAATTATTGAATTCAGTGTTGAGTACAGGAGGGTCAAAGGTGCCTAAATGGTTATGAAATGCTATTTCTTGAGCTTACAGTTTCCTTTGAGTCTTTCGCAAAAGCGCCTACATTAGGTGTGTGACACAGAATGAACATAACAGACAGCTGGAAGTTGGTGGTCCTGCTTTGTGTGTAAAGTGGTTAGTCAGTCTACATTTGTTTTCCCTTATGTAGGGGATTCAACACTCTGAACAGCGAATACTATATGTATTCGCATTGGAGTAGTTCATAGAAGTTCACTAAATTTGTCCCTGGGATTGGAGGGGTTGTCTTGTCATTACAGACACTGTAAATTGGGCCTATATGCTCTTGAGCTTAGAAGAACGAGAGATCATCTCATTTAAACATGTAACTTATTGATGGAGCTGAGACACTGTTTCCCCGGCTGCTCAATCTAAAACACAGAAGCATGGTCTCTGAATAAGGGATTGACTGTTTAGGACTGTGATGAGGAGAAATTACTTCACCTAAAAGGCGTAAATCTCTGGAATTGTTTACCTCTAAAGTTTGTGGATGTTTGTTCCTTGAATAGATTTAAGGCTGAGAGATTTATTTTGTTCTATCAGGGAATCAAAAGACATGAGCAGGTGAGAATTTGGAATTGAAGCCCAAGATCTGCTGTGATCATACTAAATGGCCCAATGGGTTGAATGGTCTGCTGCTGTGTATTGCCTTATTATTGAATAAACTTGCTCAATTTGAATGACTTGAGGCCCTGAATTGGCAAGTGGAAAATATTGAGGTGTTAAAGGGAAAGATTTGTCTGTTGGGCATTATTGTTGTGTAGGTTATTTCACTTTCTTTTTCTCTTCTAGTGCTTCTTGAGGGATTATGTGATCTAATTGTTTTTTCTAGTTATTGCTTTTGCTGCATTGCTGGCTACTAATATTTATACATGTGAAAGCTTTCCCCTTCCTGAATTCCTCCCGATATTGTGGACAAGGTCAGAAATATATCTACCAGAAACCTGTGGGCCCTTTTCTTCCATGCATCTTCTTACAGTGCCAGTTGTGTTTGTTTGCTGAAGTTCAGCTGAGAGGCCTATGTCCTGATGTCTGAAAGAACAGAGGCCTATTGTGAATAAACTATCCTCTTCAGTTGGTACTCCCAGAGGATTGATGATGTGGAGGACTGGAGTGAAGCTGGTAGGCAGCAGTGACAAATTTAATTGGATGAAAGAATATTGTAATGTTGACACTGTCTTGAATCAACATTGTAAAAATGAATTTTTAGTTACTGAATGTTTTCTCATATATCTTCAACATTACGATAATTTTGCCTTGTTTCATTTCATTTTACAAATGCAAGTGATACATCCAGAACAGGAAGTGTAAAAATATATATATATATAGATGATGTCATGAATGTTCTGCATAAAACCCAAGATTTAATAATCACAAGATTGAATGGGGGACAGTAACCCACCACCTGACTCCCCAAAGCCTGTCCACAATTTGCATAAAGTCAGGATTGTGATGGAATACTTAGCTGGATGAGTGCAGTTCCAAATAACTAAGCTTGACCC
Source organism: Hemiscyllium ocellatum (assembly GCF_020745735.1). Taxonomy (NCBI): domain Eukaryota; kingdom Metazoa; phylum Chordata; class Chondrichthyes; order Orectolobiformes; family Hemiscylliidae; genus Hemiscyllium; species Hemiscyllium ocellatum. Next base: position 19,749,126 of record NC_083442.1, read on the forward strand.
CATTTAGTGCAAAGCCACCTCTTTGATTGGCATTCCATCCAAAAAGCATTTTCTCTCTTTACACCATGAATCAACAGCAGTCTGTACCTATCTGCAAGATGCCCTGCAGAAATTCAACACGGCTCCTTAGACAAGATGCTCCAAATCCACTACCAACTGGGAGAACAAGGGCAGCAAACACGTGAAAGCACAACCGCCTGCATGTAACCTTTCAAGCCACTCACCATCCTGACTTGGGAAAACTTCACTTTTATTTTTACTGTGAGTGGTCAAAGTTCTGGAAACCGCCACCTCTTCTCTCTTCTTTCCCCCACACCCTCTCCCCTCCCCAAAAAAAAAGCACTGTGGGTCTACCTACAGCAAATGGACTGTTGTTTCCATAACTGCAGCTGACCACCATATTCTCAAGCAGAACTAGTGCTGAGCAATAAATGTTAGCCCCACCAGTACTGCTGACATCCCACAATGAATGAAGAAAAGCACAGAGCGATGTAATTCAGCCTGCCATGTGGTCTGTTATCCTTACTACCCCCTCAAATGGAGCTGCTCACCTGGTGTCTCTCCTCCCTTTACCTCATAGCCCTGCTGATATTTTTCTTTCCATGTAATGATCACATTCCTTTTGGTGAGCCTCTATAGATTCGGCCCCAGGGCACTGTCATGCAGCGCACTCCAAATCCTAACCACTCTGCATGAAAACATTTTCCCCTGTGTTACCATTGCTTTTGCCAGCCCACTTGAGGTCTGTGATTCTCTATTGTTCCACCAACAGGAACGTTTCCTCCCAATTTATTGTCTGAGCTCTACTAATGTCAAGTACTTATTCAAATCTTTTCTCAATGTTGGGTTTCCTCAAGGAGAATAGTCTCAAATTGTAATCTTTTATATAACTGAAGATCTTTGTCCCTTGAATCATTCTCCTGACTCCTTTCTGGGCTCCTCCTAATATCTTTGCACCCTTCCTAAAATGTAATATTGACCTGAATGCAGCACTCCAGTTGAGGCCAAACTTGTATTTTATATAAAGTTAGCATGACTTTCTTGCCAGTAGACTTTCTGCCCTTACTGACAAAGAACAGGATGTGTTTTATGTATTGAATAGGTCCTGTCACCTTCTGTAATTTATGCACCCAGATTCCTCTGTTCCTATATCCCTCTTTAATTTGCACTGCTTGTTTTATAAGTTCGCATTCACCAAAATGAATCACTTAATACTTTTCTGCATGAAATTTCATCTGCCAACTGTCTGCTAATTCCACCAACTTGTTAAGTTCTCCAGTATTCTTCTCTAAGTTTGCAATACCTCCAAGTTTTGTATCTGCAAATTTGAAATTGTCCAATAAACCAAGGTTTAGATCATGGGCCCCAACTTTGATCCCTGAGGATCTCCACTGTGAATCTTTCTCTAGTGTGAAAAGTATCTACCTGTATGAATTACTTTGTCTCCTGTCACTCAGCTAATTTTGTATCTAAGTTGTTCCTGTCCCTTTTTATTCCATGGATTCTGACTTTTTTTCTCAAGTCTGTTGTACGACTCCTTCTGTCTTTTGGAAGAACAAGTACACCTCATCAACCCTCGTTTATTTCATCAAAAGTGGCTCTAGTCAGTTGAATTGATTTGTCCTTGTCAAAGCTCTGGTGGTTTTCTTTAATTCATGCATATTTGCCCAGCTAGTTTTACACACTATATCTGCACATTGATGTGAGTTGCCACTTGTTGCTTGTGAATTGGGACTCCTGCATTAATCAGTCTGAATATATTGTAACTACTCAAGTGTTGTTAAATTAAGTCTGAGACATTTGTATGTTAATATTTTAATTAAAACCTCTTTTTACCTGAATCCTTTGTTCTCTGGAGTTCTCTGATCTACAAGGGAGTCAGAGTAAGTGTGTTTGGCAGGAAAGTGGAGTGAAGGCCATAATTAGACCAGTTCACATCTTGAAGGGAAGTAGCTGAATTTTGCTCCTCTGTCTTGTTGTTCCATCTCATGTGCAGTAAAAATCCAGTGGCACTCTTTATGAAGAACGGGAGAGTTTCTGTGATGTCCTTGCCCATATTTGTTCATTAGACTTATCAAGGCTAAGGTTCTTAGCTGACATAAAGTTATAGACATTTGGTTTGATTTGGTTCAATCAGTTGGATGGATTGCAGCTCCTTTTCAATTTTTGATCAGCTGGTTCTAAAAATTTCTCTTGCTAGAATATTATTTCTGTTACTGACAACTTACCCATACGTTTTCAGGCATATTACTGAGTTATCTTAGATTTTTCCATTTCCTAGATTTTAGCCCCAAAGGTAATCCTGCCAATATCAGCTCACACCTGGTAGCTCTCTTACCTCTGAGTCAGAGAATTTTGGTTCAAATCTTGAGCAGTGAGGGAATGATTCTCGTCAGAATATGCTGTCTTTAAGCTGAGGTGTTGAAAGGAAATGAAGTATGAAAGTACAACTAAAAAGGGCAATGCTGAGATCGCATCTAGATTATTGTCTACAGTTTTTGGTGGTTTTTGTTTTATGGAAATGTGACATTTCCTATCTCAAACAGATTAGGAATTTCATCTTGGACGGTTGTTAATCTTTGAAAATTCTTCTCCACAGAACAGGGCTATTGAATATATTAAAGGCTGAGTTAAACCGATTTTTGATCTACAAGGGAATTAAAGTAAGGAAAGTGGAGTTAAGGCCATAGTGAGACCAGTTCATATCTTGAAGGACAAGTAGCTGACTTCTGCTCCTAACTTGTATGTTGTTCCAGTGTTCGGGCGTTGAGTATCATAAAGTCCTGTGGCACCATTGAAGAATGGGACTCTGACAGTTGATATACAAAATTTTTTTAATATATATCTGATTGAACTTTGGATATTAGAAACAGAATCACAGATATGTCTTTTTCTGAAGTTATGATATCCCTAACTAATTATCTGTATTTGGATGCAGATACAAGTTTTTTTTTAACCTGTAACCTTTACTGGGTAAATGTACACTAGTAAGAAGAGTTGCCTTAAGCCAATTTATGCTTGTAACCTTTTATAAAGCTGTGTGGCATATTTCCTGTTGGAGTTTAGACTATTAAATCATGGCAGTTCCAATGAGCTAGTTACAGGATTTTGTTTAATCTGTGGGCTTACTTCATACCATGCACTGTTTTTGTCAGTGAAAGCTTGCTTGCAGAAGTGGTCTCTCATGATATTTCAAGTGAGAAATATGAACTTTCTTTAAAAAGACCACTAAAATATATATTTTATTTGAAAGTTGTGGAATTCTTTTTTAAAATAATTGTTTTGGAAAAGTGAAAACTTTATGGAATGGGCATCTGTTAAAGTAAATTAGATCAATGTGGAATACGTAGTTTGTTTGTTACATAGTGAGTGTAAATCAAGCAATTTAGACACATTCCAATGTGGTGGAGAGTGTTTTCTTCATAGTTGCATTTAGGACTTTTGTTATTCAGCCAAAGATAATGGGTTTAACAGTAGATATATTCAGTTTTTGTGATTTTGGGGAAAGTTTTGGGGAAATTTCTTGCCTTACATTGTTTGTACTAATGCACTTTTAAGCATTAATTCTGATGTGAATTCTTCTTCTTTAGAATCAGGAATATTTTTAAAATTTGGCAACGTTGAGTTTGTCAATAACAAAATGCTATGCAGAATTCCAAAAATTCAAAGTGAAAGCAAAATGCTGAAACTCGCAGTTCTGATGTCAGGTCATTGACCTGAAATGTTGATTCTGTTTCTCTGTCTAGAAATGCAGCCAGATTTGTCCAGTGTTCCCAACATTTTCTGTTTTGATTTACTTTGTCAATAGTTAGAATTCTTGTAAAGAATTTGTTTTGAGATCTTGGTCGCTGCTGTTGGGTTAGTCTCTGTTTAATAGTTCAGGGAATTTCTTTGGGTTTATTGAAATTTAGTCTAGGTACTTGATGTAAAGAAAAATTCAGGGCTATGGAGGGAGGGGTCAGCATGCGAATAGTTTTGGGTTGCAGTCAGTCCTTGTTTAAGGTAAAGTTTTTAATATTGGTTAGTTAATGGGACCAGTAATTTTGTTGTGACACAAGATTCATTTTAACACTATTTCCTGTGTGACTTTGATTGGTGCCTCCCTCATTCCTGGCCTCCGAAATGCTGTCTCGCCCCACTCTGGTTCACTGTGTAACAGCTTTCTTTTGAACTTGATTTTCCAATCAAGATCCAGACATGATGCAAAGCTGGAGCTCTGACATCATGAAAATGTGCGTTCTGGTAGTTCAGCTATACTGGCGCTTTTTGCAATCCATGTGTTTTCTTTGAATGAATTTCAAAGCTGCTTCTGCCTTGCTGCTCTTTACTCAGGTTCTAACTCGCACTGAGTTTGAAAGAGGGAAGAAGTGAGTGCAAGCATTTAGAAAATGTATCCAGTGCTATATTCCAGTGTAATATTCCAATGGGAGCCGGTGTTTCAGTAAGTCATGACTTTCTGGAACACCCCACAACTTTAACAGTGATGAAGTGAGGGAAAAACCCATGGCTGAATGACCTTGCACGAAAGTTTAAGGATTATATTTGTAACTATGTATCTGTTGCGCCTCCAGTGTTAGTGTAGTGGGTGCAAATTTGTCATACTAATCGCCGAGCAGAACCACAACAACGGATACCCGAGCTACAAATCTTCAATCAGATTTGTCATACTAAAGTTTGCCTTAAATAGTGTGCGTAGAGTTGAATTGTTCAACTCGAGGTTTTTTTTACAAAAATGAGAGAGTTAGTTTGACCTTTTTTAAGAGATGGATCAAGGAATATTCACATTGCTTCAAGTCTGGAAGAACATGCCTTAATAATGGTGCCTGCTAACATTGTGATTTAAACTGCTTCTCCACTGGTAACCATAAGTAATAATGTTAACTGAATAAGGCGTTAGTTGGTCTTTGCAGATCAAACCACAACTGTACTCCAGGGTTAGCTAGTGGAAGGAGAGGAGAGACTAGAAATGAGGAGCCCATATTCAATCCAACAGTTAGCTCAATCAGTATGAAGAGATGGAAGGGAAATTTCCCACCATACAGCAGGTTAGATCATACGGAGCTGAAGTACAGTATTGTGGACCTGTTTTCCATGTCTTTCTCATTATCTGTGTCTGTGTTGTGCTCTGTGTAAAGAGCTAAATTCATGGATGGTGTTAACAAATGGGATTACAGTTGAATTCAAGGACAATGTGTACTTATGCTGTCTCTACTTGTAAACCTTTACAAGGATAGCATGTGAAGCCATTTGATTAGATGCTTATTTTAGCCTTTCAGTGTATCAAATAGACAGTCCAAATCTCAGTCCTTTTGTTTTTGCCAAGGAAGTGAATAGAATGAGACTGAAGTTATGCTGAGACTTTTTTTTCACCTTAGTGACATTAATGTTCTCTAGACAAACAAAACATGACTCCACTGATGATTCATTTGAGAGGGAGCTCTAAAGCTGGGGTTTCAAAATCAATCCATGCTAGAGTATAAGACCATAAGACATAGGAGTGGAAGTAAGGCCATTCAGCCCATCGAGTCCACTCCCCCATTCAATCATGGCTGATGGGCATTTCAACTCCACTTACCTGCATTCTCCCCGTAGCCCTTAATTCCCTTGTATGTTTCCTCATTGAGTATGATCATACAAAATTATTGCTAAACGGTCACTGAAAGCAGGGTTCATAACATGTGACCTGTTATACATCCACATTTCACTCTTTATTACTACCTGCTTTCTCATTAGAGAGAGGCGGCTGGTAGTTGTTTAACCTAAGAGCCACCCTGCCTCAGGTGAGGAGAGAGGTTGAGAAGGAGAGTCATTTGTGGTAACCTCAAGCTAGTGTGGTAATTGAACCCATGCTGTCGGCATCACTTGTCATCACAAACCAGCCAACTGTGCTAAAGTGTAAAGCTCGGCAAAATTCATAAAAACTACTGTCTTGTCTCTTGCTAGTTCTTAGAATAGTTAAACCACAGAAGGAGGCTAGTTAGTCCATCATGTGTGTCCTGGCATTCAGAACAATTTAGCAAGATCCATTTCCTTACCCTTTATCCCTGAACATTCATCTCTTTAATTATGAAACACCATTTGAGATTCATGATTGAACTGCCTCCATCTCACACTCGAGCAGTTTGTTTCAATCCTAGTCATCTATTGTGTAAAATACTTTTCCTTCTATTGCATTTTTGTTAGTTGCTTTAAATCCATATGCTCTGTTTCATGGCTCTTGTACCGATGAAAGTAGTTTCTTGTATTCTGCTGTCTTGACCTCTCAAGGTTTTAAAAACCTCGATTAATTCTCTTCCCAACCTTTTTTAAGGAAAACATCCCCAGCTTCTCCATTCTATTTATTTAACTGAAGTCCTTCTAATTTAATATTCAACACCCTTTCTCAAGGCTTTCCTGAAGAACCCAGAATTGAATACTGCTCCAGTTGAGGGCAAGTGGGTGTTCAGCATAACTTCCTTGCTTTTGTAATCTTTGTTATAAAGCCAAAGATTCTGTCAGCACTTTTGATCATTTTCTCAACCTGTCCTGCCACCATCAACAATTGATGCCGATACATCCACAGGGCTCTCTGCTCCTTCTCCCTCTTTGGAAATGTGTATTTTATTTATATTGCTAGCCCTTATTCTTGTCACCTGCATATTATCATTTCTCACTTCTTGTTAAATTCCACATGCCACTTGTCTGCTCCTTCAGCAATCACAACTTGCGTCCATTCTGGTTGCTCCTGTGTTTTGTCATTTACAGATTCTTAAGGTGAACCTTGCATGCATTCAGGTCTTTTTTTTATTCATTCACAAAAGATAAAGCTGGTTTGTTGGCTAAGCTGACATTTGTTGCCCATCCCTCGTTGCCTTGGAGAAGGGATGATGTGCTGACTTGTTGAACCACTGCATATTGTAAATGGTATACATTGCAACCACTGTGTCAGTAATGGATGGGGTACCAATCAAGTGGGCTGCTTAATCCTCGATGATGTCAAACTTTGAGTGTTGTTTGATCTGCTTGTGTCCTGTCAATTTGCAGTTATTCCACTGTGCTCCTGACTTGTGCTTTTTAGGCAGTCAGAATGTGAATTATTTTGCTGTAAAGTTGTCAGCACCTCACCTATTCCTGTAACTGTACTGTATATGTATATAGGGAAATAATTAGATTCTCTCTCGGAGATGACCATTGCTTGACACTTAGGTGATGTGAATGTTGTTTGCTGGTTAATTGCCACTGAGAATGTGTATATGGTATGAGCAGGTAGAGAGAGTTAAGTTCTGAGTTTTGTGAAACGTGGTTCAGCTGAGCATGACTCAGATCAGATAAGAACTTGCAGTTAACAATGAGGTGCTGGAGGCAAAGGTAATGGGTTAATAAGGTGGAAAAGCATTCATTATGTAGAACCATTTAACAATATAGGAAGTGTTCAGCATGTAAGGTCAATTAACAAGGTGAAAAACATTCATTGTGAAGCCAGTTAAGGATAAGAACATTCATTGTGTAACAGCAGATGGTTTAATCTTAAAAGTTGATGCTTGCTGATTGTAATGGTCATCCAATTAATATATATGTTGCCTTATCTGAATGTTCTTCCCTGTAAAATTACTATATAATTCATCAAGAAATGCTGTTTGAGAGAAGACCGAGAACTCATGTCTCTGTGCACATGGGCGATAGTTCTCTCTCCCTCCAGGGCCCGGAATAAAGGCGAAGGAGGTAAAACTACGCTGTGTCTCTGAGATTTTGTTTCAACTGTGGGGGAACGGGACAACAATATTGATGTAGTCGGCAGGATCCAAACGAATACTTACGATTGTTGTCAGCGGCCATCTGGAACATCGGTGTCTTAAGTTGGGTGGGCCCACAAGGTATGATTCCTTGGTCCCTCTTGATATTCTTGTGTGCCAGAGACAGTCCCCTCACTTGACTGCGCTCTATTCTACGGATTCCTTGAACAGTGGTTAGTTCAGTTGAGAAACACAGTTTTGCAAGCACGCTGGCGAACAAAGGTTCAAGTCTTCTGCTCTGTATTAAAGGTTGATGGGTGTAATTGAAGTTTGAGTCCTCTGCATGGTATTGTGGTTCGTGTCCCTTGGGGGCGCATAATTAAGGTTTGAGTCCCTGGGAGGGTTTAATTGAGGGTCGAGTCCTCTGTGCTGTATTGGGGTTCGAATCTCCTGGGTGGGTTAATTAGAGGTTTAAGCCCTCTGCACTGTGCTGAGGTTTGAGCTCTTTCTGTGTTTAAGCAAGGTTCTAGCTCTCTGTTTAAGCGGGGTTTGAGTTCTGTGTTTAATTGAAATTAGAGTTCTCTGGGTTTAAGTGGGATTCGAGTGCTCTGTGTTTGATTGGGGTTTGAGCCCCCCCCCCCCCCCCCCCCCCGTGAGGAGTAAAGTGAGAAAGGGGTTAAAGTTCCTGAGTGGTGAAGTTTGAGGCTCTGGAGAAAGAGAGTGGCTTGGGCTGCAGCACTATATGGTCCGCTGCAAGGGCGCTCTCTTTTTATCAGTGCAATTTCAGTGAGAGAATTCAAAAACAAACAAGAAACGCTGAAACTAAGGTTGTACTAATACTTGGGTGAAAAAGGAAAGTTTCAATGTAAGCTGTGCAATGCTGAGACTGTTTGATGTTTAAAAATTTTGGTTTGTTAAAATACTGGTTCAGAAAATCCTTTTAAGTAACTGTTTTGCCTTGTTTGAATCAAGATTTAAATTGTGTTTTGTGGGCTATGTAATGGGGCAGATTTAATTTCACATTGAAATTGTACAACGTCACGTCCTTTTTAAAATGATCAAACTTGAAACCAAATTGATTGAGTGCTTTGAGCCCCTGATTTGTTTCAAGTTCTACAATGCCTATTTTTAATAAAAAATGTTGGGTCAGTGGTCATGCTTTAGCCAGATGAGAGTATTGTATTAAAATATCTTTGCTGTATTTTTAATGCAGAGTGTTCACAAAATGAAGAGTACATTTTCAGTTTGATGTTTTAAGATTTTAGGGAAAGAGTTAAGTTCTGAATTTTGTAAAACAGAGATCATATACGAACTTACAGTTAGCCATGGGGTGCTGGAGGCAAGGGTAATGGGTTAAAAAGGTGGAAAAGCATTCATTATCTAGAGCCATTTAACAATATTGGAAGCGTTCACTATATAAGCTCAATTAACAAGGTGAAAAGTATTCATTCTGTGAAGGTTAAGGTTAAGAACATTCATTGTGTAACAGCAGATGGCTTAATCTTTACTGTTGATGCTTGCTGATTGTAATGGTCACCCAATCAATATAGATGTGCCATGTCTGGATGCTCCTCCCTGTATATGACTATATAATTCATTAAGAAACTGCTGTTTGAGAGAGAAGATCGAGAACTCATGTCTCTGTGCACATGGGCGATAGTTCTGTCTCCCTCCAGGGCCTGGAATAAAAATGAAGGAGGTAAAACTATACTGTGTCTCTGAGCATTTTGCTTCCACTGAGGGGGGGATGGAGATGACACCTCTCCCAAGCATGAATGTTGTCCAGGCTTGCTCTATCTCGACAAGGACTGCTTCGGTATTTGAGTCAGAAATGGTACTGAGCATTGGGCAATCATCAAGGAACATCCTTGCTTCTGATATTATTGTAGGTAGAGGGTCATTGATGAAGCAGCTGAAGATGCTGAGGCCTAGGGCTCTACTCTGAGGAATTCCTGTACCAGTGTCTTGGAGGCTGAGATGATTGGCTTCTGAGAACCCCGATCTCCTTCCTTTGTGTGAGGGAACATTGAGGGAAAGAAAATTTTTAAGCTTTTCAACAGTCAAATCCTCAGGAGGATGTTTGTCTTGTTTGACCATTGTTCAGTACTGATTGCATCTGTGTTTATAAGTGTGATGGGATACTCTCCACCTGCTGCATTGACAACAGTTCTAACAGTACTTAAGAAGCTTGATAGCATTCAGGAGAAAGCAGTCCATTAAACTGCCAGATCAAGCATCTGCTCCACTACCCATGCATAGCAGCAGCAATGAGTGCCACGTGCAAAATGCACTGCAAAAGCAACTTTTTGAGCTGCCTTTACAGCAGCTTCCAAACCCATGACTTGTTCTGTTTCAAAGAAAACAAGAAGGCAGCTTTTCCAGTCCTTCCTTATAGCTAGACTTCTCCATTCTTGTCAACATGTTCAGACATTTCCAGTGCAGTACCTGTTCCAGTGCCTTAACATCCTACTGTAATATGAGAAACAGAACTCTTGGTGGTTACTCAGACCAATAAGGATACTTACTGTAGAGACCTGATGCAGGAGCCTTTGTGTGAAGTTTTTTATTTGGAAAAGTTTGTGTCGCAGCTATCCTATGTGGATGCCAGGCAGGAGATGGCATGTCAACATGGCCTACTGGGTCTGAGGTGAGCGAATCTGGTTCCTGCAGTGTTTTTATCTGCTTTCTGAGGTCTTGAGAATTGGAAATTCTTTAGCTTGATCTGCCATGAAGGGCTTGGATTCTTCTGGTTTTCTCTTATGTTTATTCTACAGCTATCTCCCAGGGCTGTTCATCAGCAGTGACCCTCTAGGTGCATTAGACTCCATTTTAAAGAGAGATGACTTGGTAGTTTTAGCTTGAGGGACCTTCATGGTGAATTCACCTGGCATAGAAATTGAATCTGTGCAGTTGACGTCCATTGCAAGCCAGTCGTCCATCAACTGAACTAACCAATCCACCTGCTTTAGCAACTGCCTAACTAATGTCTTATTGTTTTAGTGTAACTTGCCTGTTCTTATTCTGTCCTGTGATCAATCCTTTTTTATCTCATCCATTGTGATTTTAGTCAGTGCTGGATAAAATATACTTTGTAAATGTATGTTGTATCATCTGTTGTAAGCTTATTTATTGGGCTTACGGAATCTCTCCCTTTTCCAACGTTTCTTTCATTTTGGCCAGCAGTCAGCTTCCCTATGGGTTTTCAAAGTTTTCTTTGATTTACCTCCCACCACAGTTCTACGCGACATCTTGGCATGTTCATAGTAGTAAGGACGCAGTGCAAGTTTAGGTTTAGCTTAGGCTCGAGACTAAACTGTGTGAGAGAATAGTTGGGCTTTCTAATGGGATCCGGCAGCGGAAGTAATTATTCAAAAGTTTTGAGTTTTGTTCGGGATTATAACCTTTGTGTAGTTTTATCGGTGCATCTATTTATATGCAGCTTCTTGCAATATTTATGTAAAGTGACCAATTATTTACTTCAGTGGCGAGCAATGGTTTGATGTTGATAAAAGGAAGTATGTTCAGTAAAAGGAGGATGTGTCCATTTCCACACTTGAGAAAACTTTAAACAGAACACTTTGGGATTGCTTGATTTTGAGAACTGTGTTGACTGTGACTATACTGTAACGTGTATGTTTGGTTCAGTTGTACAGTTTTCTGGATATACAAGTTAAATGACTGTTAAGTCCAGGCAAATTGTAAAAGATTTTAGATTGATACAAAAAAACCCTGTTTATTTAAGAAATTCTAATGTTTGGGGAACTAATGTAAATTCCCAAATCTTGAGTGTACTAATTCCAGCTTGTGACAGTAAAATTATGTTAAAGGGCAACCAGTATCACTGTCACAAGAGTTACTGCAGCAAATTATCTTGATCCAGACAAGATTGGCAGATATGAGTTTACACTGAAAGACAAAATCAGCATTAATACAACCCGTGATCTACACATGCTTAAAAATAGCCATTCTTTAAATAAGTAGTTCCAGGTAAAGAGAAGCGATAAAAGAAATCTTGTCTTCAACTTTTCTGTTTCCTCCACACCTCAGCTGAAAACACAAACTTTCAGAGGCACAATAAGGAGCAGTATGTCTTCTGGTTCTTTGTAAACTTCGATAGTGAGTGCCATAGGAAGTTTTCCAACCCAGGACAATATTATCCTTCCTTCCTTCCTTGACGTATGTCCACACATTTTCCAACAGCACTTGCCGGATGGCAGTCTGGATCGAGATTAATCTACAATTTATATAATCTGTGGTTTGTATGGTTCAACGTTACAATGGATGCTTAATTCAATTGTTTGGGAGCTTGAACATATAATTAGAGCATTCATAAATCTATGGTTTACAAACAACCAAAAGATCGTAAATGAGAGTGAATTAATTGTTAGCTTTGTACTGTTGGTAAACCAGTTTGACTGTGGAACATTTTTTTCTCCTTCAAGAAAGCATTTGATCTTGCAGGGGAATTAATGTGGAGTTGTAAAGCTTTGCATTGTCTCGGGGAGACACTCTGCCTGTCTCTTTGTGTGTGTATGTGTGTGTGTGTCTCTCTCTCCTCTCTCTCTTGTGCTGTCTGTCCACACCAAACCCCCCCCCCCCCCCCCACACTCACTCACTCACTCACTCACTCTGTCTGTCTGTCTGTCTGTCTCTGTCTGTCTGTCTGTCTCTGTCTGTCTGTCTGTCTCTGTCTGTCTGTCTGTGTCTGTCTCTCTGTGTCTGTCTGTGTCTGTCTCTCTCTCTGTCTGTGTCTGTCTCTCTCTCTGTCTGTCTGTGTCTGTCTCTCTGTCTCTCTCTCTCTGTCTCTCTCTCTCTGTCTCTCTCTCTCTGTCTCTCTCTCTCTGTCTCTCTCTCTCTGTCTCTGTCTCTCTCTCTCTGTCTCTCTCTCTCTGTCTCTCTCTCTCTCTCTCTCTCTCTGTCTCTCTCTCTCTCTCTCTCTGTCTCTCTCTCTCTGTCTCTCTCTCTGTCTCTCGCACACGCACGCTTACTCCATTTACAGCAGTTTGAGTTGTGCATATAAATGAGCAAATATGGAGTTGCTGTTAGTTTGATTAACTTGTTAGTTTTGTTGGAATGCTGTTTAATGATATACATTGAAGTAAAAGCTTCTTCTTCCCCTGACCCTAAAGGGGAAGATGTACTGCAGTATGTGGTATGGGGAGCAAGTGATAGTGATAATGTCACAGGACTCCTAACCCAGAGGCTTTATTTCTGGCCCTCCATGGCAGTTGGTGGACTTTGAATTTAATTTACAAATCTGAAATTAAAACCACCTCTCAGTGGTGATCATGAAATTATCATCACAAAGCAGAAATTGCTTGGGACAACTCAGCAGGTCTGGCAGCAACTGTAGCAAGAAAGCAGAGTTAACGTTTGGAGTCCAGTGACGGCTCTTCAGTTTAGGTCAGGAGTTGTGATCCCAGTGGAACCCAAACTGACCATTAGTAGGAAGGCTGTTGTTGTGCAAATGCCACTTAGTGCTGTTGGCTTCCATCATTTTACTGATGAGTGAAAGGAGGCTGATTTAGGAAGTAAGTGACAATTGGATTTTTTCTGCTTTGTGTGGACAGGACATAACCTGGCAGTTTGCCAAGTAGATACTGTGCAGGAACTGCTCATCTAGGGGTTGGGCAAATTCTGGAGTATAGGTCTTTAGTGCCAGTGTTGTGATGACTAGATTAGATTAGATTCCCTACAGTGTGGAAACAGACCCTTCGGCCTAACAAGTCCACACCGACCCACCAAAGAGTAACCCACCCAGACCCATTTCCCTCTGACTAATGCACCTAACACTATGGGCAGTTTAGCATGGCCAATTTATCTGACCTGCACATCTTTGGATTGATGTTATGGCTTGTCACCTTTGCAGTGTCCAGTGCTTCAGCATTTGCTGATATCGTGTGGAGAGAGTTTAATTGAAGACTGGCATCTTTGTTGCTGGGGATCGGAGAAAGCTCCCAAGATGGGTTCATCCACCAAGCATTTCTGGCTGACGATGGTTGCAGATATTTCAGCCTTGTGTTTAGCACTGAAATACTGGTCTTCTCCATTGTTGAAGTAAGATATATTCATGGAACCTCCACCTAGAATTAGTTTTACTTCCATAAGTAACTCTGAATTCATGTGCTTCAAGTCAGGAAAGATGAGATGGTCTGGACCTGGAACCAGTAGAGACCAGTAAAAATGCTATATGAATGGGACTTTATGCAAGTTCAAATGCAGCCAATAGTATTTTGGATGTGCTTCTCTTTATGGAAGGTGGGACATTAGAGACTGATTATTCCAATGTCCTCCCAACAATCAAGATAACAAAGTCCTAAACTAAATTTAAGATTTAAACTTTATTGTCATGTATGCTCAAGTACAGAAGTGTAGGAGTGCAGTGAAAAGTGTACAGTGCTGCTGTACATGGTGCCATTTTAGGTATGAAGGTATTTAGATACAAAACTTATGTGCAAATAATAACATAGAGAAAGTAAAGTATTTACTTTAACTGTTCTTAGTTAAAGTAGAAAAATAAAGATATTTAACTTTTAACTTTACAGTTCTTCGTATTAGGTGGAAAAATAAAGTAATAACGATAAAAGTGTGTTGAAAATGGAGTTTCGGCATCTGTCAATTGATATAGTCATGGTCTGACAGTTGTATAGGAGGAAGTTGATGTCTTTGAGATCATGTTGATCTGTGGTTAAAAGCTTACCTCAGTGTCAAATGAGACACCAAGTTTGCAAGCAATTTGATTCATCCTCAAACAATCGCGAGAGAGGGGAACAGTGTTTGATGATGGCTTCAGTCTTTCTAAAAAGTGGAGAAAATTTCAGATCATTCAGTACTGAAACCTGGTATTGGATGTGCTGGAGAGAACTGATGGTATTGCAGTACCATCTAGTACTGTGAAATATTGTTTGGAAGTAAATTAAAGTGGTGGGGGGAGAGAGACAGAGAGAAAAACTTAGTTTTAAGGACCTCCTTGATTGTTTTAATTGTTATTGGTTAGTTTATTTTTTTGCCATGTTCAAGAAATTACTGCAGTAATTTAGCTACTGATTTCATAGAGTCAACAGCACAGAGGCAGATCCTTTGGTCCAAACTGGTCCATGCCAACCAAAATGTCCATCCACATTTAGCCCCATTTCCCTGCACTTAGCCCATATCCTCCCAAATCTTTCTGTCCATGTACTTATCCAAATGCCTTTTAAATGTTGTTAATGTACCCACCTCAACCACTTCTGGCTGTTCATTCCGTATACGTACCACCCTCTGTGTAAAAATAAAAGGTTGCCCCATAGGTTTGCTATTCTATTAAGTTTTAAACAAAAATATTAAATTCTTCAGGTTTTTCAAAACGGATATATTTTAATTAAAACGTTAGAGTGAGTGGCAGAATCAGGCATGGTATGTGATTAATAAGGTCAGTTTGGGATGAGAAAACCTGCTCAGCCTCTCAGAATCCCTCCATGAAGCTTGATGAAAGTTACACTTTGCCAAAACGTGGTAAGATTCAGCCCAGAACTATGGATTTATATTTATACAGTGAATCTATTATCCATTTAGCTTCACACCGAATCATTTCCAAAACTGAATTGTTACCTTTTAAGCTTTGTCAAAGCAGGTGAAGTTACATTCAACCCCTTTCCAATCATGTTTTACATCCAATTAACAAGTGGCTTTGGTGGGTGGATATGAGAATTTGACATCTTGCTATGGGACAAAATATTGTATGGTGATGCCAGTTATGTAGATTTAATGACTAATGTAATTGAATATAAATATTTCAGTCAGTTTTCTGCCTCTGAAAACCAAAGCATTCGTTCTCACATTCTGTAATATTCCTCTGTGACCTTATTTGATTAAAACTAGGAAAGAGGTTCGCAAGCTGCCCCTCCAAAGATAGTAATCACCAGTAGTGTTTGTGTTATGTTGAATTAGGATAAAGGAGACACATTGGTAGCTGGAGAAATGGTATAAGAAGGTGCCCTTGAATCTGGAAATGTTCGGACTGGTTCCAGAGGAGATGTACGTGCTGACCAGATTACAACTCAACAGCCAGACCAGTTTCTTCACATATGGTTTGCTGGTGTTTGTGGGAGGATTTTGACTAACCTGATAATTGGGTAGGAGCACAAGGACAGATAAATGCGTTGCAGGAAGAACTGGGAGAAGAGGAATAAGAATAGTAAGGTATTTGGGCTGGCAGTGAAGGCAAGGCAGTAAAATCTATATTAGGTTTCTAGTAGGTGTATATTAATGTTTGATGAATAAAGTAAGCAAGGTGGAGGGGCAAATAGCTGTGTGGAAATGTGTTAGCATATGTCTCAACAAAGTGCAGAATGCTGTATTAAAGGATTAATTATGGAGTACAAGCTTTTTAAAAAAAACAAATAACATTTAAAGTTTTTGCTTTTCATATTAATTTAAACATATCCAAGTGACTGGTGATTTGTCCCATTGTCTGATATGGAACTGGAGGAACAAAGTCAAAAAAGCAATAAAAATGAGGGGAATAATTGAAGCCTGTGAAACAAAAGGGAAGGTGACAGCATGGACACGAAGTGACAGGAAGCTGTGCCATGGAGAATGATTGATTGTTTTTTGACTGGAAGAAGGTAAATAGTGGGGGTTTCCAAGAGTCAGCATGTGGACCCATGCTTGTATGGATTGCAGACTCTGATGTGCAGTGTGCATTTTCAAATTTGTAGATTGCACAAAATTTCAAGTATTGTGATTATATTACAAGCTTCGGGAGGACATGAGGTACTGGGATGATCAGCCACCTGGCAGATGAAAAGGTGAAATTCATTTTGGTAGGAAGAATGAAGAGAGCCAGTATTAAGTCAAGGGTAAGATTAGAGTGGTGCTGGGAAAGCACAGCAGGTCAGGCAGCATCCGAGGAGCAGGAAAATCGACGTTTCAGGCAAAAGTCCTTCATCAGGAATGATCATTCCTGATGAAGGGCTTTTGCCCAAAATGTCTATTTATCTATTCCTTCAATGCTGCCTGACCTGCTGTGCTTTTCCAGCACCACTCTAATCTTGATTCTAATCTCCAGCATCTGCAGTACCCACTTCCACCTTAAGTCAAGGGTGCAGTTCTAAGCTGGATGCTGAATAGAGACCCTTGGACAGGAGCTGGGAGAGAAATCATGCACCTTGTTGCTACCTACCAGGGTCATACCATGTCCAGAACAGAAATAATAATTATTAATAACTATACTTTATTCCTAGAAATATCTTTATATACATAGTCACTAGAGCAGATTGATTCTGCACACAGTCTTTGCATATGGAGAACAAACAAACCCAAAGGCTTTCTTTCTTATACAAGACTATATTTACATTTGAGGGACCGGGTGGGACCGATAACTGAATGGGCCCCCATTGGACTTTGTCAGAAAGACCTGAGATGGTAGGTTATCCCCCCACTGAAGCTTGGCTGTAAATGCCCCAGGATTTACTGTGTCCTTCAGTACATAATCATGGACCAGGGAATGTGCCAGTCCGCAACACTTAGTCAAGATCAACTCCTTGCTCTGGAAGCCCAACAACTTTTGGGCAGAGCAAAGTGTCTTTCACCAAGTTGATGATCCTCCAGGCGCAGTTGATGTTTGTTTCTGCGTGTGTCCTGCGGAACAGAGTACGGAGTCCTGTAATATGGAGCTGCTCAGGACAAACCTTGACAAAAACCACTGCGTCTGTCTTCAGGTCTCCTTTGCGAAGGCACACTCCAGAAGGAGATGTGTGAGAGTTTGTTTCCATCCCCAGCTGCTTTGAGGGCAGCATACAGAGGCACTGAGTGTCCAGGCGGGCACGAAGGATCGTGCAGGTAGTGTCCTCCTTATCACCAGCCAAGTGATGTTAATTAGATTACTTACAGTGTGGAAACAGGCCCTTCGGCCCAACAAGTCCACACCGACCCACCGAAGCGCAACCCACCCATACCTCTACATTTACCCCCTACCTAATACTACGGGCAATTTAGCATGGCCAATTCACCTGACCCGCACATCTTTGTGACTGTGGGAGGAAACCGGAGCACCCGGAGGAAACCCACGCAGACACGGGGAGAGCGTGCAAACTCCATACAGTCAGTCGCCTGAGGTGGGAATTGAACCCGGGTCTCTGGCGCTGTGAGGCAGCAGTGATAACCACCGTGCCACCCACGGTGTCTTGTGCTTATCTTGGTGCTTGTTGGAAAGCTCTGGTGATGAGACCACTATCCTATCTCCAGCAGAGCAAATCCCTGTCGCACTGGGTTCCTGTTATTGGGTCTTGATGTACCTCGTGTTCTAAGCCCTGCCTGTCAGTATACATGTACAAAATATTGAAGGTGACAGGGCAGGTTAGTAGTCAATAAAGTTTGAGATTCTAAATTGGAGCAGAGAGTACAAAAGCAAGGAGGTTCTGACGAATGTTTATAAAACTTTGATTCAGGCTCAGTTGAAATAATGTCCAATTTCTTAAGAAAAGATTGGAATTCATAAGATTTATGAGTGGTTTTGGGAATGAGGGACAGCTGAGGGGCAGATTGGGGAAGCTACTGTTCTCTTTAGAGAAGCAAGGAACTTTGACAAACATGCTGAAAATCATGAGTTGTGGGCAGAATGGGTTAGGCAAGACCATTCCATTGGCAGAATGGTCAGATCTGGCACTGTCAATTTCAGGTGACAGGCAAGAGGCACTGGTGACATGGGACAGAAGCCCAGTTAGTGATTAGGTACTGGAATGCAATGCCTGAGAGTCTGATGGAAGCAGATTCAACTGATTTTTCAAAAGCCAGCTAAGTAGACATCTGAAGAAAGTGATTTGCTGGACTATTTGGAAGGGGAATGGAACGAGACCAGCTGAGTTGCTGTTGTACTAATGTGGTAGGCCAGATGAACTGCTGTGCTTGTCACCATTCTGTGATTCTAAATTCTTGTAAAATTGAACCAGCCATCAGAATGTTTGCTGTCTGTAGTAACACTAAAAGAGAAGTGCGATTACTTTTGTGGATAGGTTTATTCACATTAAGGTGATGGGAGATATTAAAATGTGGGCACAGAGAGTGAGCAAAACTAATTTTTCAGCCTCAAATTAGGTTTTATTGGTTCACAAGTGTAGGCAGCATGGTTAGGCAGAATTATTGCATCTGTATCTATGAAGATGTACATCTACAGTTGCTGTTGGCAATACTATACGTTGTATCAGTGAACATTAGTGTGGAACATGCATTGTACTTTCTATTGGCAAATTGGTCCTTGTTTGGAAACGTTTTGGTTTTACTCCTCCTCAGCTTTTCCCTATCTTAGGGTACGATTCACAGACTGTCCAGCATGTTGTCCAAGTAGATGTTATTTATGGAGGACCCTTGTCCTCCTGCAGAGTGGAGGACATCACTATGAGCCTGATCCTGCCCTCATCTGGCTCTTGTGTAACTGGAAGGTTTTTCTAATGCTGACGAGTATGAATCAGGGTAATTTGACTGTGTTCACAGTATGAGAGAAAGTGAAGACTGCAGATGCTGGACAGCCAGAGTTGAAAAGTGTGGTGCTGGAAAAGCGCAGCAGGTCAGGCAACTTCAGAGGAGCAGGAGAGTTGATGTTTCGGGCATATGCCCTTTATCAGGAATGTGTTCAGTCTACCTTCTCCTCTCCTACATTGCTGATGTGGTTTGACAAACAAATAGTTTCTGAGCCTGAGCCACCCACCGATACAGTGTGCAACAGTGCCATATGTAGTTGATAGTTTAAATTGTCTTTCTTAGAATATGATCTGCTAAGTGCCCTGCACAGTAGTCCCCCCATATCCACAGGGGCTACATTCCAAGACCTACCGTAGATAGGGGTGAACCCTTTAGTTTAAATGGCAGCCCCCCCCCCCCCCTCTCCGGTCCCTAATTGTGGAAGGTTCCCTATGCACAGGAACCTCGATTATCCAAATGATGGGGGGGCGGGTGATATTTTGTTCAGTTAATTGAATTCTAGATAATCAAAAGCTGGATAACATAGTTTAGCCAAGTATCGGAACTTACAATTTTACCGGGTGATCTGATATTTGGATAATCTAGTGCCGGATAACAGAGGTTTTTCTGTAATATGTTCGGGCTGCGGTAAACTGTAGGTAACTGAAACTACGGAACACTATTCTGTGGATACCGGGGTTGCCCTGTATACTATTAGGTTCTGTTTGTGTATCTCTCTTTGGTGCACAGAGTTGACAGTGAAACATGCATGCCCACCTAATACACTTAGTACATATTCCCCTAATTGCCTTTGCACTTGAAACCTTTAACCTAATTTGCATTCTTTGCTGCTGAGCAACTTGATTAATACTGCAGAATAGTAAATTCCATTCAGAAACACAACTGAATTACAGCTTCCACACATGCGCAAACTATCCTTGTATTATTTCTATTGTTTTTGAGCTTTTGGAGTCAGGGGTGTACCACATGGGAACAGACCCTTCGGTCCAACTCGTCCATGTCGACTAGATACCTTAAATTAATCTAGTCCCATTTGCCAGCATTTGGCCCATATCCCCCTCAATCCTTCCTATTCATATACCCAACCAAATGTCTTTTAAATGTTTTAATTGCACCAGTCTTCACCACTTCCTCTGGCAGCTCATTCCATACACTCACCATCCTCTGTGTGAAAAAGTTATCCCTTAGGTCCCTTTTAAATCTTTGCCCTGTCACCTTAAACCTATGCCCTCTAGTTTTGGAATCCCCCAGCCCAGGGAAAAGACCTTGTCTGTTCACTCTATCTGTACCCCTCATGATTTTATAAATTTCAATAAGATCACCCCTCAGCCTCTGACATTCTAGGGAAAACAGCCTCTCTCTATAGCTCAAACTCTCCACCTATGGCAATATGCTTCTAAATCTTTTCTGAACCCTTTCAAGTTTCACAACATCCTTCCTATAGCAGAGAGACAAGAATTGCAAGCAGTTTTTCGAAAGTGGCCAAACCAATGTCCTACGGAGCTGCAACTTGACCTCCCAACTCCTATACTCAGTGCACTGACCAGTAAAGTCAAGCATACCAAACACTGCTTTCACCATCCTGTCTGCCTGCGATTCTCCACTCAGGAAGTATGAAACCTACACTCTAAGGTCTCTTTGTTTGGCAATACTCCCCAGGACCTTAACATTAAGTGTATAGGTCCTGCTCTGATTTGCCTTTCTAAAATGCAGCACCTTGCATTTATCTAAATTAAATTCCCATCTGCCACTCTTTCAGCCCACTGGCCCATCTGATCAAGGTCCCGTTGTACTCCGAGGTAACTTACTTGGTTGTCCACTCCGCCACCACCAATTTTGGTGTCAGATGCAAACTTACTAACCATATCTCCAATGTTCACATCCAAATCATTTATATAAATGTCAAAATGCAGTGGACCCAGCACCAATCCTTGTAACAGGTTGTTAATTGGGCTTTTACATGTCTGTTTAAACTTCTGAAATGGCACCAGTAAGTACACATGTAGCCTGAAGAGAAAAATAATTAAGATTTACTTGCAGGAGATGTGGTTTATGGGGCTGCTGTTTGGAAAGCATGACCATGAGCTCTGGTTGTTGAAATATTTAATAGTAAGACCTGACAATTGCTACTTTACTACGTTAAAATGCCAGGATCATTGTTTAATTTTTCCACTGTGGACATTGCTGACTAGGCCAGCTTTTATTGCCCTTCCCTAATTGACCTTGAATGATGAAGGCTTGTGAGTTGCTGCCTTGAGCTGCTCATGTCTGTGGAGGATACACGTGTCCACAATGTTATTAGGAAGAAAGTTAAGACATTGGCAAGTTTTGACAGACCTTGACTCGATGGAGCGTAAAACGTTGGGAGATTGGCTAGGTATTTATGAGAATAGAGAAGTCTAGGTATTGGATTTTCAAAGTAGAAGAAACTCATGACACGGTAGTGGTTAGGCCTAACTCATTTCGACAGCAAGGATTCTCTAACATGTTGTAAGCTTAATACATACAGATTATCCATAAGGGCTTCCAACTGATGTACTTTCCTCATACCTTTTATATGTAGTGCACTCTGATCACCTTAGAAAATGATTTTTACAAAGAGTGCTTCATTGACTAATTCATATCTCATCTGTATTAGTAGCTTTTAGAAGAGGCCTCTCTGTGTTCAAAGCATTGTGGTGTTGAATCAGCCCTACTTACTATGCAGGGCGAATTCTACAATGTCAGAAATCAACTGTGACAACCTTGTAGCCAGGGTCTCTGTAATTCCAATTTGAAAGCAGCACGTTATGAATTGTATACAATTGAAAGTTGTTTGTTCATTTCACTAAGCAGGAACTGTACTGCTGCCTCTACACACAGGCCAAATATACAGCCTGCTGCTGTGACTTGACAAAATGCCATGACATCACTGAAGCAAGGCAACCCAGATTACCTTAGTTCATCATCAGAATTATCCTGTGCCCCTTCTTTTGCTGCATGAGATTGTTGGGGGATTTGTCTCTACTATTTGGGAAAGTACAGTTGATTAGAGATAGCGTTTTCTGAGGGGCTAGACATACCTCACAAGCCTTATTGAATCTTTGAGGATGTGACAAAACACATTGATGAAGGTAGAGCAGCGGATGTGGTGTACATGGATTTTCCAAGGCGTTCTGAATAGGCTCATTCAGAAAGTAAGGAAGCATGGGATACAGGGAAATTTGGCTGTGTGAATACAGAATTGGCTGGCTCATAGAAGACAAAGGGGGGTAGTAGATGGAAAATATTCAGCCTGGAGTTTGGTGACCAGTGGTGTTCCACAGGGATCTGTTCTTAGATCTCTGCTCTTGTGATTTTTATAAATGACTTGGACGAGAAAGTGAAAGGGTGGATTAAGTAAGTTTGCTGATGACACAAAGATTGGAGGAGTTGTGGATAGTGTGGAGGGCTGATCTCGGACAGCAGGACATTAGATTAGACTTAGTGTGGAAACAGGCCCTTTGGCCCAACAAGTCCACACCGACCCGCCGAAGCGAAACCCACCCATACCCCTACATTTACCCCTTACCTAACACTACGGGCAATTTAGCATGGCCAATTCACCTGACCCGCACATCTTTGGACTGTGGGAGGAAACCGGAGCACCCGGAGGAAACCCACGCAGACACGGGGAGAACGTGCAAACTCCACACAGTCAGTCGCCTGAGTCGGGAATTGAACCCGGGTCTCTGGCGCTGTGAGGCAGCAGTGCTAACCACTGTGCCACCGTGCCGCCCACATTGACAGGATGCAGAGCTGGGCTGAGAAATGGCAGGTGGAGTTCAACCTGGAAAAGTGTGAAGTGATTCATTTTGGAAGTTTTGAATTTGAATGCAGATTACAGAGTTAAAGAGAGGATTCTTGGCAGCATGGAGGAGCAGAGGGATCTTGGGGTCTATGTCCGTAGATCCCTCAAAGTTGCCACTCAAGTTGATAGGGTTGTTAAGAAGGCATATGATTTGTTGGCTTTCATTATCAGGGGGATTGAGTTTAAGACCCGTGAGGTTACGCTGCAGCTCTATTAAGTCCTCGTTAGACCACCTTTGGAATATTGTGTTCAGTTTTGGTGACCTCATTATAGGAATGATGGCGAAGTTTTGGAGAGGGTGCAGAGATTTACTGGGAAGCTACCTGGACTGGAAGGCATGCCTTATGAAGAAAGCTGAAGGCGCTAAGGCTTTCTCATTGGAGCAAAGAAGGATGAGAGGCAACTTTATTGAGGTGTACAAGATGATGAGAGGGATTGATAGAGTGGGTAACCAGAGATTTTTTTCCCTAGAAATGGCTGAGGGGGCATAATTTTAAGGTGATTGGAGGAATGTTTAGGGGAGATGTCAGAGGTAGGTTTTTTACACAGAGTGGTGGGTACGTGGAATGCACTGCCAGTAGTGGTAATAGAGTCCGATACATTAGGGACATTTAAGCAACTCTTGGATAGGCACATGGATGATAGTAAAATGAAGGGTATGTGGTTTAATTTTATCTTGGGGTAGGATAAAAGGCTCACACAACATCACGGGCCGAAGGACCATTACTGTGCTATACTGTTCCATATTCTATTCTGCCTGAAATCCAATGGAAAGGGTCTCCTAATGTCAGCCCTGCATTACATTTTACACAGTTGATCGTATGTTCCCCGTCGAACCTCAGTGCATGCTGGAAGTCAAGCCTTGCTATCTCTGGAATCATTGCAAAAGTTAATGATTTTAAAGAGTAAGCAGCATTCCTCCGTTTGCCTGCCTTAAAGACCCAGGTTGATGAAGCATGGGCCAGGTTTCTGAACTGAATAAAAATTACTCTTTGTTACAAGTAATTAAGTTGTGGTTACAAGTAAACACCTACAAACACTCAGCATATAATGACTAATTAAAATTCTAATTCCCTTATAAATGCATGTACACACAAATATAGATGTTGCAGTTGGAGGAAAAATGGTTCAGTGGTCTCTATTCACAGGATCTGCTGAGCTGGTCCTTGTGCTGGTCAGAATGCTGCTACTGATTTTCCTTCTCGGGATTTTTTCAAGAGGCACACGGTGGCTGGATCACTAATAAAAGGTCCCTGACTTATTAATTAAAAGTCAAAACTTACAGCAACTTTCAAGATAAACTGGTTTTCTTGAAACTTGAAGTGGCTTTAACTGCAGAGCACAGGGAGAGCACCCGGGCTGGTAGAGATCTTTGCATTTTGTTCATAGATCCAAGCTGTTCAGCTGCCTAAGAGTTGATCGCATCGTTCTTGGCAGGCAGAAGAAAACTGGTCACTAGTCCACGAACCAATTATACCTGGGGTAGAGGTGGGAAAAAGACATTGTGTTTCATCTGAGTGACCACTTTGCAGAACACTTGCGCTCTGTATCTACAAAAGACCCCAGGCTTCCTGTTGCCTGCCACTTTAACAGATCACCGTACTCCCTGGCCAACATCTCTGTCTCAGGCCTGCTGCGTTCGTCCAAAGAGTCTCAATGCAAGCTAGAAGAGCAGCACCTCATCTTCTTCATGGGATCTTACAACCTTCATGATTCACTATTGAGTTCAGTAGTTCTATTGCATTACTATCTCCTTCCATGTCTATTAACTACCCCACAACCAAATTCCTGTCATGACATGGGCTGCTTTTAGCATTTCACCCATTTTTGCGGGCTCATTGATGGCATATCACCTATCTTGCTGCTTTCCTTCCCTGGCTTACTATCTCGATCCCTTTGTCTGCCTACTATTTTTTCTCTTTTTCTCTAGGCTCCCTCAGCACTTATCCACTCATCCCCACCCCCTTGAATTCTGCTTTCTCTCCATATATGCTGCCAGAGTTTCTCCAGCAATTTCTGTTTTAGTGTGTTTCATCTTTAAGAACCCTGGTGCAAATTCTGGGGCAGTGTAAATTTGTAGCTTATCAAATATGTTCCGAGGTATAAATGATTAGATTTGCAATATTATTTGCATTTATCATAGGAAAGAGTGCAAATTAGGTTTAGGAGGACCATTTGAATATTTTTAGGCTGTTTTTGAATTTGTTATGGTTCTGTTCGCCGAGCTGGGAATTTGTGTTGCAGACGTTTCGTCCCCTGTGTAGGTGACATCCTCAGTGCTTGGGAGCCTCCTGTGAAGCGCTTCTGTGATGTTTCCTCCGGCATTTGTAGTGGTTTGTATCTGCCGCTTCTGGTTGTCAGTTCCAGCTGTCCGTTGCAGCGGTCGGTATATTGAGTCCAGGTCGATGTGCTTATTGATTGAATCTATGGATGAGTGCCATGCCTCTAGGAATTCCCTGGCTGTTCTGTGTTTGGCTTGCCCTATAATAGTAGTGTTGGCCCAGTCGAACTCATGTTGCTTGTCATCTGAGTGTGTGGCTACTAAGGATAGCTGGTCATGTCGTTTCGTGGCTAGTTGGTGTTCATGGATGCGGATCGTTAGCTGTCTTCCTCTTTGTCCTATGTAGTGTTTTGTGCAGTCCTTGCATGGGATTTTGTACAATACATTGGTTTTGCTCATGCTGGGTATCGGGTCCTTTGTCCTGGTGAGTTGTTGTCTGAGAGTGGCTGTTGGTTTGTGTGCTGTTATGAGTCCTAGTGGTTGCAGTAGTCAGGCTGTCAGTTCAGAAATGTTTTTGATGTATGGTAGTGTGGCTAGTCCTTTGGGTTGTGGCATGTCCTTATTCCGTTGTCTTTCCCTTAGGCATCTGTTGATGAAATTGCGGGGGTATCTGTTTTTGGCGAATACATTGTATAGGTGTTGTTCTTCCTCTTTTTGCAGTTCTGATGTACTGCAGTGTGTTGTGGCCCTTTTGAACAGTGTCTTGATGCAACTTCTTTTGTGTGTGTTGGGGTGGTTGCTTTCGTTGTTTAGGACTTGGTTTGTGTGTGTGGCTTTCCTATATACCTTTGTATACAAATTTCTAGCTCGGCGAACAGAACCACAACAACGAGCACCCGAGCTACAAATCTTCTGACAGACTTTGTTTTTGAATTTGCTTTGTTTCAAGTTTCTGTGTTGTCCTTGTATGCCTTATGAAATCGATGTCAAAGGTACCAAAAGATTTGGTATATTCACAGCCATGTATGACAGATTCATCCGCAGGGAATCTAGAGACAGGCTGGAAAATTGAATTAAGACCGCAAACTGATTTGAATGGTGGAGCAGGTTGGAAGAGTGGAATGGCCTACACCTGCTATGATCTTATAAGAGCTAAGGATTAGTTTGTCTTCACAGCTACTTTGAGTTACATTTTATGTTTTTGTTCTGCTTTTTCCCTTCTCTCTTGAATTGAATTTATTGTCACGTGTACCGAGGCACAGTGAAAAGCTTTGTCTTGAGAGCAATAGAGGCAGTTCACATAGTTCAATAGAATAGATAAGGGAATAATAGGTAAACAGCAGCAAAAACCAAAACACAGGTACAGGTGAATGGTAAGCGTTTGAGAGTCCATTCAGTATTCTAACAACAGTAGGGTAGAAACTGTTGTGAAACCGGCTGGTGCGTGTGTTCAGGCTTCTGTACCTTCTCCCCGATGGTAGAGGTTGTAGAAAAGCATTGCCAGGGTGAGATGGATCTTTGAGAATGCTGGCGGCCTTTCCTTGACAGCGGGCCTGGTAGATGGATTCTGTAGATGGGAGGTTGGCCTTTGTGATTGTCCGGGCTGAGATCACCACTCTCTGTAACAGTCTCCGATCTTGAATGGTGCATACTAGGTAGTGATACATCCAGACAGAATGCTCTCGATGGCACACCTATACAAGTTGGCAAAGGCATTCGCTGTCATGCCAAATTTCCTCAGCTGCCTGAGCAAGAAGAGGCATTGTTGGGCCTTTGTAACCAGTGCATCCACATGAAGAGTCCAAGAAAGTTTGTTGTGGATGACCACTCCCAGGAGCTTGACACTCTCCACTTGTTCCACCTCTGTTCTGTTACTATGTAGGGGGGGCATTAGTAACATCCTGCCGAATGTCAATAATGAGTTCCTTTGTTTTGCTGGCATTGAGAGCGAGCTTGTTCTCAGTGCGTCATTTCCAGGTCTTCTATCTCCCGTCTGTAGTCTGTTTCATCTCTATCTGAAATTCAACCGACTATGGTGGTGTCATCAGCGAACTTGTAAATGGCATTAGTCTGGTATTTGGTGACGAACTCATGGGTATACAGTGAGTACAGTAGGGGGCTAAGTACGCACCCTAGGGGGCTCCAGTGTTGAGTGTAGTGAGGGTGAAATATTGTTACCAGTCTTCACTGATTGTGGCCTGTGAGTCAGGAAACTAAGGATCCAGTTGCAGAGAGTGGGGCTTCGTCCAAGGTCACTAAGTTCAGTAATCACTCTCGAGGGGATAATAGTTTTGAAGGCTGAACTGTAGTCAATGAGTAGGATTCTTACGTAGCTGTTCTTGGTATCAAGATGTTCTAGGGAGGAGTGAAGGGCAAGTGATAGGGCAAGTGAGGAAATATGACGTGGATAGGCTGGTCCAACAGGCAAATTGAAGTGGGTCAAGAGTAGTGGGGAGGTTGGAGTTGATTAATACCATGACCAGCCTTTCAAAGCACTTCATGACCACTGAAGTTAGGCTCACTGGGTGGTAGTCATTGAGACATGCTGCATGAGCCGCCTTAGGCACAGGGAGGATGTTGGTCCTCTTGAAACAGGCAGGGACAGTGACCTGATGCAGGGAGAGGTTGGTGATGTCCGAGAAGACCTCTGCCAGTTGATCTGTGCATGCTCTGAGTGCACAGCCTAGCACTCCGATGGGTCCACTTTCCTTGGATTCACACAAAGGAAAGCTGATCTGACCTCTGATGCAATGACTGTTGGGATAGGTTCGTCAGGACTTGTCAGAATAGGTGTTACCTCTCCATCAAAATTCTGCTCAGAGCTTGCATAGAAGTCTCTCTTTTTGATTTGTATGTGTCTGCAAAGTTCTGTGAGAGGGATAGGAGCATTGGCATAGGTGATACCAGCAGAACCAGCCAGAATTCCAAAACTCAAGTTAGATCCTAAAAGAAAACCTGAAGGAGAGGAATATGACTGCCACAGATTTCAGCCAACTGAAAGGAACAACTTGTATCAAGGCATCAGCGTCGTACTAGCTTAATTTCGGAAATCAGGTCTCGATTATTCACAGTGAACAAACCTCGCTTTAAAATTGCTGTTGGAAAGTTTTCACAATTTTATCTGCAAAATCTTTCAGTAACAAGCTTTTGTCTAAAAATAGACTGAATTACTCACAGTAATGTGGGATGGGCTTTTGAGAGATTTGCAGAGGGTAAGAGTTGGAAATATAAGACAGCTATAAGCTGCATTTACAGGAAGTGGTGTGATGCATTTATGTCCTGAGTCAAATTGACATTCTACCACTTCCTGCACCTCTGCTGTCATATTATATCCTGTCAGCCAATTTAGCTTTGTACTCTGTAAATTAATATTTCATCCAAGCTACGTTAACCAGGTTTACTTTTTGCCAGATTTTGCTATCTGTCAGAAGTTAAACCACAGTGAGTGTCAGCTTCAGGAAAAGTCATAAATTCACACTAAGCAGATTAAGCATTCAGTAATAATAACATTTTATTTTGTGAATGGATGTCATTACTCTTGGGCATTTTTTTTAGATTAGATTCCCTACAGTGTGGAAACAGGCCTTTCGACCCAACCAGTCCACACGACCCTCCGAAGAGTAACCCACCCAGACCCATTTCCCTCTGACTAATTGACCTAGCACTATGGGCAATTTAGCACGGCCAGTTCACCTGACCTGCACATCTTTGGACTGTGGGAGGAAACCGGAGCACCCAGAGGAAATCCGCACAGACACAGGGAGAATGTGCAAACTCCACACAGACAGTCACCTGAGGCTGGAATCGAATCTGGGACCCTGGTGCTGTGAGGCAGCAGGGCTAACCACTGAACCACTGTCATATTCAGTTCAAAAGTCCCATCCAAATAAAGTCATCAAACATATTTCACTGAAATGAGTATTGAATACTGAATCAGAATTGATCATCAGATATATACATGTAAATTCTAATCTGGCAGTCATGAAGATATAACATTTTGATTGGAGCAGCATCAAATAAGTTAAATCATGTTTCTCACTCAGTTTTATCGTGTGCTGGTGTGGTTCATTGAGAGCCTAGGGCTAGATTCTAATGACTTGAGTTGATAACCCTTAGGTGGCTGAAATACAGGGTACTTTGTGTCAAACGCTAATGACCTGAAGTGCAATTTGTGTCAAAGTTATCCACTGTTCCTGCTGGCAGAATAGCAAAAGCAGTAGAACAATGCCGATGGTTGACTGATCTGTGGTGGTCCATACAGGTTTGCAGAACCTTTGTCAGGGTTCACGAGAAAAATAATGCTGAAATCCATCTGAAAAGAGATGCTTCTGTGGTGGAAGGAAACCAGCTTCTTCTACCTTGTGGTTATGTAACTCCGAAGATCGGTGGGAGCAGAATGGTGTCCTTTGTGAAGTAACTTGGAAAGACTGTGGCTAAAGCTATGACAAAGTTAAGTTTTGTTGATCAAAGGGAAGATGAAGTTGATATAGCAAGTGCAAAGTTCTGGCATGATACAGAAAATGAATATTACAAAAGAGTGGCTTGTCCATCACTCTGAAAGCCAAGGATAATATTGGAATGGTTCAATACCTAAGCATTCTCTCAGCCAGCACAAAGATGAGAATGTTAAAAATCACATGACACCAGGTTATAGTCCAATATGTTTATTAGGAAGCTTCCAAATAAACCTGTTGGACTGTAACCTAGTGTTGTGTGATTTTTAACTTAGCCACCCCGGTCCAACAACAGCCCTTCCACATCAAGGATAAGAATGGCTGCCTTCAACTTTTACATAGTGCTAACTACCGGGTTTTGCAAGATCACTCTCAAGGTTAATGCATAGTGAATGATGAACAAATGGAATGAAGACATTTTTTAGAGTCATAGTGTAATAGAGATGTACAGCATGGAAACAGACCCTTTGGTCCAACATGTCCATGCCAACCAGATATCCCAACCCAATCTAGTCCCGCCTGCCAGCACCCGGCCCATATCCCTCCAAACCCTTCCTATTCATATACCCATCCAAATGCCACTTAAATGTTGCAATTGTACCAGCCTCTGCCACTTCCTCTGGCAGCTCATTCCATACACTTGTTTTACTGTATTTTTTTAATTTAGTATTTGAATATGAAAAGCAGCAAGTCATATAATGAATACCCCAGTGTAGTATTTTGAATAATGTAGACCACATTTATAGGCTCATTGGGATTCATAGAGCAGTCATGTGCCAAGCTTTTGACTCATTGAGACATTGCACTTTAGTAATTTCGTCATTTCTTGCCAGGAATTTCAAATGTGGTTAGTAGTACTAGTTGTAATTAACATGTTTGATCCTAGCTATTGCAACCTGCACGGATGATTTTTTGAATTTGATTGTTCAAGTTTACAGCAAAAATTAAGATTTTCCGGGTTTGGCTTTGTGGCCATCCATTAAAGTGAAAGTATAGTAACCAGTTCAGCTGCTTCAATAACTGAACCCAAACATCCCAGTACAGCAAAAGCAGATTCCATGTTGGCACAACAGTCAATAAAATAGTTCTGAAATACTTCCAGAATACATTCTCCTATTCCTTCCATTTTGTGTTCGGATTGCAAATGTAATATTAGTGTATAGAATTGGAATTTCAGCAGACTGAGGACAGTGGACTGTGATCTATTGGCATAAGTACAGCACAAGTGTCCCTGTATTTGGAGGGGGGAGGAGGAAAGAGCTACTTCAGTTAGGCTTGGAAATGATCTCTGGGTTTACATTAGGTTGTGCGGAGTCATTTGTCGGTAAATAGGAAGGAGATTATTCTTTATCCTTCATTAGAGTTTCTGGCAGAATCTGGCTTCGTCTGTTTGATGACTGCCAACATTTGGCAATATTTCCCTGTTCTCCTGATTTGCAGTTTTTTTTATTTGGAAGTATTTATCCAGCATTTCTAAGTGTAGAGTTAGCTAAAATACAACTGTAGAATTGTTGTTTGGGAGCTCTGCATAATACTTGTGCGTCCTTTCAATTTGCTCGTAGGTAAGGCTCATATTATTGAATTATTCCATTAAGTTATCAGAGTAATTCAGAACAATGGTGTATACAATAGAAACCTATCAATCATTGTGGCAAGCACCTGAGTCTGGGGTTTGGAAAATGTGCTAAGGTAGAGCAGAGGAAGAGTTAGGTTATGATTGCCTGGTCATCTTAATCTTTGGTGACTTTTGCATGAAATGGAATTGCATATAGTGGGCCTGACTATATTTGTTAGAATTAGTAATACTCTGGAGGAGGTCTGTCCATGTCCAAGTTGGCTGTACTTAAGAATGGCCACCAGATCCGCACTTCAGCAGTTTTCTCACAGCCCAGAAATTGCTTTTTTGTCTGTAGGTTGTTAGTAAAATCTATCAAAACTCCTCCGCCTAACTTTCTCATTTCTGAGGAAAGCAACCTCAGCATCTCCAGTCCCACTATGCATTTGAAGGCCCTCATTTCTGAATCCATTCTTTCAAATCTTACAGTTGTAGAATTTTACAGTACAGAAGTAGACCATTTGACCTATTGTATCTGTACTGACTTTCAAAAAAGCCAACCAAATTGTCCTGTTCTCCAGCCCTATCACTGTAGCCCTTTTAAATTCATAACTTTCAAATATGTATCCATCTCTGTTTTGAAATCTCATAAGGAATTACCGTCCACAACTCTCCCAGCAGTGCATTACAAACCATAACAACTGAGTAAAGATGGTTCTCCTCATCTCTCTCTCTCTAACCTTTCCTTGTATCAAAAATCCCTGATTCATGGTATCATTCTAGTAAATCTCTTTTGAACTCTATGCAGGTCTTTAATATCCCTCCTTAAATAAGAGGCCCAGAACTGAATACATTACTCCAAATGTAGTCTGACCAATGATTTGTAGAAGCCTAGCATCACTCCCTTGCTTTTATACTCTAGGCCTCTATTTATAAACCCAAGAATCCCATGAGGCTTTATTAACAACTGTTTCAACTTGCCTGGCCATCTTCAGAGCATCGTGCATGCGGATGTAGGTTTGTGCATGTAAATCCCAAGGTCCCTGTGCTCGTTTACTCCCCTCAAAGTTGTACCACTTGTCTCCATGTTCTTCTACCAAAATGCATTGCCTTACATTTCTTTGCATTGAAATTCATCTGCCAGGTGCCTGTTAACTTAGCCAACTTGACAATGTTCTCTTTCTACACACTTTCGAAATTATTTAGTGGCAGGTGATCCACAGGCCTAGGCTCATAATCCAGCAAATAAGCGTTTGGTTTTGACATTGTGGAAACTGGTGGATTGAGTGCAGATGAAATACTTTTCATAGCTTAAACCAATGGAAAAAGATATTCTATCCTAGCCAGGTAAGAAAGAATTTCCTTGGATATTTTACTTAGGCTTCACTTAAAGATGTGGGTGATGTTTAATGTGATACAAACCGTTTTCAGTTTCTTAACTTTGAATCGGTTAGTAATCATAGGGGTCTAATTTCAGTGAATTTAAGGGTGATATGGAACAGAAGGTGGCCTGTTGGTCCATTATGTCTGTCAGCTCTTTGAAAGAGATAGCTAATTACTCTCGCACTTCTGCCTATCTTCCTCCAAGTGATTTTTGAATGTCTATCTTGAACCTTTCCCTTTCAGGCACTGCATGCACTTGCTGCAGTTATGTCTTTTCAAAGAGAAAAGCTTTCTTCATCTTGCCTCTGAATCCTTTCCCAATTACTTTAACTGCATATTCTGTAGTGTAATGATAATTCACCATAGAAAGCCATTCCTCCTTCCAGCTAGTCCCTGGGTTCATTAGTGGAGCCCACTCGCAAGTTGGAACACAATGAAAGACTTTCTTTTTAATTCACTCATGGGATGTGGGTGTCTTCTCTGGATGTCAACAACATCACTGTGGATCTGGAGTCACACGTAGGCCAGACCTGGTAAGGATGGCAGATCTCCTTCTTTAAGGACATTATTGAACTGGATGGGTTTTTCCAATAATTGGCAACAGTTTCATGGTCATCATTTTACCCTTAACTCCAGACTCTCTATTGAATTCATATTCTACTATCTGCCATGGTGGTATTTGATCCCAGGTCCCCAGACCATTAGCTGAGTTTCTGGATTAATACTACTGGGCTGAAAATGTGTCGCTGGAAAAGCACAGCAGGTCAGGCAGCATCCAAGGAGCAGGAGAATCGACATTTCGGGCATGAGCCCTTCTTCAGGAATGGGGAACCCTTCAGGAATGATCTCCAGCATCTGCAGTCCTCACTTTCTCCTAGAAGATTAATTGTCTCCCCAAAAGCATGTAAAGCAACTGTTTGGAAGTATAGGAAATGTTTGTATGTTAAGCCTTTAAAATAGCATCTCTGTATGGGGCAGCATTCATAAGTACAAAAATCAGGGGCCACATAGTTAGTCTATCAAAATCCTTGTTCCCTTATTCTCCTTGGATACAAGGAGAGCTCCCTGGGCTTTTCTCTTTTTTTAAAAAATATTTGTTCAAGGGACATGAAGGACACTGGTTACGTCAGCAATTGTTCCATCCATTCACTTGTAGTCTCTTGTTCCTGATATCATTTCAGTCTGTCTTCTCCAAACCCTCTGGAAGACTTTGACATTTTAAGACCCAAAGTCTAGTGTGCAGAACCAGACGCGATATTTCAACTGAGTTGTAACCAATTTTAGTTTGAAAATCTTATCTTTGGTTTCCTTGCATTGCCAAATACCAGACTAATGCCATTTACAATGTTGCTGATGACACCACCATAGTCAGCCGAATCACAGATGGTGACGAGACAGACTACAGACGGGAGGTGGAATACCTGGAAAAATGGCGCACTGAGAACAACCTAGCTCTCAATGCTGGCAAAACCAAGCATATCATTGACATTCGGTGGGTGTTACTCATGCTCCCCTACAATTAACAGTACAGAAGTGGAACAAGTGGAGAGTGTCGAGCTCCTGGGAGTGGTCATCAACAACAAGCTCTCTTGGACTCTTCATGTGGACGCACTGGTTACAAAGGCCCAACAATGTCTCCTCTTCCTCGAGCAGCTAAGGAAATTTGGCATGATGGCGAATTCCCTTGCCAACTTTTATAGATGCGTCATCAAGAGCATTCTGTCTGGATGTATGACTACCTGGTATGGCAACTGTACCATTCAAGATCAGGGACGGTTACAGAGAGTGTTGAACTCGGCCCGGACAATCACAAAGGCCAACCTCCCATCTCTAGCTTCCATCTACCAGGCCCACTGTCAAGGAAAGGTCACCAGCATTCTCAAAGATCCATCTCACCCTGGCAATATTTTTCTACAACCTCTACCATCAGGGAGAAGGTACAGAAGCCTGAACACGCACCAGCTGGTATCGAAACAGTTTCTACCCTACTGTTGTTAGAATATTGAATGGACTCTCAAACTCTTACCATTCACCTGTTTTGTTTTAGCCGCTGTTTATCTATTATTTATTATCTATGCTATTTTACTCTGTGATCTGCCTGTACTGCTCGCAAGACAAAACCTTTCACTGTGCCTCGGTACACGTGACAATAAATTCAATTCAATTCAATGCTGCATTGAACAGTAGCTCATCTCAAAAAAATTAATTGGTGATGGAATATTTTAGAACATCCTGTAGTGACAAAATTCACTGTATAAATGCATTGCTCTAAGGCATCAAAGTATTGAGCAAATGGATTTTCCTTACTTGAGAAGGCTTCCCCCATCTTAAACTTTGTTCTTCATTTCACAATAACTTGGGACACGATTTGATGCGTTCCTATTACCAAAATAATTTCTATGACAACTCTTCCCTGTGGTTCAAACAAAAGCCCAAAAGATGATGAATTGTGTTTTGTGCTGCATGTATGGAAGTAGGATGTTTCACAATGGGGGAAGAAACGTCCCAGTGAAGCAGCAGGAAGGTGGGTTGGGACCCCTCTGAGGGAAATGATGTGGCACGCTTGCAATGACATACTACAGCTGATCATTTTGGGTTGTGAAAGTGTTGAGAATTGAGAACACAGTGGCTTCTCATAGCAGAACAGCTGACTGTCATGAGTTTTCTGGGGACTTGTTCTAACAGTTTCTTTGTCAGCATTCGTAACAGAAATAGTTTTCTGCATCTTGTCCTTTGTGCAGTTCCAGTCAAATCTGTAAATCATTGTACTCGACCTTTGTGACTTGCACTGGTTTTGGTAATCAGCAGTGTGGGAATGCTGTGAAATAGCTTGTCAACAATATAAAGAATGTCTGCAGTGTAAGGAGAATGGCCATTATCTTGAAATATATTCAATGGCAACAGAACAGATTTTTAACTTGATGTGGGTGACTTCATTGAATTACTGCTGTGTAATGTCAAATACTAATCTTTTCCTAGTTTGTGTGGTGCAGTGTTAAAGTCTATGCACGATTTCATTATTTAAGATCTTTCTACCAGTCAGAAGCTCCTAATTTTGAGCGTTCTTTTAAACAGTCTGAAAATATAAAATATTAGGTGAAAGGGAAGACCAGAAGCTGCAATGCATGTTTGCATTGCCTTTTCATCTCCAGTATCTTGAGACCAGCTGAAACTAGTGAGATAAAAGTCTCTCGTTTTTAACTTTGGCAAAAAAGTACTGAGATGAGCTGCAATTGCAAGTTCTGGTCAGCTGACATTGTGGGATAGACCAAGGCAGAAGGTTTGAACTTTGAGATGTGTTAAGACTATGTATAGTAATTGCAAAGCAAAATGATGTAATCTACTTAGGCTATGCACAGACCAGCAGTGTTCAGTAGTTCTTGCTTTGACATTTATTTCTTTCTGCCTATGGTAGCCATGCCTTTAACCTCCCATGTCTTGAACTCTGGAATTCCCAACTTAAAACTCTCCACCTCGCTACCTCTACTTTCCTTTAGTACACTTCTTTGACATTAGAGTTGTTCCCAAATGGTCTATACGTGTATGGGATTCCTGGACCTGAAATGGTTATTATATGCATGATTTGACAGAACTGGAACGCTCAAACCATACACAATTGCTGTTGCTGTTGAGTTTATCCTAATCAGCAAATGAAACAGTACAGAATGTATATTTATTGCTGAGCCACTTCTATTGAAAACAGCTCAGTCATGTTTAAAAAAAGGAATTATTGTGAATAGCCGTTTAATGTTCAAAACTGAAAAGGGCAAAAGTTATGATCAGCAAAACGGAAGAGATTTACATCTTAATATTTCAGAAAAATACAAATGCAAAGGGCAGTCATGAGTGGAATAATATAGTTCATCAATTGTCTCTTCTATCTGTAATTAGCACGTGTATTGTCTGTTGCTCCCATTTAACTCATTTATTGTCACAGACATTTATCTTTGAGAGTCAGTGGAACAGTATGAGGCCACTGATAATGTAAAGCACCATATTTTGGCCCTCTCTGATACTCCCTATAAATCTTATTCTTATCAGTTTGTACAACCTCAGCTCTCTTGTCCACCACAAACCTGTTTTATTGCATAACTGATCTTAGGTTCCTCAACTCTCCGTTGTTCCTATTTCCCCAGCCAACCCCCTTCCCAAAATAAAAGTTGAAAATACTTGAATGTTTAGTAAGTCTGGGATTATTTAATAATATTTGAGTTTCAAACTTCCCCTGTCTGAGTTGACTACACACCTTGCATTTCTCTGATATCTATGATGCTTTTGCTTATTGCTTGAATTGAGGTGATTAACTGGGAGAAGGGAAAGAAAGTATTGTGAAATGCCACCACAAGTGTGCATGCACAAGCACAACATTACAATGTAATGTCACTGCTCAGCGATGGAGAAGCGATAGTAAATGGCTATCACAAAGATGGCACTGGCAGTGTAGTTGTAGTGATTGCACAAACTGGACAGACTTGAGGCATTGCACATTTGAGGGCTTGTGGCTAATTGAATGTTCCCTTCCTTCAGAGTAACCCTTGCACTCGTAGTGATAAATAAACTGGAGGAATGTGCTGGCTTTCCTTTGCAGGAGCAGGATACACTAAGAGTAGTGAATTGCACAGTGCAGTTCCCATAGGTGCTCATTTAAAGATGAAACACTGCTCCTGCTGTGCTTGAACCCACAGATGAATGATCACACTATTCAACTGGCAGCCTACAATCCCGGGTCTCGGTGGCACAATTATCTGTTAGGCGGCTGGTGAGCATGGAAGTGGGCTTGTGTCTGCATATGAGTGGACGATAATGTTGGCTGCCCAAGCACAGACATATTCTCGTTAAGGGATACCTGTTGCTGGTGAATGAG
Source organism: Hemiscyllium ocellatum (assembly GCF_020745735.1). NCBI lineage: Eukaryota > Metazoa > Chordata > Chondrichthyes > Orectolobiformes > Hemiscylliidae > Hemiscyllium > Hemiscyllium ocellatum. Next base: position 19,786,604 of record NC_083442.1, read on the forward strand.
GTCACGTGATCCAATTGTTCATGGAGAGGTGACCATTTTGATGGTCATCTTTTGCATTCCTGCCAATTACTCTTCCCCATCACCGTATTTCAATACTGCTATAGTTGAGATCAGTTAATTCTGGGTGGAGGAGGGATAAGACTGGGATTTTCCTGCCTGTGTTCTTTTTTCTTTATTCAATAACAGGGTGAGGCGTCTCTGGCTAGGCCAACATTTATTGCCCATCCCTAATTGCCCAGAGGGCAGTTGAGAATCAACCACATTGCTGTGGGTCTGGAGTCACATATAGGCCAGACTAGGTAAGGATGGCAGACATCTTTTCCTAAATGATGATAGTGAACCAATTGGTTTTTCTGACAATTAGCAATTGATTTATAGTAGTCGTTAGACTCTTAATTCCAGATATTTATTGAATTCAAATTCCACCATCTGCCATGGTGGGATTTGAACCTGGGTCCCCAGAACATTATCTGGGTCTCTGGATCGACCCTGCTACACATCTTTGCAGTTTGGTATTCCCTGATGCATATGAACAAAGCTTCAAAAGACATTGCTGGTCAGAGCAAGAGAAAGTGTTATTTGAAAGATCACAAATCTGAAAAGACCTGAATTTCTATAGTACCTGTAATAATCTTGAGGTCAAACAGTAGTAGCCTGAGTAATCTGACAGGACAGTTGTGTTTGCACAACTGAAGTGGTGGAGAAGTAGAATTGGATGTTATCTGCGTGTAAAGAAAATCTGATTCCATGTTAATGGAGGATGTCACCGTGGCTATCACTAACTCAGACAGGTATGTTTTCATGCTTTCTGGAAACACTTCTTTTTCCTTGTGTTGAAAACTGTTCAGAAACTATGGCAATTCTTGCACCCAACCTCAGTCAACATATAATTAAAGGATTAGCTGTTGAGTCAAACAGACTGATTACTTGGTAGCTGCAAATCCTGGGACTCAGCAATGATTGTAGCTTGTCACAAGGACCCTTCTTCATTAAAGTTGTGTAACTGTAAGTGGTAAAGACATCCACATATGTGCCTGGATCAAAGACTACAAATCAAATTTATCAGCTGTTGAATTGAACTTGCTATTAGTCAAAGCCAATATATTTATATCTAAATCTTGACCACCTCCGATACAGAGTCACAAAGCAAGGAAACATACCCTTTGATTCAACCAGTCCATGCCAAACATAATGCCAAACTAAAGTAGTCCCACCTGCTTCTCCTGCCCCATATCCCTCCTATTCATGTACTTATCTAAGTGACTTCTAAATGTTGCAACTGGGCCCACATTCACCACTTTCCTTAGAAGTTCATTCCATACGCAAACTGCGCTCATGTCTTTTTTTTAAATCTCTCTCCTCTCACTTTAAAAATGTCTTCCCCAGTCTTGAAATCCCCCATCCTAAGGAAATAGCACCTATCATTAATCCTACTTATATACATCATGTACGTACATCGAATAGTGTAGGCAAGATGGCTTCAGATTGGTATGACAGGTGGGCGCAACATCGAGGACCGAAGGGCCTGTACTGCACTGTAATGTACTATGTTCCAAAGGACTTTATAGCCAATTAAACACTTAGATCTTTATTGTAGTTTGAGGCAAAGTTGCTGATTAACTTGCATAGTGAGTTCTCACATGCCGCATTGGAACAATGGATCAAACCATCTTCAGTGTTATTGATTTGAATGATAACTATTGACCAGGTCGCCGAATAAGAGCTCCCCTACTGCCAATAAGGACAGATATGACAGCAAGGCTATCTTCCAGTTTGTGTGCAAGCTGCTACCATTCTTAGATGGATTGATACATGGTCTAGTTGGAGCAAGAAACAGGAAGTACATGAAAGGGAATCCTTCCTTTCAATGTTCATAGTGTAGTACAGTGTCTGAGCTATGCGTGCTCACATAGTGAAGGGACGAGTAGTCTGCCAGTAATCATATTTGTTTGTTATTACCTCACATTTCAGCCACCTTCAACTTCAGGTAACAGTTTCATAATATCCAAGATATTCTTTGCTTTATGCAGACTCGTGATTAACAGAGCATTTTGTGATGTAAGCAATCATTATAATTTTGAACGCTTAATTATTGCTGGTTATTGACAGTAGAGCAATTGGGTTTTCACTTAAATCTCCACGCTGTGTCTCTTGTTATGTGTTACAGCAGGTTGTCAGGTTGCGTTTTTTAAAGTTTACACATGGAGCAATTCTACTTCAACAGGGGAGAGGAGTTGAAATGAACTTTAAAAACCTATACTAAAGGCTCCTTTTTTTTTTGAAGCGTATTTTACATGCTCAATTAATTTGATATTTTCTTTTACAGGAATTGATTTCAAAATACGAACGGTAGAGCTAGATGGGAAGAAAATCAAGTTACAGATATGGTGAGTACTAATAATTTGCATTACGTTAAATTTATCTGTTGAATCAAGCACTGCTTTTACTGATCAGAATCATGAATTAAAAACAACTAAAACATTGAAATTGCTCAGGTAATTTCAGTAAACGTGATTCTTCACTTCAGCTGTAGAGAATTAATGACAATTTTTGGTTTAAAAAATAAGTATTGAAAATAAAATATTGAAAGACATCACTGAACAGAAGGCTTGAAGCATTGGCTGTAGCAATGACCAGTTGAACTGCCCAGTGCCTGTGGAAGCTATCTGCACAAAGCTTTTACACTGATGTGGATCTATGATGTGGAGGTTTTGATGTTGGACTGGGTCAGAAGTCACATGATACCAGGTTACAGTACAAAAGGTTTTTGAGTATGAGGGATTTTTGAGTGCCGCCACTTTGTCAAGTGAAGTGACACTGGGTCTAGCCTAAGATGACAGCCCTTACATGAAAGCTCATTGAGATAGGAGTCCCATCACAGATTCAGATCTGAGGGGAATTGTTGCCAACATAACGTTTTTGTGTTGCAGTAGTGCGCTGAGATGCTACAGCGTTATAATGGCACTTGATAGAATTGTACATAAATATTGAATGTTCTTGTTTGAATTCCCATGGGAAATGCTTACATTGCATGTTCCAATACAGTGTGACAAAATATAGCCTTTAATTATTCAAAACTCCTGCTGCCAATCGGAAAGGTGTCAGGAGCAGCTGTACCTGCAGCTTCACTGTGGGTCAGGATGCACATGCACACCTGTACCAAACTTGTTGACAGTTGGCAGCAGGAGTCATAATGAATTGGAAAAGGTTCATTAAATGCCAATTGGTTGGCATCCATCACCACCAACCTCTGCTGGCCAGATCTGTTCACTTGAGCAACTTCACATTTAACTCCATTCTCTCCCTCCCTCCCCAAATCAAAACTGATTCTGTGGGTACTCAGATGGCTTCCAGCTATATCTCGCTTAGTGTAACATGTGGAATGTTCCTTGTTGAGTCCTTGATGACTCACTCAAGCCTTCCAGCTTTTCCCACTCTGCTGAACAGACCAGCAGTGACCTTTTATCTTTGTGTGATCTCTCTTTGTGTCTCTGCCTCTGTCTCAAGGTCAAAAATTCTCTTCAGTCCATCCAGCTGCTGTGACTACTGTTTTCAGATGTGAACTGTAGTATGTGCATTCCAATAGCCTCCGAGCCCCCATGGTAACCAATCTGCACAGGCTTGTAGTTAGTCATACTCATAGTAAATCATATCATTCTTCATTCTTCCATTGTAGCTTTGATTCAGGAAACGCTCCAAAATGCAGTCGTCATATGAAACCTTGCATTTGTGACGCCACCTCCTAAAAGATAAAAATTATTACTGTCTTAATGCAACATTATAAACAGTTTATCAACCAACTTATTACATATAATACCAGTAAAATTTTCTTCTCATATTTGAGCACGACACATTTGTCTTTGTTTAACACAGCGCTTGATCTAGTGACAGTAAAAATATAAAATTCAGTTTTTAGGAACTCTTCAGGATTAGAGTTCATTTAATACAGGTGTTGTCACAGTCTAACAGGCTGTCTACATTCCCTTGCCCTTGCCCTGTTTCCTGGATAGTCTCTGAGCGTCATTATTATATATATCTGAGATTTTAATTCTGTTTAATTGTCACTTTAACACTTGGCAATTCTGCTTTGTTGGTGACAGTTGTTCATAAGATAACTTTATCATGGTTTATTATAGTGCAGATGGTTTTGATTCAACTCCCTCAACCTTTTTTTTGTTGCCTTATATGAGAGGCTTACATGCCTTTATAAAGCAAATCTGAAAAATCCCTCCATCTTGAAGCAGTTAATAGTTAATGACCAAAAGAACTTGGGTGGTTTTTTAGATTGTGCTGAACTAGCTGACCATAGATAGTAATCAATTTCTAATCCAGCAATCAGGTTTTTTGCAAAACTTGTTAATATAAGCCAAGGATAATATCTTCCTTCTCTGCTAGCATCTCATAGTTGACCGCACTGGCTTTTATATGTCCTCATCACGTCTCAGAGAAACAAAAAGTGACTTTAACTGTTTGAGATTATTTGTTAGAGCAACCATTTTCAATGCAGCAAGATCTCAGCATGGCTGAGAGTCCAGCTCATTCTTGAACAGAATAGTTCCACATGACAGGTGGTATGTTGTCAGACTTTTTGCTTATCAAATGCATTGAGTTGTTTTGGATGTCACATCGAGTAAATTAACCCTGAGATGAATGAAGATTTTCTCCAGAAATGAGTTATCCACTCGACGCATCTTACTGAGGATGATTGTGAATGATTCAGTATTGTCTTTAAATACACTCCTGCTGAACTTCACCATCAATGAGGATCATGATGATATGAAGCCTTTTCCTCCTGTTAGTGGTTTAGTTTCATTGTCTATGCCCATTCATGACTGAATGTCATAGTGATGCAAAGTTTTATCTGATCTGGTTGCAGGAGGAATAACTTTGTGATATGTTACTTCCACTGTCTATCACGTATGTAATCTTGTGTAGTAGCTTCAGGTTGACATCTCAATTTTAGCTATGTCTTGTAGGTATGCTTTCCTGCATGCCAAGATTAGTTCCTTGGCTTGTTAGTGGTAGATTGAGAAATACGCCAGTTATGAGGTTACAGATTGTGGTGCAGTGCAATTTGTCGATGGCTTAAAATGCCTCATGGATTCTAGTTTTTAGCACGGCTAGATTTGAGTTGATTTGTTTTAAATCTATTCTATTTAACACAGTGGTACTTGAACCAGAGAGTAAGGTCTTGGGTTGCTGGGTCACAATGACCCTGCACTCCTATTTACTGATTATGTGCAAGCTCTTCAAAACACTGCAGAAGTGACTGCAGCACTGTCTTTGCAAGATCCTCCAAATCTGTTGATGACTGAGGCAGTCCGAGAGTGGTATCTTTTTCCTGTCAACCTGCCCAGCGTTGAGGTGATAATTACACAAACCCAGCTGAAATGCCTTTGTGCCCAACTGGACAGGAGAGGAACAAGTAATCCTTGATGAAAGACTGCCAATGGAGAAGGGAATATTATTTCCATGATGAGTAAATCAATTAGGATAAAATGGAATAGAATTTTCTATTATGTTGGGTTTTGTATAACCTATGACTGTCCAACTTTCTAATTATATTATTCATGGATGGGTCAGTAGTGGTGATAATAAGCCACCATTGGTGATGGAGATTGTTACAAGTTGTTAGTGCAAAAGGAGGCATATAACTTGTTGATGTCACCTCTCCAACCAAGCATCCCACTTAATGCTTTCAGGTCTCCTCTCAGTCTTCTCTTCTTCAAAGAAATCAGTATTACCTGTAACATCTGAAATGATAGGAGAAGGTGAGGACTGCAGATGCTGGAGACTAGAGTTAAAAAGTGTGGTGCTGGAAAAACACAGCAGGCCAGGCAGCATCCGAGGAGCAGGAGAATCGACGTTTGTGGCATAAGCCCTTCTTCAGGAATGCCATTCTTGAAGAAGGGCGTATGCCACAAATGTCGATTCTCCTGCTCCTTGGATGCTGCTTGGCCTGCTGTGTTTTTCCAGCACCACACTTTTCACATCTGAAGTGATGCCTTATATGCCAAGGTCTAGATCACTAACAAACCGGGAAATGCAAGAGTCCCAACACTGACCCCTGAGGAACTGCAAACCCACTACAAAGCATCCTACAGCATGGAAAACATCTATCAACTATTACTCCCTATTGCTATTAGTCAGCTAATTTTGTATCCATGTTGCAACTGTCCATTTTATTCAATGAGCTATAATTTTGCACAAAATCTTTTATGCAGCTCTTTGTAAAGTGTCTTTTGGAAATCTATGCATCCTATGTCAGCAGCACTGCCCTGATCAACCTTCTATATCTCTCTTCAGACGAGCTTAATAGTGTGTTAAACATAATTTTCCTTTCATCCTGGCTCTCCTTAACCTCAACTTGCCCAAATGAATGAATACTTTTGTTTTGAATTATTGTTTCTGGAAATGTGCCAACTACTAAAGTTAAACTGATTGATCTGTAGTTGTTTCATTTATCCTTGCACCATTTTTTGAACAAGGGGATAATGCTTACAGTTCTCCAGTCCTCTCGGGTAATCTGTGAGGTTGAGGAAGACTGAAAAATGATTGTCGAGCTTCTGCTTTTTCCATTCTCACTTCCCTTAGTAACTTTGGTTGTCCTCACCATCCTGACTTGGAAACATGTCCCAGTGACACCAGAGGAACAGTGACAAGCTCATAGAATTCCCTCCTTAACAGCATCATGAATATACCTCCAGCACAAATTGCAGTGATTCAGGAAGGCTGCTCAGCATCTTCTCAAGGGCAATGAAAGATGGTCAATAAATGCTAGCCCAGCCAGTAACATTCACGTCTCACAAATGAATGTATTAAAGCAAAAACTCATCTATCCCAGTGCTTTGTCAGCTTTAAGTGCAGGCAGCCTTTCCAAAATCACCAAAGTCTTAATCTTAAACTCTTTCAGTGATGGAATTTCCTCTTGTTTCAGTGTGCTCTGTTAGCACCATCATCCTTGATAATAACAGATGTTAACTATTTTAAGGTAATCAGACAGAGGCAGCATGGGTTTTTCATCAAGAAATCATATTTAACTAATTTATTGGAGTTATTTGAAGAAGTAACTTGTGCTATAGATAAAGGTAACCAGTGTATGTATTGTTTGGTTTCTCAGGCATTTAGTAAGGTGCCTCATCAAAGGTTATTAGGGAAAATAGAAGCTTAGGCTGTAAGACGTAATATACTGGCACAGATAGAAGATTGGCTAACAGGAAGCAGAGAGTCGGAATAAATGGCCTTTTTTAGGCGGGCATGATTGATATGCCACAGGAGCTGGTGAGGGGCCTCAAGTCTTTGCGATTTATATGAATGATTTCAATGGCAGCTAAATTTGCTGATGGCAAAGATAGCTAGGAAAGTGAGTTGTGAAGAGGACGCGAGCTTAGGCTGAGGGTGACCTTAGAGAGGTTTATAAAATCAGGACAGATATGGATAGGGTAAATGGACAAGGTTTTTTCCCTGGGGTGGGGGAGTCCAAAACTAGAGCGCGTAGGTTTAAGGTGAGAGGGGAAAGATTTAAAAAGGACCTGAGGGGCACCTTTTTCAATCAGAGGGTGGTGTGTGTCTAGAATGAGCTGCCAGAGGAAGTGGTGGAGGCTGGTACAAATACAACATTTAAAAGGCATCTGGATGGGTATATGAATAGGAAGGGTTTAGAGGGATGTGGACCACGTGCTGGCAAATGGGACTAGATTAATTTAGGATATCTGGTCAGCATGGATGAGTTGGACCAAAGGATCTCTTTCCATGCTGTATGAGTCTGACTATATCATTCTGAAAGTGTGACACTATCTTGTTGCTTGACTTGTGTTTTCCAGATGTTAGCAGGGTTGACTGGGTAGTGTGCAAATTTGTTGCGTCTGGTGCCTTGACCAATGCCAGGTGTCTAATACTGTTTTATTTTTAGACTCATTTCTGTTCTAACTTGATACAACTGAGTGGGTTGCTCAACCAGTTGAGTGAGCTGTTAAGAGTCGATCACATTTCTGTAGATTTGGCATCCTGTTTAGGACAGATTAGGTAAAATGGCATTGAGATGTACAGCATGGAAACAGACCCTTCGGTCCAACTCATTACTCTTCCTAAAAGATAACTGGGCATCCTTATATACTTTTATGCTGATCCTGATAATTTTGTAATCATCATAAGTGAGACTGCAGTTTGTTCCAGTGTTATTTAAATTGCCTTGGTGTTATGGTGGACTTGGAACTCTTGATTCATGATCATTCGTTCTGGCCTCTGGTGTAGTCCATTAACGCAATCAGTCCCATAATTGGAGTTTTGATCAACTTGTATGTTCACACAATGCTTATAAATATTGACACTGGAATGTTGTACAAAGTGGGCATATCAGTAGTAATCAGCTCACTAACTGAGCAAACGTTCCCAGCGTTCTGAATGACTAAACTGGGTTGTATCTATCTTCAGCTGTAATCAACACTTCATTTTTATTGGAATTTCTAGTTAGTGGTTGTAGGAGCAGTTGAGACCATCAAACGATACTATTAGCATTACCATATGAGACATGTATGGTGCCAGTGTGAAAAATTGGACTGACTATGCTGACCCTGAAAAGTAAAGAATCCGAACAACCTAAGAGTTACATTAGAGCCTTGACCATCTCTCTGTCTTTGAAAAAGATTCAGTGGCGGATGAGGAAGGCCTGGGGGGTTGCTTTATTGACCATTGTGCTCTCGGTTGCACAGCTAATTTTGCTGTGGCACTCCATACCCTGCTGCTGTCAACTAAATCAACCAATTCATTAATGCCTCGCCCAGCTCCAGCCTCTAGACCCACCATTGACCCAAAATCACCTGCAAATGTTCCCCTGACATCACCCAAGCCCCTTCCTACCTCACTGGCTGCCAGAATTCAGAGCTGGGTGTGCAGTTATCTGTAATAATGCTGCTGGCAGATGCAAGCTGAAGTCACTGCTTTAGGCAGCTGCTTCTTCAAACATGCTACTGTGACACTGTAACTCCAGCTAAATGCAAAGTGGGGTCCCAGAGTCAGAAACAGGTAAGAGAGCTCCCAGATTGGCTTCAGTTGCTTTAACTGAGAATCCTGAGTTCCTCGCTGCATTCCTAATAGTAACTGCCTAATAAACCACCTGGTGGAATCCTAAGAAATTGAAGTTCCGTTGTTTCTATAATTGTTAATAACGCTACTCTTATTTTATCTACTTTCTCTTTTAAGGGACACAGCAGGTCAAGAAAGATTCCGTACAATCACAACAGCATATTACAGAGGAGCTATGGTAAGCATATATAGCCTGCTTCTATAAGGCCGACTCTGAGTTCAAGCTTTTCGTCACCTGTTTGAATTGATCCTCATGTGCCTCAGTGTTGTACTTTGTTTTGTAACATTGGAGTAGCTTGTGATATCTTATTCTATTGAAACCACTGTTGGAATACCATATTTTGATTTAGATGGAAGAAACAAGGTGGAAATGTACCCTGTTTAATCTGAGCCATTTTGTTTGTCATGTGTTTCCAGGGAATAATGTTGGTGTATGATATCACAAATGAAAAGTCATTTGACAACATAAAGAACTGGATAAGGAACATTGAAGAGGTGAGGGTGCCTTGTTGAAGACATTAGGATTTGTCTGCATCAACCAGATCATGCACACTGTTGGTTTCCACAGGTCAATTAATACTGTGATAACATGTTATAATTTGCAGCCGTTGATTCATTTTTAATGGGTACTGTCGATGAATTGGGGAACATTCATTTAAGGGAAATGGACTGATGGGCATCATGAGGACTATTAGGTATTAATTTCTAGGCATTAATTGAACGTTGGTGCACAATATCAGATCTTTCATGTAAACACATTGTTTCAGTTTGAGATTCAATGGCCTAAAATGGACAAGCAAATTTTTCACTTTCTTGCATTATAGGGCACATGTAAAAATTTCCTTTTGAGTTTGTAGTGCTAAAGTGCAGAGTGGCAGGGGCTTTATTTAATCTTTGGTCATCCGTTTTAAGGGGAAATACATAAAGTTGTGCAATATTGCCTCCAAAACACCGGTTTAAAAACCCCATTAATCCATGTAATACATACTGGTCACGATACTCTAAAGCCACCATGTGATTAAACTTGAGTTTGTGTCACTTTTATTGATGCTAGGTCAAAGGTCATTTTACTAGGTCGGTAAGGTACATGTTTGTGCCTGCTTTGTGGCACAAGCCAATTCAGAGTATGTACAGGAACTTTCAGACACAAATCTGTAATGTTCCATTGCAGTGGTTAGCACTGCTGCCTCTCAGCGCCTGGAACTTCAATTCCTAACTCGGGTGACTGTCAGATTGGAGTTTGCACATTCTCCCTGGGCCTCTGAGTTTCCTCTGGGTGCTCGGTTTCCTCCCACAACCTAAAGATGTACAGGTTAGGTGGGTTGGCTGTGCTAAACTGTCCATAGTGTCCAGGGATGTGCAGATTAGGTGGATTAGCCATGGGATGTGCAGAATGACCGGGAGATAGGGTAGAGTGGTGGGTCTGGGTGAGATGGATGGAGGGACGGTGTGGACTTGATGAGCTGAATGGCATGCTGTAGGGATTCAATGATTCTATAACCATAGAATTTGATTTATTCAATCATGTCCCTGGTTAGAATACTGGAGGCTTAAATTGGACGTTGGTGGGAACTGCTTTGATTCACTTTGAACCTTAATTTGAGCACAAAAATGCATTTCTGTATGAACTAATTGTGATTTGGTGATCATCATTTTTCTTGACCTCACTTTTTGAACTAACATTTCTCTTGTAGGAATAGTAGTTCGTTTAGCATTTTCATCTTATTGTCTTATTTTACATATCCTCAAATTTTAGGACAGTGAGCTATTTTTAAATTATATTTTAATTTAAATGGATGCATCAAATATTAAAATCCACTTGTTGGAGAAGGAGGGTTCAAATGCTGCTGCCCAAGTTGCCTCCTCCTACTACTTTTGTGTATTGATTGCTTATTTGCAACCGTGAACCATTTTAGATATATTGGTGGCCTTGCATTGCTCAGCCCTCTGTACCCACTGAGTATTTTGAAGTTGTTGGAAATGCTCAATAGGTCTGGCAGCATCAAAGAAGAGATGTTTCTGATCTGGTGACCCTTCCCAAGACCCTTTCCTGAGGAAGGATAACCGCACCCAAAACACTAACTTTGATTTCTCTCCATAGATGCTGTCAGACCTGCTGAGCTTTTCCAGCAACTTTTGTTTTTGTTTCTGATTTATAGCATCTGCAGTTCTTTCGGTTTTTATTGAGTCTTTTGAACCTGTTTCTCAATCACTTCAGTTCATTTTCTTCAGCTTACAAATTTAGATCCTATTTACATAAAGCATCATGCATTCCTGTTTTCCGAATATTTTTGATCTGAATTTGGTAGGAGTGTGAACTAAAGATCCAGTGGCTACAGGGAAGGAATCCAAGGGCACTGTTGAGTATCTCACTGAAGCTAGCAGAAATGCTATTCCATACTGTGATGATACAGACTAGATCTTAGGACTTCTGCCAAGGTGCAGGTTTCTGCAAGCTACAGAATGGCCGCAGTTGGAATACAGTATGCAATTCTGGCCAGTGTAGTAAATAAAGAATTGAAGGGAAGTTCAGAAACAGATCCCCGGGTAATGGAGTATTGAAGAGCTTGTGATAGATTGCTGAAAAGTCATTTCGTTGCCAGAGTAAGCAAGCACAATATTCAAAATGCTAAAGTGAATAAATTGAATTTTTAGCTAGCATTGGAATACTCCTGACTGGCTTACTATGTTTTGGTTTCTTCTCTAACCTGTGAAATTCAAAGTTTAATAGGATATGTATCCCTCATAGTTAACATTTCTACTACCTAATCAAGCCACAAATATCATAAATGAACGTCCTTTAATGTTACACGTTGCTGGAGGTTTATAGTTTAGGTAACCAGTTTTTGAGTTTGTGATGGCATGTGCTGCAGTATGGACAGTGATTCCTGGTTAAGTTTGCTACTAAGCAATTGCCCAGTTTAAGGTTAGCTTTTTTAATTTAATACTCAAACTTAGTGATATTGAGAAAATAATGGCATTAAACCTTTTAGGTTAAAAAATTAAAAACACTGCATTATTCACTGGAGAAAGCAAGAATGATTTTTGTCACCGCCTTGGTGTTAGAACAGCCTGTACATCGATGAAACAGTTCTGATTGATGATAGTTCAAGCCATTTTCTCATTTGATTTGGGTTTTGTGCAAGAAACGCAGCAGATACCAACTGAGACGGGATGTGAATCTGCTGTTTTGAAACTGCATGTGTATTCTGAAATGGAAAGTTGTACGTTGTGATGCGAATTACCAAATGTAACCTTTTTATATACTTTGTCGGAATTCCTACAGATGAGAGGATTTTAACGTTGATCCAGATGAATTTTAACTTTAGATTTAAAAGCGATCTCTTTATCCCTCCTCAGCATGCATCTTCAGACGTGGAAAGGATGATTCTAGGCAACAAGTGTGATATGAATGAGAAGCGACAGGTGTCAAAAGAGCGAGGAGAGAAGGTAAGGCTGTCAGAAATTTCTGGAAGAAATTGGTCAACCAATTTAACGGCTGAGTACTATGGCTCGAGTGTAAATTGCCCTTATTTCAATTTGAAGTTTATAATCCTTATCATTGTTTTTCCAGTTAGCAATAGATTATGGGATTAAATTCCTGGAGACCAGTGCGAAATCCAGCATAAATGTTGAAGAGGTAAGAAGGCTGAAAATTTCAGCGTGCTAATCTCACTGACAAATTTACACACTCAGCTTGTTTCCCATCCTTAATTGTGCTGGAGAACGTAATAATGAGCTGCCTCTTGAACCTCTTTAGTCCAGCAGTATCTCTGTAGTGCTGTTAGGAACAATTTTAGAATTTTGACTGCTGGCAGAGAAGGCATAGCAATATATTTCCAAGTCAGGATGGTTTGTGAGTTTTTATCTTCTCAAAATCTGACCACCTAACCTCCCCCTTCTCCACTTGTGATCACCTACCTATCAACCTTAGGCTTGGTTGCCACATCTTCCTATTTCCTTTCCAATGGATGCTGACTCTCTGTTCTCAAGGGCGAGTTGGAGACGGGCAGTGCGTTTGTCAGTGATACAAAGAACGGAAAAGAAAACGTCATTATCTCCTTATGTCCCCATCTGCTGCTGCTTATTCAACTTTAAAATGTGAATTAACAGAAACTGTCTCCAGATCATTGCTGACATGGAAGCTGCTCTCCTTGATCTCAGTTTGCTGGCTGCCTCCCTCAACTGTCTTATTCCCTTGCTCCCACCTCGACCTCCGACCACAGCTCTGGATTCTTTCCAGTCCTTTCCTGACCCACGTTAGATATAGCATGTAATCCCATCTCCTCTGCTGCTGCATTTATGCCTTTTTTTAAATCTCCTCTGAGCACCACAACACTCCCCTCCCCCACTCCACTTCACATCACCCCTCACAAAGAAAACTATTTACTCAACTTTCTCTCTGATTTGTCCCAATTATTGAAGATCTCTCTACCTAATTCTGCCTTTTCCCACTTCTCAGCAGATTATTTTTCCCAGTTTTCAATTAAATTAGATTAGATTCCCTACCCTTCTGCCCAAAAGGTCCACACTGACCCTCCGAAGAGTAACTCACCCGGACCCATTCCCCTACATTTACCCCGACTAATGCACCTAACCCGATGGGCAACTTAGCGTGGCCAACCCACCTGACCTGCACATCTTTGGATTGTGGGAGGAAACCGGAGCACCCGGAGGAAACCCACGCAGACACTGGGAGAATGAGGCGGCACGGTGGTTAGCACTGCTGCCTCACAGCGCCAGAGACTTGGGTTCAATTCCTGCGTCGGGCAACTGTCTGTTTGCACATTCTCCCTGTGTCTGCGTGGGTTTCCTCTGGGTGCTCCGGTTTCCTCCCACAGTCCAAAGATGCGCGGGCTAGGTGAATTGGCCATGCTATATTGCCCATAGTGTTAGGTGTAGGGGAATGGGTCTGGGTGAGTTGCTCTTCGGAGGGTCAGTGTGGACTTGTTGGGCCGAAAGGCCTGCTTCCACACTGTAAGTAATGTAATAATCTAATCTGGTGATGTGCAAACTCCATGCAGATAGTTGTCCGTGGTTGGAATCGAACCCGGGTTCCTGGCGCTGTGAGACCGTTCTAACCATTGTGCCACCATGCTGCCCTGAGTCCCCCATAGACTACTGATCAAGTATATTTCATCTCACAGGTTCAGCACTGGGAAGAGTGGAAGTGGGAGCAAAAGATTTAGAAGAGGCAAAGTGGTCAAAGGTGTCAAACTCCGCAGTAAAGTTGATTTGGGATGGTGCCCTTACCTAAGCTGAAACCATGTTCCCACCTCCAGCAGTGACCTATTCTGCTCCAGTATCATGTCCCTCTGCCTCTACCTTGCCATTTCCCTTGTTTGCTCCTCTTTGCCCCTCTGACTGCCAGGCTTTGGATCTGCTCTGCCTTGAAACCGCCTCCAAGAATTCTTCCTAACAAAGTAAATGTATTAACCATTTAATTCTGTTCACAAGTATAGTGTTTCTTAATGTTGTACCAACTGTAGAGTTAGGTGATTAAGTGGTCATATCCACAAATAGGGTAAACTTAGTGTATCAGTTACTCCTTAGTATATTAAACATAGTGTTTGCCAAAGCTAAAGATGTAACACTCTCCCAGTTCAGTTTTAACCACAGAATAATGGTACGTAAATAGAATGAGCTGTCAGAAGGAGTGGTTGAGGTGGGTACATTAACAACATTTAAAAGGCATAGATAGGAAAGGTTTAGAAGGGCCAAGTGGAGGCAAACGGAGTTAATATGGGTGGTGTTTTGGTCGGCATGGACCCGTTTGGGCCAAAGGGCCGGTCTCTGCTGTCGGACTCTATGACACTAATAAGTGACTTTGCAGGACCCAGCCAAATTGCATTGATTTTAACGGAGGTGTAGATTCTAACTACTGCTCTTAGTTATGTTTAAACTTTAAAACAAAAAATTACTACCAGAGGATTTAAATAATTAAGTGTGTGGGTAATGATCTACAGAAATTAAAAGTGCATCTATGGAACTCTCTCAATTTTTCTCCAAAATTACAAATCTTGAGGTAGACTGGAGTTATTTCAATCAATAACATCAAAAGTGGAATTCTGGAAAAAACTATGATTAGTATTTGCAAGATCACAGTCTCTTTCAACTATGAGACATGAATTACAAATGGCAGTAGTTCCAGATGTGCCTGCAAATTGTTTGCATGTTCTAAACACTTCAGTCTTCCAGTCTTGAAACTTCTTATTGGCAGAAAGAAGAAACTCAGCTGGTAAGCTGCTGTGTGAGGACCAGCTTGTTGGCAGCAGCCTGGTGGAGCTTAACATTCCTCACAGGTTATCCTGGGTAGGTGTGAACATTGGACTGTGGCTGCAGTCAGATCAGACTTCACCGCATCAAATGACCAAGCAGAAAGGCCCACTCCTAATTCCTGTGTTCCTACATCAATTCGAACACTTGTATGAAATCACGGGCTAAACTGGAACGATCAATTTTGTCATTTCCTGAATGACAGGTACATTGAAAATCAGCTACCCATGTGTCAATGATTTCTTCATCTTTACCTTGCAGGCATTTATTACACTTGCACGAGACATCATGACGAAACTCAACAGGAAAATGGTATGTGAATATTTTCAAAGCAGTAGGGTTCTGTTTTTGAATTAGGCATCCAGATGCAGTTTGAAATGCTCTGAATTGCCTGTGCTCATGTTGAGTGCTTATAAATATTAAGGGTCTGACATTTCACCCGCACTTCACAGTACACCTTTGTGGTTGCTCTCTCGCCACCACTTTTCCTAAATGTGCTGCATGTCTTCACATTTGGGAATGTCTCCAGACTTTTCTCTGGGTTCCTTCAGAGCTGGAAAGTAAGTAGTGGCTGGCGTTTCTATAAGTCCCATTTTCAGTTCTACAATATGACAAACATGGGCGGTGACTGAGTCTTCCCATGTGTATACTTAGTGTCCCATGATGAACTTCCAAACCATCAGCAATACTCTTTCTGTGTGCAAGTGCTAATTTTGTTGGTTTTCTCTTTTTTTTTTGTTAATTTTTTGTGAGCTGCTTAATTTTCCATTGTCATGATATCTTCGATGAGAGCAATGAATGAATTTACTGAGACCTGATTATTCATTGGCTTCAATTTGCCCCGCCAAAATTGGACAGTGAAGAAGGTTCCCTCAGATTACAATGGGATCTTGATCAGATGGGCCAATGGGCTGAGGAGTGGCAGATGGAGTTTAATTTAGATAAATGTGAGGTGCTGCATTTTGGGAAAGCAAATCTTAGTAGGACTTATACACTTAATGATAATGGGTCATCAGGAGTGTTGCTGAACAAAGAGATCTTGGAGTGCAGGTTCATATCTCCTTGAAAGTGGAGTCACAGGTAGATAGGATAGTGAAGAAGGTGTTTGGTATGCCTTCCTTTATTGGTCAGAGTATTGAATACAGGAGTTGGGAGGTCATGTTATGGCTATACAGGACATTGGTTAGACCACTTTTAGAATATTGCATGCAATTCTGGTCTCCCTCCAGTCAGAAACTTGAAAGGGTTCAGAAAAGATTTAGAAGGATGTTGCTTGGTTTGGGGGAATTGAGCTACAGGGAGAGGTTGAACAGGCCCAGGCTGCTTTCCCTGGAGAGTCGGAGGCTGAGGGGTGACCTTACAGAGGTTTATAAAATTAAGAGGGGTAAGGTTAGGATGAATAGACAAAGTCTTTTCCCTGGGGTGGGAAAGTCCAGAACTAGAGGGCATATAGAACATAGAATAATACAGTACAGAACAGGCCCTTCAGCCCTCGATGTTGCACTGATCTGTGAACTCATCTAAACTCATCCCCCTACACTATCCCGTCATCATCCATGTCTTTATCCAAGAGATGTTTAAATGCCCGTAATGTGGCTGTGTTAACTACATTGGCAGGCAGGGCATTCCACGGCCTTAACACACTCTGAGTAAAGAACCTGTCTCTGACATCTGTCTTAAAATCAATCATCCCTCAATTTGCAGCTGTGCTCCCTCGTACAAGCTGACGTCATCATCCTAGCAAAAAGACTCTCTCTGTCCACCTTATCTAATCCTCTGATCGTCTTGTATGTTTCTATTAAATCCCTTCTTAGCCTTTTTTCCTCCAATGAGAACAGATGAAAGTCCATCAGCCTTTTCTCATAAGACCTTTGCTCCAGACCAGGCAACAGCCTGGTAAATCTCCTCTGCACCTTTCCCAATGTTTCCACATCCTTCTTGTAATGGGGTGACCAGAACTGTATGCAATATTCCAAGTGAGGCTGCACTAGCGTTTTGTACAGTTGCAGCATGCCATCATGGCTCCGGAATTCAATCCCTTTGCCAATTAAACCTAATACGCCGTATGCTTTCTTATCGGCACCATCACCCTGGGTGGCAATTTCCAGGGATCCATGTACTTGGATACCAAGATCCCTCTGCGCATCCACACTACCAAGAATCTTTCCATTGGCCCAGTATTCTGCTTTCCTGTTATTCTTCCCAAAGTGAATCACCTCACAATTATCTGCATTGAACTCCATTTGCCATCTCTCGGCCCAGTAGGTTTAGGGTGAGGGGGGATTGATATAAAAGAGACCTACGGGGGGCAACGTCTTCACGCAGAGGGTGGTACATGTATGGAATGGGCTGCTGGAGGAAGTGGTGAACGCTGGTACAATTGCAAGATTTAAAAGGCATCTGGATGGGTATATGAATAGGAAGGGTTTGGAGGGATATGGGCCAGCTGCTGGCAGGTGGGACTAAATTGGGTTGGGATATCTGGTTGGCATGGATGATTTGCACTGAAGGGTTTCCATGCCATATATCTCTATCACCCAGCGACTCTAGTTATGATTAGTTTTACTTTCCTGTCACACTGATGAATAAATGGGCATTGGAACTGAGCAGTGCATGATCAGTAATCTAAATAATTCGACTTTCACACATTCTTATATAACAAGAGTTTCAGGGTGTTGTGGCACCAGTGGTAGTGTCGCTATCTCTGGGCCAGAAGGCCCAGGCGCAAGTCCCACCTGCTCCAGAGATATATCTATTAACATATGTATAAGATCGAAGTGCAGGCACTTAGAAGTATAAAATGTGATCAGATTAGATTAGATTCCCTACAGTGTGGAAACAGGCCCTTCAGCCCAACAAGTCCACACCCCTCCGGAGAGTATCCCACCCAGACCCATTTCCCTCTAATGTGATTTGAGAAGGTGAGAACTGCAGATGCTGGAGATCAGGGTCAAAAAGTGTGGTGCTGGAAAAGCACAACTGGTCAGGCAGCATCCGAGGAGCAGGAAAGTCAATATTTTGAGCCGAAGCTTTTCACCGGATGATGGCAGGAATCTTTTGAGCTTGTTCTTAGAATGATGAGCACTGTTTATTGATGGGTCTTGTGGCTCTGCATGTCAACAGCTTGTACTTTGTCTGTTTATAACATCTCATTGCCTACACATTCCTCCATTTCCAGAATGAAAACAGTCCTCCAGGAAGCAGTGGGCAAGTTAAAATCACTGCAAAGAACCAGTCAAAGAGAAGCAGCTTCTTTCGATGTACATTGCTTTGATGGACTTGTTACTGACAGACTGCAGCAACCTTCTTTGCTTTTCTGAAAGCACAGTGTTGATCAACCTCTGAAATAAATTCCACCTTCTGCTGCCAAGAGCTCGCTGTTTTGCAGAGGACCTGTTGGTCTTGCTGAGTGGGCTGTGCAGGTACACACTCGAGTGTCTCTCTTCGACCGCCCCCTCCGACCCTCCCTCCCCCTCCCCGACCCTCCCCACCACTCCCCAAACATTGGCTGGTGTTTTTCGTCGCAATGATGAGAATGGTAATTGCAGGATTGGAGACATGAGAATATTCTGTGTAGACTTTAACCTGAACTGCCTATCGCAAAAGCTGTCGCCGGTGTCTGGAACCATCCACAAATTATCTACGCCAAAAACTATCCTGTTCCAAAAAGCTTTTACTGGTTGGTCATATGCTGTTCTGATTATCTAGAACCAGAAGTATTTCCATTGTTGATCTCTTCCCCTACTTTACCCCTCTCCAGCCCCATCCATTACCCAAAATAAAAATTTGTATCTCCTCATTTTTTTTTTCACTTTGAGTAGCAGAGTTTGGTATAACTTCATAAACATTAGCAGAAAATTACTGTTATATGTGGCAGCACATGTGGTCCTGGGCTGGTGGAACCTCTATAGTTAGTATTTGTTTCTCAAGTGCCCTGAAGTAAAACCTGGTGAGTTGATTTTTTTTCAGTGAAACTTCCCCCTTTTATGATTGGTTGTGCCATCCATCCGAGAATGAATGAACCGCTCCCGGCCAATAAGCAGAAGTGCTACAGTGGGACCCCCTGCCCTTCAGCCAGTGTGGGGGATGTTAGCCAACCCCCACCACCTGTTTTATGGTCTGTATGCTCTCTGCCATCTGCCTCTCCCTGTGAGCACCCCTCCACCTTAGCTGAAATATATGTGCGACAAGGTGGTGCGAAGCAGGTTAGGATTTGGTGTGCTGCTCCTTGTGGTTAACTAGCCTGGTTGGCTGTTTAGGGCTCTCACATCTGCATGGCCACTGCAGTCGTATAACACAGGATGTTGATATAGTAGCAGTGAGTTCAGAGCAGAGCAATGGAAAAACTGGCGTAACTCACAACAGAAGGGAATATCCCTTCAAACTACACAAAAGTAAATTTGAATGAAATGTGTGATAGGTTTCAAGTATTGACTGAATGTAAATTTTCACTGGCTCTGCCAGACTGTGCTTTGATTCCTGTCTGCCCCACTCCCTATTTGGAACCGCAATCAAATGACGGCACCGTCTCTGCCTCTCCATATCTCTCTGTAGCACTTTCAAAGCCCAACCTACCCACTGATGCCCATACATACTTCATTGACAGCCCCTCTGTTTTTTGCACTTTTACTATTAACTGCCTCCTGCTACTGGACACGGACTGCCTCTGGCTCCCTTCTGATGTGAACAAACTATACGCTCAGAAAAAACTGACTTTCTCTCTCAGCGCCAAGATCTGTGTGCACTAACTGCTGAAGCATTAGAGCAATCACTCTTCCTTTCAAACCATAGCTTTGATGCATTGTGTGGTAGCAGAGTGTCTCTGACATGCTTTTTACATCTGACAAACTTCAGTAGCATGCTTTGGATCATCTACAGTTACAAAGTGTGTTTAACAACATTGAACTAATTCCCTTATTTAATTATTTTACATAAACTGGCTACAGACAAGAACACATGTCAACTTTCAGTTGCATCTCAGGTGTCCTCGAAGTTGTAACTTCATTTGACTTGTCCGTGACTATTTACTTGCAATTGCCTTGCTTTAAGAATGTGTACACTTGTATATGCCCAACTCTGAGTACAACTTTCTCCAGCCTGTGACGACTAAATCAGATGTGCTTCTTAACCCAGCAGTACGCTGGAGTATATGCTCTGATGTATAAAATGTTTGCTATTTTCTTAAATGTAGCTACGCTAGATTGTAAATACATCGCGGAAGGCCGTAGGAAGTTCACTTTCCACATGGCAAGAGTGAGGTTTCTAAAAGAAACGTTTTGCATTGGTAATAAATGCTTTCTTATTGTGAACTTAATTCACAACACTGTAACAGTAAGACTGCAAAACTGGGGGTTGGCTTGCAGTACAGATACTAATTATTGTGAAGAAAGACTATTTCCTGTGGATTTTACTGAATAACTTTATTTCATGAAATGATCATTGTGTATGGTTTACAAGAGACTCAACTATAGATGAAAATGCATACATGCAGCAGTATTACTGTTTCCAGGGCTGCACTTTATTATTAATTCTTAATAAATTACTTCAGTGTTTATTTTTAATCTAGGTCCTGTGGAATGCAGTGTGGCATAAGTGAGTTTATGGTAACTCAGCACAAGTTTATGTCCATGATGGTATCATGTTGCATAAAACCTGTCCACTTCACTTCTAGACAGAAATAACAATAGCATTTTTCTACGGCCTTACCAATAGATTGTTGAAGACACTTAACAGGGACCATTATAATTTTAGTCCATTGTTTTACATAAGCTAAATTACATGCACTCCCTCTTTCTTTTGCCCCATTATAAAAAGAAGCCGCTTTAGAAATTTTTATTTTTTTTTTAAAACTATAAGCATCTGTAAGCATATTTGCAAGTCCCTGCCAGTATTGAAAGATCTTGCATCTAAATGAATGGGATGGGTTCCTATGACAAGTGTTTTAACATTTGAATTGGATTAATTCACGTGTACTGATGTTCTGTTAAGTAAACTTGATGGGTTTTATTATTCTGTGTGGACTTTTTTATAATGAGTCTGAAATAAAGATTAAATGGCAAAACTAGCACCGTGGTCTTCAGTTGACGTAATGTTATGTTTCGAATGTTGCATTCTGGGAGAATGGCTTCAGTAAATTCCCACGGTTCGCATTGCCTGATCTCTTAAATTCACTTATACTGCAAATCATTACCCGCATTGATTCACTTGTTGTGGGTCAAAAATGATTGTCCGTGACTTTCAGGAGAAAGTTGTATGCGAGCTTCAAGAAGATGTCAAAAAATGGAAAAGCACCTGAACAGGTGTTTGATACAGGAAGGACGATGTCCACAGCATACTTAAACTGTGTTCCACGTACTCGCAACTGCACTCTGGGTGGGTATCATCTGCTTTGTTGTTGGTTGAAGTACTGCACATCGGTGTACTTCGTTAGAGTTATCACATTCTGCTGGAGTCCCTTTTAAGGCGAGTGTGATATGTCAGAGATGCCAGTTCAAATTCCAACAGAACCACGGGTGGGGGTTTAAATAAGTTGATAAAGTCTAGAATATATCCGTGGCCTCGCTTGTTCCCAGGTGCCTTTGGAGATGGAGCACACCAGTACTCTCGATGCCTTTAAAGAGAGGTGGGTTCCGCAGGGGATAAGAGTGCTTTATCTCCCCTTCCAGCTCCACTTTGATCCCCTCTTGCCCCCCCCCCCCTCAACTTTGGTAGTCTGCATTGTCCTTAACGATATTTGCATATAAATTAGTCAATTGGAAAACCTCGGCTTTTTACTGGTGGTGGTTTATAGTGGGGGGATGAAATGTCGTGGAAGATTTGGTAATGGTGAATAAAACAGCGTTCAGCTGTGAGGAAGAACCCTTACTGATGTAGAAAGAAAGAAATTCTGAAATGTAAAGCTAGTCTCCATAATGGTGACCATGAGATTGTCGTCTATTGTTATAGCAGTCCCTCTGGTTCACTAATGACTTTCTTTGGGATGGAAGTGTGTTGCTCTTCCCTGGTATTGCCTACTTATGAGTTCAGGATCACAGCAACCGCATCAAGTGATGGGCTCTTCTGTTGAGGCTGAAGAAAGTAAAAGTTTCACCCTTAGCTCAACTGTCAGTGTGAGAAAGTGACTGGGAGAGTGGAATGGGATCTTTACCAGGATGTGAGGAAGTACAGTCAAGATAGATGTGAGTCAGTTGGCCTATAATGAATGCTATTTGGATAGTGTATCAATGGGAATGATGACATCAAAGGAGGAAGAGTTGACAATGTTCTCTGCTTCCAACATTCACCCTTCTCAGCTTCACAAAATTGATCATAGAATCATAGAGTGGAAGCAGGCCATTCAGCCCATGAAGTCCACACTGACCCCCTGAAGAGCAGCCCACTACCCTCTCCCTGTTACCCTGTATTTCCCAATCTGCCCTAACCTGCATATCTTTGGTCTATGGAAGGAAACCCACACAGACACGGGGAGAATATGCAAACTCCACACAGGCAGAGGCCTGGGGGTGGAATTGAACAGGTGCTGTGAGACAGCACTGCTACCCACTGAACCAGCACACTGCCCTCTGCTGTTTTTCAATTTGAGGGAACGGCCCGCCGCAGCATCGTCAAATCCTCAATGTATTGGAAAAAGAGTCGAGGAGGAGCACAAGTCAGATTGGAACAAGAAATAGTTGACATGCTACAAAAAGACAGGGGTATTGAGCATTCACGCCAGTACTCTGAGCAGCACCTTCTAGGAGGAAGTGCAGTATGTTAGAGGAGAATTGAGGCAAGAAGTTCAGCCAGATGGAAGAGGTCAGTGGTGGGTAGCAATTGTCTGTTTCTTCAAGGAAGAAGCAGAGAACTCTCATGCCTTCAGGTTTACAGTGTGATCCGTGCAACACTCGGATGCCCATGGCAAAGAGAAGACCAGAAAATTAGAAACCTTTGAAGTAACGGAGGGCAGCAGAAGTGCATGGATGTTGGTAGGGAGAGTTGGACAAGAAGAAATCAAACTCGAAGCAAGAAGGCACTAGTGCAGTGGGGCAGGAACAAACTGAAATGCGAGATCTACCAGAACAGTCCTGCTTTGGATCATAGGAAGGAGGTACAAAAAGTTTTGAATATGAAAAGCCGTGGAGTGGAAATCACTAGAGAAGATTAGGTCACAACAGTCTGATGGTGGAGGTCATGATCCAGTGGGAGATCAGAAACCTAGAACTCAGGCTGTGCTCCCAGAACCCTCCCTCCGAAACCACAGTGGAGTTTCCCTTGTCCTCCACCTGCATCCCACCAGCCTTTATATTCGATGGAACATTTTCTACCATTTTGTCTACCCCAAGCATGATGCCTTCAAAATGTATCTCCCCCTATCCCCTCTACTTTAAACATTCTGAATGGAGACCCTCTCTGATCCCTTGGTCCATTCCTCAGTCACCCTGAACTCTCCTGTCAGCACCTTTCTGTTCAAATCCAGGAGATTATAACACTTGCCCCTTTAACTGCTGTCCCTTTGTTATCCAAGGTGTGCCAGCACCAACGAAGATAAAGGATCTAAAAGCAGATTTAAGTGAATAATTTGCATCGGTCTTCACCAAGGAAGATGCAGGGGCATGGTTTGTGGTGAATAGAGAAGAAAATTTAGCCCCTTGAAAGGTGTGAAGTTTATATAGAAGCTGGTATTGAATAGCAGCAAATTACTGCGGATGCTGGAATCTGAAACCAAAAGAGAAAATGCTGGAAAATCTCAGCAGGTCTGGCAGCATCTGTAAGGAGAGAAAAGAGCTGACGTTTCGAGTCTAACTGACCCTTTGTCAAACCTAGCTTTGACAAAGGGTCAGTTAAACTCAACGTCAGCTCTTTTCTCTCCTTACAGATGCTGCCAGACCTGCTGAGATTTTCCATCATTTTCTCTTTGGGTACAGCCTATCCCAATACCACAAGGTTGGTAAGTCATTGGGTCTTGACAAAGTTTCATCCGAGGACAGAGGCAGGTGAGGGCAGAAACTGCAGAAGCACTGGCCAGAGTTTTCCAGTCTCCCTTACATTGGGTTGGGTGGGCAGAGAAGTGGTGCCGGAAGTCTGGAGAATTGCAGATCACAGAATCCCTACAATGTGGAAGTAGGCCTTTAGGCCCATCGAGTCCACACTGACCCTCAGAGCATCCCACCCAGGCCAATCCACCAAACCTGTATATTTTTGAACTATGGGAGCTAGCCATCACAACTGGAGAAAACCCACGCAGATAGGGGGAGAATGTGCACACTCCCCACAGGCAGTTGCCTGAGGCTGGAATCGAACGCGGGTCCCCTGGTTCTGTGAGGCAGCAGTGCTAGCCACTGTGCCAACCCATGTTTATGCACTGTTCAAAAGGTTAAGCACAGAGACCATAGGCTAATACCTTAACTTTTAGGAGGCTTCTAGCAGCAATAATTAGACACAGTCAGTAGTCATTTAAAAAAAAAAGTTAAGGAAAGCCTGTGTAAATTTGTTACAAATAGATTGTGCGCTTTAAAGACTTTGAAAAGGTGAAAGAAACAGTGGATGATTTTGCAAAAGGTACCACCCAACAGATTTGTGAGCAAGATTGTAGCCGGGAGAATGATAAAGACAGTATCCATGTGGTGAGGCATCATAGCAGGATTGGACACAGTCAGCATGTATTTATGAAGCGGAAATCATGCTTGACAGATCTACTGGAGCTCTTTGAGGATGCAACTAGTAGAGTTGATGTAGGAGAGTTAGTGGATATATTTTCTTTGGATTTTCAGACTACATCACTGTCCCACATACAAAGATTAGGTGAAGGTTGAGGTGGATAGAAATCAAGTTGGCAGACGGGAAACCAAGTAGAATAAATGGGTCTTTTTCAGAGTGGCAGCCAGTGATGATGGGATTAGTGGCAGGAATTCACCAATCGCAATATATATGAATGATTTGGATAAGGAAGTGAAATAATATCTCTGTTTATAGCTGATACACAGTTGGGTGGGAGAGTGAGCTGTGAGGAGGATGCAGAGATGCTTCAGTGTAGTTTAGACATGTTGAGCAAGTGAGTAAACAAATGGCAAATGCAGGATAATGTGGATAAGTGTAAAGTTATCCACCTTGGATTGTCTGGACTGAGAGGGAATGTGCAACAAAATGTGGGTGTCCCCTCAGACCAGTTGCTGAAGGGAGGCTTGTAGGTGAAGAAGGGGAACGATGGGTTGGCCTTCACAGCAAGAGAATTTGAGTACAAAAGCAGGGGTTTCTTACTACAATTATACAGGACTTTGGTGAGACCACACCTGGAGTATTATGTGCAGTTTTGGTCTCCTTATCTGAGGAAGGATGTTTTGGAGATGGAGTACAGTGAAGGTCCGTAAGGCCGATACCTGAAGTGATAGGACTGATGCCTGAGGAGAGGTCGAATCGGCTAGGATTATATTCGCTGGAGTTTAGAAGAATGGGAGTAGAGGTGAGAGGAATCTCGTAGAAACTTGTAAAATTCTAACAGGACTGGATGGGGTAGGTGAAGGAAGGATACTTCTTATGGTGGGCAGTCGTAAACCAGGCATCATAGTCTAAGGATATGACAAAGTTATTTAGGGCTGAGATTAGGAGAAATGTCTTCACCCAGACAATGGTGAGCCCATGAAATTCACTGCCACAGAAAGATGTCAAGGCCAAAGCATTGCATAATTTCAGGAACGAGTTGGATATAGCACTTGGGCTAAAGGGATCAAAGGATAATGGTGTGGATAGCAGGAACTGGGAACAGAGTTAGATGATCAGCAAGATCATATTGAATGGCGGATCACACTCAAAGGGCTGAATGGCCTCTACCACCTATTTTATGTTTTTATATGAAATTGTCAAGTGGTAGAAAATAGAATTGAGTAGCAGCTATCTTTCCCTCTGGGAAGGTTTATTGTGGAGTTCCTCAGATGTTAATGTTACTTTTCTTCTTGATCTATGTTAGTGACCTGAAGGTGTATACAGCACAATGTCAAACTTTACAAATGATATAGAAGTTGGAAACATTGTAAGGGGGATAGTGTAAATCTGCAAAAGGACACAGACAATGGGCATACAAGTGGGAGATGTATTTTAATGCAGAGAAAAGTGAAATGATATAGTTTGGTAAGAAGAATCCAGTGATAAATGAAGCAAAATCTCAAGCAGGTGTTTGCAGCAAGGGCTGGATATATATCTGCCTGAACTATTGAAGGTGGCAGGACAGACAGAGAAAGCAGTTACAAAAAGTGCACGGTATTAGAGATGTTATTAACGGATAAAAAGTACAAAAGGGAAAGTGAGGACTGCAGGTACTGGAGATCAGAGTCGAAATGTGTAGCGCTGGAAAGGCACAGCCGGTCAGGCAGCATCCGAGGAGCAGGAGAGTTGACGTTTCGGGCATCAACTCTTCTTCGGGAAGAGCATCTCCTCGGATGCTGCCTGACCGGCTGTGCTTTTCCAGCACCACACTTTTCGACTACAAAAGGCCTCGAGCAACTGACTGTGTGGAGTTTGCACATTCTCCCCGTGTCTGCGTGGGTTTCCTCCGGATGCTCCGGTTTCCTCCCCCAGTCTGAAGATGTGGAGGTCAGGTGAATTGGCCATACTAAATTGTCTGTAGTGTTAGGTGAAGGGGTAAATATAGGGAAATGGGTCTGGGTGGGTTGCTCTTCAGCGGGTCGGTGTGGACTTGTTGGGCTGAAGGGCCTGTTTCCACACTATGTAATCTAATCTAATCTAATCTAATCTTTTAAAAAAAAGCAAGAAGGTTTTGTTAAACTTAGAAAAACCACTAATTGGGCCTCAACTGGAGAATCGAGTCAAGATCTGGACACCACACTTTAGCAAAGTGTGAAGGCAGAAAAGATTCACGTGAATGCTTCAAGAGCTGGGGAACTCCCGTTACTTGGACAGTTTGGAGAAGTTGGAGATTTTCTTGGAGAAGTGATGATTACAAGGAGGTTTGCGGAGGTGCTTAAAGTCCTGAAGAGCAGATTAGAGAAATGTTTCCCATTGTTGGATAGATTGAGAGCAAGAGGCAGAAGTGGGTACTGCAGATGCTGGAGATTAGAGTCAAGATTAGAGTGGTGCTGGAAAAGCATTTCCTGATGAAGGGCTTTTGCTTGAAACGTCGATTTTCCTGCTCCTCAGATGCTGTCTGACCTGCTGTGCTTTTCCAGCACCACTCTAATCTTGACTGAGAACAAGGGGGCACAGTGAAGGTAATTGACAGCAGAAGCGACGGAGACTCTAGAACTTTTTCGATACAGTAGGATCTGGAATGTAGTGCCTCAGAATGTGGTGGGGGGCAGGTTCAATGCAGAAATTCAAGAGGGTATTGGATTATTAATTGCAAGGACAGAATTGTTAAAACCTGTTCCTTATGACTTGTGGTTCTTTCTAGTGTCTTCCCTCTGGTAGCCTCAAGTGAACAGAACACAATAACAATTTGCAATGCACTCGTGAAAGTTTACTGTTGTCTGAAAGCAAAACCGAAAAGAAAGATAGAAAATAAAAATGAAACCCTCCCAAGAGAGGGTTGGGGGAGGGAAGGTGCTGGCACTGGTGAACATGGTTATTTGGCTCACCTATGCTAATTTCTCTGAGATCTCTAAATCTCCTAAACACACGTTCCACATAAAACAGCAATTTGCATATATCTTTTCCAAAGTAATCTATTTTATTCACTACTGACAATGTGGACATCTAGTTTACTACATTAGTGCCTGGAGGTTGCGCCCCTTTTTATGAGGAACATTTGGTCAGACTGAGCTTGTTTCTGCTGGGGTTTAGAAGATTGAGGGCTGACGTAATCAAAGTATAGTGGAGAATGTCGTGCTGGAAACACGGTGGCACAGTGGTTAGCACTGCTGCCTCACAGCGCCTGAGACCCGGGTTCAATTCCCGACTCAGGCGACTGACAGTGTGGAGTTTGCACGTTCTCCCCGTGTCTGCATGGGTTTCCTCCCACAGTCCAAAGATGTGCCGGTCAGGTGAATTGGCCGTGCTAAATTGCCCAGAGTGTTAGGTAAGGGGTAGACGTAGGGGTATGGGTGGGTTGCCCTTCAGTGGGTTGGTGTGGACTTGTTGGGCCGAAGGGCCTGTTTCCACACTGTAAGTAATCTAATCTAATCTAAAACACCACATCCGAGGATGCTGCCTGACCTGCTGTGCTTTTCCAGCACCGCACTCTCGACTCTAACCTGCAACCCCACTTTCACCTTTTAATAAAAGTATACAATATCTTGAATGGTTTTGACAAGGTGCATGTAGAAAGGATGTTTTCTTTGACTGAGCCCTGGAGCAGGGGAGATGCGGTGTAAAAGTTAAGGGACTCCCTGTTAGGTAAGAAGACAGAAGTGTTTTTCTCAGAGTTGTGCGGCTGAGAATGTAGCGAAGGTGGAGGTAGATTCAGGTTAGTTAGGCAGTGAGATCGAAAATTGTCAGTGATCGGTGACTACATGGAATTCAAACACAAACCAATCAGCCTTGATCGTAATGAAAGGTTGGGGAGGGGGTGGGTGGTGGTAGTTGATCAGTTTTTGTTCCTAATTATATCTTTGTAATGGGGCTTACTGAACAAAAGCAGATTTAAAAATCACACAACACTAGGTTTTATAGTCCAACAGATTTATTTGGAAGCACTAGCTTTCAGACCACTGCTCCTTCATCAGGTGATTGTAGAACATGACCATATGACACAGAATTTATAGCAAAAAGGAATTGTAATGGTATGTTAAACAATTTAAGTTACAAATCATTCAACACCAGGTTATTGTTCGTAAACAAAGTTAGACTTAATTTAAAAACTATAACCTGGTGTTGTGTGATTTTTAACTTTGTCCACCCCAGTCCAACACTGCCTCCTCCACATCAAATGCCGATTGATCACTTTTTGGAACACTTCCACTTAGTCCACAAGCCTGATTTATTTCTCCAGCTTGTGTTCATGCTTGTTTCTGTATTTGAGTTTCACTGGAAGAGTGAACCAGATCAGCATAAGCTTGGGGATGTTCATCTCCTACGTGGGTGTTTCATTGGAGTTGTGTTGGGAGTCACGTCATGGGGGGGTGGGGGGGGGGGGGGAGTGGCTACCCGGAGTAGGACTCTTAGCGAGGTAGCAGCCTGGCGGAGGAGCCAGGGACTCCTGATTGTGGTGGGCCTGGAGCGGGAAGTACAGGTGGCAAGTGAAGCGGTGTGGTATTCCTGGAGTGGTGGCTTCAGTTGAGCCAAGGACTGCTGGTTATGGTGGGCCCAGAACAGGGACTTCAGGCATTGACCAAGCAGCAGCGGTGACCCATGGCTGTCAGTGAGGCAGTGGAGCAGGGGCATCCTGGTTGTGCGGTAAGTGTGGGTCCAGTAGCACAGTGGCTCAGTGGTTAGCATTGCTGCCTCACAGCACCAGGGACCCTGGTTCAATTCCTGCCTCGGGTGACTGTCTGTGTGGAGTTTGCACATTCTCCCTTTGTGTATGTTCCCTCCGGGTGCTCCAGTTTCCTCCCACAGTCCAAAGTTGTGCAGGTCAGCTGAATTGGCCCTGCTAAATTGTCCATAGTGTTAGGTGCATTGGTCAGGGGTAAATCCAGGGTAGAGAAATGAGTCTGGGTGGGTTACTCTTTGGAAGGTTGATGTGAACTTGGGCTGAAGGGCCTATTTCCATACTGTAGGGAATCTAGTCTGGTCAGCATGGGACCCCAGCACCGATAGCCCATCAGCGAGGTGGGCCCAGCGACGAAGAGATGGTGTTTGAAGAGTGGTAACTCCAATATTGGGTCTGGCAAGGTGACAGGGCGAATGTTATTGGTCGGCCGGGTCAGGGCTGGGCATCGTGGTGGAGGTGGCAGAGTGAAGATGGACTTTTTTTTGTCTTTTTATTCTTGAAATATTCGAATGGTGATGGATTGTGGTGACAGTTGAAGTGTTTCACTGTGTTTTACCATGCTGTTTGTTGTCGAGTATACATGTCAATGAGTCAACATTTATTCATCTTTCAGTTATTTTTCTGGTCTCAATAGATCACAATCTCTGCAGCACACCTGCATTAGTGTATTGTGTGTGGGGTTCTGTTCACCTGAGGCTATGACACATGCGTACCACCAGAGGCAGTACGTTGGAAAGAGCTGTCAATTGCAAGGATCAATTTTTAACAGCTTATATGGTTCTTATTGTAAATGTATTGGGTTAAAGCTATGAATTCTGTCCCAAGAGCAACTTCCCAATGGTGACAGCATGGTGAAATGTAAGAAACGTGGCTTTCGGGTAAGAAACCTTTCAGGCTGCAGAAAGCATTTCAAATTGGGATTTTGGTAACACACTAGCAAACACAAGGCACTCCACATCACATTTACCAAGGAGAAAGCTTGCACACTGTGGACACACGCAACTCTTGCAAAAATAACCATCCAATTAAAAAAATTAATCTCTAGTCATTACAGAGAAGTTGTATAACTGCATTGCAGATTGAACAAGATAACAATCTCTATCTACTGCTCCTTGGTGTGCTCCCAGAAGCATCGTGTGAATTTCCACATTGGCAAATGTAGCTGCGCTGTTTTGAAGTTGCAATAGCAGGTGCTGCACTCATAGACGGCAAAAATAAGTGGCCTCACTACTTCATTATGTGGTGAAGAGTTGGATAATGTTTCTGAGATTCTGGAGTCTGAGTAAAGTCACCAAAAGCATTTTTTTTTGCTGAATCAATATATTTCATAGTAGAATATGATGCACAAAACAACCAACATTTAATGTTCATTATTTCTTTTTTCTGCCTTCATATTTTATGTTTTGATTTACTTTTCTGTATATTGAGATGGTGCTGGAATGATAACACTAGATGATACTTTTCGCTGTATTTTGTAACAATACACGTGACAATAAGTAGATCAAATACTAAGTGAGAACTGAATGAGACCATTAACCAAGATTGAGCAAACTAAATGTACCTGCAGTGATGAACATGTCTGAGATTCGAAGATTGTCTCACTAACTGTGCCACAGAGCACTGGAGAAAGACAAAGCTATCGCTCTGGATTGATGCTGCTGGAAATGACTTGCACGCTCCTGTGAATGCTTCACATGGGAGGCAATGACCTTCAAAGTAACCACAGAACCCTTACAGTGCATGAAGAGGCCATTCCGAAGAGCATCTCACCCAGACTCCCAACCACAGCCCCATAGCCTAAAGGAATCCAAACAACGTAAATATGCTCACCCTTATTACCAAGTAGAAGGCAATCTGAACATTTCTTTTCCTGTTCCATTCTCGCTTAGTGTTTGATTCATTTATTGTCACAGGTATCTTGTTACAAAATACAGTGAAAAGGGCAGCACGGTGGCTCAGTGGTTAACACTACTGCCTCACAACGCCAGGGACCAGGGTTCGATTCCATCCCTGAGTGACTCTGTGGAGTTTGCATATTCTCCCTGTGTCTGTGTAGGTTTCCTCCAAGTGCTCCAGTTTCCTCTCACAGTCCAAAGATGTGCAGGTTAGGTGGATTGGTCATGCTACATTGCCCCATAGTGTCCAGGGGTGTGGATTGGCCATGGGGAATGCAGGGTTACAGAGATTGGATAGTGGGGCTAGGTCTGCAAGAGATACTCTTAAGAGGGTTGGCATGAACTTGATGGGCCCAAAGGCCCATTCCCACACTGTAGGGATTCTATGATAACACTCATTCTGGGGTAAATGCTGAAATGTCCTGTAGGTTACTTCATTAAGGTTTTGAATCATCTACTTTAGTGACAGCACAAATGGATACATGGGAGCAGTGGGTGCACAGAAATCATAGAATCCCTATAGTGTGCAATCAGACCCTTCAGCCTCTGAAAAGTATCCCACCCAAACCCATTCCCAGTTACTCTACATTTACCGCTGACTAATACACCTAACGTACACACCCGTGAGCAGAATGGAAAAATTGGCATGGCCAATTCACCTAACCTGCACACCTTTTCACCTAGAAGAATCCCACGCAGACACAGGGAGAATGTGCAAACTCCACACAGACAGTCACCCGAGGTGGGAATCGAACCCGGGTCCCTTGTGCTGTGAGGCAGCAGGGCTAACCACTGCCATCCCAAAATACCATTGAAATCACTGATCCACAGTATAAGGGGAAAGCAAAGTTAAAAATCCCACAACACCAGGTTATAGTCCAACAGGTTTATTCAGAAGCACTAGCTTTCAGAGTGACGCTCCTTCATCAGGTGGTTGTGGAGTATAAGATCGTAAGACACAGAATTTATAGCAAAAGTTGACTGTGATGTAACTGAAATTATATATTAAAAAAGACCTGGATTGTTTGTTAAGTCTCATCTTTTAGAATGACCACGTTGGTTTCGGTTCTTTCACATGTAAATCACAGAACTTTTCTAAAGTTGCATTCTCAAGTGAACTTGAGCAATTGGTGTCATGTCGACCCAGACAATGCATTTAAGGTGTGTGCTGCCCTGTGTGAGGCTGTCTGTGCCACAATGGTTAGGCTGATTCTAATCTAAAGTATGGATTTACAGAATCTTACATGGATTCATGTAGTTTTTGAGCAAAATAAAATGTAATTCTGCAAGTACAAATTCACCCCCACAAATGTGTATGTGTGCGTGCATGTGGGTGTGTGTGGAGAGGTTGGGGGGGGGGGGCGCGATGAGGGAGAGGATCATAGAGTCATAGACCCTTCGGTCCAACTTGTCCATGCTGACCAGATATCCCAACCCAATCTAGTCCCACCCGCCAGCACCTGGCCCATATCCCTCCAAACCCTTCATATTCATATACCCATCCAGATGTCTTTTAAATGTTGTAATTGTACCAGCCTCCACCGCATCCTCTGGCAGTTCGTTCCATACACGCACCATGGTGTTATGAGTGTGTGTGAGAGAGTGTGTGTATGTGTGTGAGTGTAAAGGGTTATAAGTCTAAGACAGGATGCCTGAGTGTGGGAGTGTATATGTGAGCATATGAGAGAGCTTGTTTTTGAGAGAGGGTCTGTGTGAGTGTGTGGCTCTGTAGGAGGGTGTGTGTGTGCGTCGGTGTGTAGTGCAGTGGGGTCACCTGTAGTGTGACATGAACCCAAGGTCTCGGTTGAGGCCCTCCCTATGGGGACTGAACTTGGCTATCAGCCTCTGCTTGGCCACTTTGCGTTGCTGCCTGTCTTGAAATCTGACTTGGAGGATGGTCACCTGAAGGTCTGAGGTCAAATGTCCTGGACCGCTGAAGTGTTCTTCAACTGGGAGGGTACACTCCTGTCTGTTGATTGTTGTGCGGTGCCCATCATCTGTTGCCGTAGCCTCTGCTCGGTCTCACCAATTTACCATGCCTCAGGGTATCCTTGCCTGCAGAGTATGAGATAGACAACGTTGGCTGAGTCACATTAGGACCTGCCATGTACATTTTGGGAGGTGTCCCCACACCTAATGATGGTATCCGTGTCGAAACGCTGACACATCTTGCAGCGTCTCCTGTGACAGGGTTGTATGGAGTTGTCCTGAAAGCTGGGCAGCTTGCTGCAAACAATTATCTGTTTGAGGTTTGGCGGTTGTTTAAAGGCGAGGTGTGGGGAAGATCTTGGTGAAGTGCTGACCCTCATTGATTATGTGCTGCAGGCTGCGAAGAACATAGCGTAGTTTTGCAGCTCCTGGGGATGTACTGGACAATGAAGGTTGCAGCATGTGTCTGTCTCCTGAGGAGGTCATTACAGTTCCTCACTGACCTTTGCAGCAGCAGTATCGAAACAGATTGGGACTTAACCAGAAAATGCAGTGAGGTGTTTACCCACATCAGGAAGGGTTTTCTGTTCGCAGTAAACAATATTGAGATCAACTCAAACACTTTGTTCGTGTTTGTCACTCATTGGCAAAAAACCAAGTTCCCCAATCGATACTACCAGAAGCGTGCACCCAGACCAAAAAGAGGATGAGAGACTCGAACCAACGTCGGGGTAAATGACGCTGGATACACGTTGGTAATCACTGTCAAACACAAGCACTCACGATTGCCAGTGACCATCGGCCACAAAGGAATAGATAGATGTCAGTGTTGTGGGAGGCAAAATATTCAACAGTCCCCAGAACTTCCTCATTCCTTGCGAACCACAGAATACAGTAATTTCCCTTCCAACTCTGACAAGCCTCTGAAAGTGTGTGGGGTTTTTTTTGGAAAATCCACCAAACAAGTACTGTTTTCTGTCACTTCTGGTGAATACCTATTGCTTTCAAGCAGCAGCAGATTTTTTTTCCTGTATCTGCCCTCACAGGAGCAGCTCCATGAAAGCCCAACAACATTCTCGCTTTGCAGATATTTCTAATCGACACGTTCAGAAATGCTTTGGTGCATCCCGGGAGAGTTGGAGCTGAGCCTGCTGGCTCAGAGGTTGGGACACTACCACATCATCATCAAAGAGAGTCGAGATTAGAGTGGTGCTGGAAAAGCACAGCAGGTCAGGCAGCATCCAAGGAGCAGGAAAATTGACGTTTTGGGCAGGAGCCCTTCAGATGATACTGCCTCAGATGCTGCCTGACCTGCTGTGCTTTACCAGCACCACTCTAACCTTGACTCTAATCTCCAGTATCTGCAGTACCCACTTCCACCTATCATCCTCAAATAGTCTGCTTTGCTGACATTGACAAGATCACCTGTTTGTAATAATAGTCATGCTGAAAATGAACTTGAGACTGATGTAAGTGCCTAAAATGTTATTTAGTTATATGTTGGCATCACTGATGGGGCCAGCATTTATTGCCCATCCCTACTTACCTTGTAAAGTTAAGCCAAAGTCTGCAGTCACTGGGGTATAGGGACATCGAGAGTGTTATTAGGGAGGGAGTTCTAGGATTTTGACACTGAAGGAGCAGCGATATATTTCCAAGTAGGGACAGAGAGTGTCTTGGAGGGAAACCTGCAGGGGGTGGTGTTCCCACAATGGTGTCACGCTCCTTGACTGTTGTTCAAGCTTTAAACTGATCCAGGCAGAATCCCGTCACACTGCGAACTTGTGCCTACTAGATAGTGGACATGTTTGTTATGAAAACCTGCCATTTCCATAGGGCCCATTAGCGTCTGCTCCCTGTTTCCTGCCAGCCAGTGAGGCAGCAGTGCTAACCACTGTGCCACCGTGCCGCCCACGAATGCTGGTAGCACCACCCCCCACCTCCGACTCCCCAATATTAGTTGCATAGTAAAAAGAAATAAATCAGGAGAGCATGTATAAAAGGCAATAATTAATCATGTGTGGCTTTAATCTTCATGGGAAAGACTGACTGACAGGTGGCTGTGAGCAAGAATTCACTTTTTTTTGTATTCGGGACACAATATGTCATGGATCCAACGAGGAATCAGGTTATTTTGGATCTAATATAATGAGTAAGGAAGAGGCTGGTTTAATAAATGATGTCAGAGTAAAGGGTACCCACGGAAACAGTGACCATAACATGGGAGAATTTAGTACTCAGTTTGAGAGCGAGGGGGTTAGGTCAGAAACTGTGCTAAACTTAAATTAGGCTAATTACAAAGGAATGAGTGCAGAGCTGGCTGGAGTGAACTGGGAGAGGTGTTTGGCAGCGAAGATGGTTGAGGAACAATGACAGACTTTTAAGAAAATGGTTCCTGGCTTACAACAAAAATATATCCCTGTGAGTACGATTCTCCGAAGGGAATAAGATGCCAATGTTAACTAGGGATGTTAAGTCTAACATCAAATTGAATGAGAAAAACATACAATATGATAAAGATTAGTTGCATGCTAAAGGATTGGGAAGGTTTTAAAAACCTACAGAAGGTGAGAAATAACAGGAGATGATAAGATTGACGGAGAGATTGATAGGTTCTTGATTGTCAAGGGGGTCAAAGGTTACAGGGAGAATGGGGTTGGGAAATGTACCAGCCCTGATTGAGTGGCAGGGCAGACCTGATGGGCAGAATGGCCTAATTTCTGCTCCAGTGTCTTATGGTCTTATAAGCTCTAAGGGTAAACATGCAAGTAATAACAAGATGGACAACAAGAGCTTCTTTAAGAATGAAAGGGAAGAGAGAGACTAAATTTAAAATAGGCCTTTTGAAAATAAGGTTGAGGAAATAATGATGGGGAGCCAGGAAGTGGCAGAGGAGTTGGATCAGTACTTTGCATCAGTCTTCATTTAGGAGACGGTGATAGCATTCGAAAATTACTAAATAATCAAAGGGCGGAAAGAGTAAAGGAAATAAACACAATAACTATGACTAGAGAGAAAATAATAACTAGAACGACTGCGGATGGTGTAAATCAGAAACATGAGCAGAAATTGCAGGAAGAACTCTGCAGGTTTGATAGCGTCACTGAAGGGAAACCAGAGTTAATGTTTCTGGTTGAGTGACTCTTCAAGAACTGACAGTAGCTAGGAAAATGTTGGTTAATTTGTCGAAGATAGGGTGGGGGAGGGGATAAGGAGTAAACAATAGGGGGGTTGGGATAGAGCCCAAAGATGGAAAAACATTTGGACAGACAAAGGAGTGGATAGCGATCTGGCTGGGAGGGTGAATAGCTCTTAATGGGGACCGTTTGTGCCTAACAATGGATTGCCTGTAGTAGCAGACTATATAACGACAAGGCCTGGTGTGTGGAGGTTGGAGTAAGGACATGGGAGAGTTCAAGCCCTAAAGTTGTTGAACTTGACATGAAGTCCAGAAGACTGCACAGTTCCTGAGCGGAAAACGAGGTGCTGTTCTTCCCCGGAGCACTGAAGCAAGTCGAGAAAAAGTGAATGGGAAACTAATGGGACTAAAGCCTGATAAATCACCTGTACCTGAGAGGATACATTGTAGGATATTAAAAGAAATAGCTACAGAGATACATAGAACATAGAAAAATACAGCACAGTACAGGCCCTTCGGCCCTCAATGTTGCGTCGATCCAAGCCCACCTAACCTACACTAGCCCACTATCCTCCATATGCCTATCCAATGCCCGTTTAAATGCCCATAAAGAGGGAGAGTCCACCACTGCTACTGGCAGGGCATTCCATGAACTCACGACTCGCTGAGTAAAGAATCTACCCCTATACCTACCACCCCTTAATTTAAAGCTATGCCCCCTCGTAATATCTGACTCCATACGTGGAAAAAGGTTCTCATGGTCAACCCTATCTAAACCCCTAATCATCTTGTACACCTCTATTAAGTCACCCATAAACCTTCTTTTCTCCAATGAAAACAGCCTCAAGTGCCTCAGCCTTTCCTCATATGATCTTCCTACCATACCAGCAACACCCTGGTAAACCTCCTCTGCACCCGTTCCAGTGTCTCCACATCCTTCCTATAGTATGGCGACCAAAACTGCACACAAGACTCCAGATGCGGCCGCACCAGAATTTTATACAACTGGTAATGGATACACTGGCCGTAATCTTCCAAAACTCTTTAGATTCTGGGAAAGTCTCAAGAGGATTGGAAAGATATTACTGATGTAATATTTTAATTAAGTTGCAGAGCAGGTAACTATAAGGTAGTTCACTTAACATCTGTCAATGGGAAAGTGTCAATGACAGAGGTTGTAATAGAAGAGTATAATCAAGTTCTGTCACTAAGATTGCTCTGTCAAACTTTACTCAGTATCTAACCTACGGAACAGTGTTGTTTGTTTTTTCGGTATTAAACACATTCTGGAAATATTTAATTGCATAGTGTGATGTGAGTCTTGCCACTAATTTTTGCTGTATTATATGTTTTTCTCTTTCAATCCTGCACTTGGTTCTGGTTTGTTTAAATGTAACAAGGTTGAGGCATCTTTACTTTGCATCCAGCCCAAGTTGTACATCTCCTGGGATTGTTTGATGACAGAGTGTGGAGGAAGTTTGTTTCTCTATCCTGCTGAGGTCAGTGAGCTGGACGGCTGGTTTATACTGCAGAGCGATGCTAACAGCGTGGGTTCAGTTCCTGCACCAGCTGAGGTTGTCACAAAGGAGTCTCCTTCCCAACCTCTCCCCTCACCTGAGGCACGGTGACCCTCAGGTTAAACCACCACCAGCCGTCTCTCTGCATTGTGACAGCAGCCCTCTGGTACGATGGTGATTTCATTGCTTTCACTGCCCTGGGACTGGGATAATGTAAATTTATGCGGAAGTGGGTACTGCAGATACTGGAGATCAGAGTCAAGATTAGTGTGGTGCTGGAAAAGCACAGCAGGTCAGGCAGCATCCGAGGAGCAGGAATATCGACATTTCGGGCAGGAGCCCTTCATCAGGAATGGCTGCATCACACTGCAGTATAAACCAGCCATCCAGCTAAATAATGTAAATTAACTCTAACAAACCTGAACTATACTGCGAAGAAAACTTCCTGGGCTGCTCTTTTCTAACTTCCTAACTTGCCAGTTTCAACTCATTTTGCCAGTCTGTGGGTCGTGTTCTCTGTCTTGAATGTATAGCCAGTGTGTGAATTTGCTAAGCAGCTTTCCCTCCCTCGTACCACGCCCCACACACAAACGCACGCGCGCGCACGCACACACACACACACACACACACACACACACACACACACAAAAAACAGGATTATTTCTTCATTCATTGCAGCCTTGTAGGTCATCCTACTACTGACACAAGGTAACCGGTGAATCATCTGGATGGGTACATGAATGGGAAGGGTTTAGAGGGACTTGGGCCCAATGTTGGTAGGAGCAGGAGTAGGCCATTCGACCCCTCAAGTCTGCTGCACCACTTAATAAGACTACAAGTTGACTCTGACCCCTGGTTCTGGACTCCCACACCATCAGGTACATCCTTTCTGCGTCTAGCCTGTCAAGTCCTGTTACAGGTATGAAAGGTTTCTATGGGACCTCTCCTTGATACTTCTAAATACTAGTGAATACGATCCTAATCGACTCCATCTCACCTCATTCCTGTCATCCCAGGAATCAATCTGGTAAACCTTCACTCCCTCTATAGCAAGAACATCCTTCCCAGATAGGGAAACCAAAACTGTACACAACTCCAGGTGTGGCCTCACCAGTGCCTTGTATAATTGCAGCAAAAGATCTTTTTCCTGTACTCGAATCCTCTCTCTATGATGGCCAACACACAGTCTGCCTTCTTTACTGCCTGCTGCACCCACGTGCTGACTTTCAGTGACTGATGTACAAGGGCACCCATTGTCTCATTGACCATTCCCTCTCTCAATTTACAGCCATGCAAAAAATAACCTACCTTCCCATTTTTGCTGTCAAAATGGGTAACCTCATATTTATCAACATTATGCCACACCTAACATGCATTTGGCCAGTCACTCAGCCTGTCTCAATCACACGGCAACACCTCTGTATCCTCCTCACAGCTCACCCTCCCATCCAGCTTTGTGTCTTCTGAGAGATATTACATTTCCCAGCTTCTGAGGTGAACATTTTGTTCATAGTTAAAAATCACACAACACCAGGTTATAGTCCAACAAGTTTAATCGGAAGCACACTAGCTTTCGGAGCGACGCTCCTTCATCAGGTGAAGGAGTGACGGTCTGAAAGCTAGTGTGCTTCCAATTAAACCTGTTGGACTATAACCTGGTGTTGTGTGATTTTTAACTTTGTACACCCCAGTCCAACCCCGGCATCTCCAAATTTTGTTCATACGTTGTCTGCTTTAAATAAGTAACTATCTCGGTAATTTAGCACTGCCATCTAGTGGGCTTGCAGGCCACCTGAACATTTGCAAAGATTGTGAAATAAATAATGTATTTTAAGAAGGTGTGTTTGACTGAAATTAACTCGCTTCTCCAAGAGAAATCCAACACAGCTGGGTGATTCTGAGAAAGCAAATTTGGCATTTTATGCAATTTGCTGGATTTCATTGTCTACGAATTCTGTGGGAATTATAAAAAAAATTCTTTTTGGGGAAGTTCCAGCAGGATTGCCGCACAGATGTGAACAAAAGTGTGACTGTCTGCCTTACCTGACAAACAGGCCCAGGTTGGAGAGATCAGACCTCTTTCTGGGCGGGAACCTTTATTGATAAGCATCGTTTGGATGGTACTAACTCCAATCCTAACAACAAGTAAAACTGGACTTCAGTTTCTCAGTTATAGAGTCATAGAGATGTACAGCACGGAAACAGACCCTTCGGTCCAACTCATCCAGGCTGACCAGACATCCTAAATTAATCTAGTCTCAATTGCCAGCTTGGTCCATATCCCTCTAACCTCTTCCTATTCACATACCCATCCAGATGCCTTCTAAATGCGATAATTGTACCAGCCTCCACCACTTCCTCTGGCAGCTCATTCCATACAGCAGACAGCTACTGACAACCGGAAGCGGCAGATTCAAACCAGTATAAATGCCAGAGGAATCAGCACAGAAGCGCTTCACAGGAGGCACTGAAGATGTCACCTAGAAAGGGGACGAAACGTTTGCAAGAAAAACTCCCAGCTCGGCGAACAGAACCACAACAACGAGCACCTGAGCTACAAATCTTCTCACAGACTTCGATCATTCCATACACGTACCACCCTCTGCGTGAAAAAGTTGCCCCTTAGGTCCATTCTAAATCTTTCCCCTCTCACCCTAAACCTATGCCCTGTAGTTTTGAATTCCCCTACCCAGGGAAAAAGACCTTGGTTATTTACCCTATCCATGCCTGTCATGATTTTATAAATCTGTGAGGTCAGCCCTCAGCCACCGACGCTCCAGGAAAAACAGCCCCAGCCTGTTCAGCCTCTCCCTAAATCTCAAATCTTCCAACCCTGACAACATCCTTGTAAATCTTTTCTGAATTCTTTCAAGTTTCACAACATCGTATAGCTTGGAGACTAGAATTTTGAATGCAGTAATCCAACAGTGGCCTAACCAATGTCCTGTACAGCCACAATACAACCTCCCAACTCCTGTACTCAGTACTCTGACCAATAAAGGAAAGCATACCAAACACCACCTTCACTATCCTATCTACCTGTGACTCCACTTTCAAGGAGCTATGAACCTGTACCCCAAGGTCTCTTTGTTCAGCAACACTCCCCCGGACCTTACCATTAAGTGTATAAGTCCGGCAATGATTTGCCTTTCCAAAATGCAACACCTCACATTTATATAAATTAAACTTCACCTGCCACTCCTCAGTCCATTGGCCCATCTGATCAAGATCCTATTGTACTCTGAGGTCATCTTCTTCGCTACACCTCCAATTTTGGTGTCATTTGCAAACTTACTAATTATACCTGCTATGTTCACATCCACATAATTTATATAAATGACAAAAAGCAGTGGCCCCAGCACCGTGTGGGCGGCACGGTGGCACAGTGGTTAGCACTGCTGCCTCACAGCGCCTCAGACCCGGGTTCAATTCCCGACTCAGGCAACTGACTGTGTGGAGTGTTCACGTTCTCCCCGTGTCTGCGTGGGTTTCCTCCCACAGTCCAAAGATGTGCGGGTCAGGTGAATTGGCCATGCTAAATTGCCCATAGTGTTAGGTAAAGGAGTAAATGTAAGGGTATGGGTGGGTTGCGCTTCAGCGGGTCGGTGTGGACTTGTTGGGCCGAAGGGCCTGTTTCCACACTGTAAGTAATCTAATCTAATCAATCCTTATGGCCTTCTACTGGTCACAGGCCTCCAGTCTGAAAAACAACCCTCCACCACCACCCTCTGTCTCCTATCTTTGAGCCAGTTCTGTATCCAAATGGCTAGCTCTCCCTGGATTCCGTGAGACCTAACCTTGCTAATCAGTCTCCCATGGGGAACCTTGTGAAAAGTGTTGCTGAGATCCACATAAACAATGTCCACCACTCTGCCCTCATCAATCTGCTTCGTCACATCTTCAAAAAACGCAATCAAGTTTGTGAGACATGATTTCCCACACACAAAGCCATGTTGACTATCCCTAATCAGTCCTTGCCTTTCCAAACACAGGTCAATCCTGACCCTCAGAATCCCCTCCAACACTGTACCCACCACTTACACCTGGATTACTTGCTTTTCCTTACCACCTTTCTGAAATAAGATCACCGCATTAGCCATCCTCCAGTCTTCTGGCATGGTTGTCGAGCGAGGGGCCAATCATTCACTTCCCTGGCTTCACACACATTTCTGGGACAGACCTGATCAGGTTCCAGAGTTTTATCCACCTTTATGCATTTTAAGACATCCAGCACCACCTCCTCTGTAATATGGTCACTTTTCAGGATACCACAAATTATCTCTCCAAGTTCTTTAGCTTGCATATCCTTCGCCATGGTAAATAGTAACACAAAATGCTTGTTCAGCGTCACACCCACCTCCTGCGGTTCCACACAAAGATGGCTTTTTTGGGTCTGTAAGGGCCCCTATTCTCTCCCAAGTTACTCTTTCGTTGTT
The DNA here is from genome assembly GCF_020745735.1 of Hemiscyllium ocellatum. Lineage (NCBI taxonomy): Eukaryota > Metazoa > Chordata > Chondrichthyes > Orectolobiformes > Hemiscylliidae > Hemiscyllium > Hemiscyllium ocellatum. Next base: position 19,829,239 of record NC_083442.1, read on the forward strand.
GTGGTTCTGTTCACCGAGCTGGGAATTTGTGTTGCGGACGTTTAGTCCCCTGTCTAGGTGACATCCTCAGTGCTTGGGAGCCTCCTGTGAAACGCATCTGTGATCTTTCCTCTGGCATTTGTAGTGGTTTGTATCTGCCGCTTCCGGTTGTCAGTTCCAGCTGTACGTTGCAGTAGCCGGTATATTGGGTCCAGGTCGATGTGCTTATTGATTGAATCTGTGGATGAGTGCCATGCCTCTAGGGATTCCTAGAGAACAGAGAACAGCCAGGGAATTCTGAGAGGCACGGCACTCATCCACAGATTCAATCAATAAGCACATCTACCTGGACCCAATATACCGGCCACTGCAGCGGACAGCTGGAACTGACAACCAGAAGCGGCAGAGACAAGCCCCTATAAATGCCGGAGGAAACATCACAGAAGCGCTTCACAGGAGGCTCCCAAGCACTGAGGATGTCACCTAGACAGGGGACGAAACGTCTGTAACACAAATTCCCAGCTCGGCGAACAGAACCACAACAACGAGCACCCGAGCTACAAATCTTCTCCCAAACTTTGAATTACTCTTTCACCCTTAATGTATTTGTAGAATCTCTTTGGATTCTCCTTAATCCTATTTGCCAAAACTGTTTCATGTCCCCTTCTTGCCCTCCTGATATCCCTCGAGTATACTCCTTCTGCTCTTATCCTCTTTGAGGGATTTACTCGATCCCAGCTGTCTATATCTGCCATGTACCTCCTTTTTCTTGACCAGAGCCTTGATTTCTCTAGTCATCCAGCATTAATCCTTTTGTGTGTGTGTGTGTGTTCAGTTTGAAATTGGCTATAAACCCAATCTGTATTGTCCTGTCAATGATTTTCTTTTATAGCACCACTCGAACTACCACAATGAAAAAAGTGTCACTTTCAAGGGTGTGTTTTAGTTACTCATGGGATATGGTCATGTCTGGCTGAGCCCAGCATTTATTGCCTGTCCCTAGTTGCCCCTTGAGAAGGTGAGGGTGAGCTGCCTTCTTGAACCGCTTCAGTCCATTTGCTGTAGGTAGACCCACACTGACCTTAGGGAGGGAATTCCAAGACTTTGACCCAGTGACAGTGAAGGAACATCGATATATTTCCAAGTCAGGACGATGAGTGGCTTGGAGGGAATGGTTAGGGAAAGACGACTGGGCTGGGAGTAATCAGCTCTTGTGTGGTCACTCCCTCACTTCTTGTGTTTTAGACATTTTGTCACATTTGGTCACCTTTTTCAGAGAGTGTTTTATTCGGGTGTTTGACCCGGATTTTATTGTCCATAGGACTATTTTGTCCTTGAGTAGCAGCAGAGTGTGTATGACTATTCCTCTGGAGTAGGATGTTCAGGCCTTAGGTATTTGTCACTGTTTATGGTTCATGTTCTGCCTTGGAGTCTGCCCTCAATCTTCCCTCACTTCCTGTTGAGAGGGTTAGGGTGAGAGAAGGTTTTAGGGTCAGCGTGGGACCTTTCCCCTGTTGTGTTTGCTCGCTCGTTAATTCAGCCTTACTTCATTGGCATCTGCCATTTCCAATTATCTCAGGTTCTGCCTGCCCGGTTTTCCTGTGCCATCATCCACAATCTGTTGGCAATACCGTGGAAGATTGAGACATGAAATGACGCCTTTCAGGAGAATGTGTCGGGTTAAAAGATTGGACCTGCCCCCTCCTAAAGAAACTCATGAATTTAGACCAAGATCATTACTGTTGGTTAGACTCAGGACCAAGCATTGATTAGATTCAAGCCCAGATTGAATTTAGATTTGGGTGTTTAGATCTGCCTTAACTTCTTATGGATTTAATTGTAATTAGCCTATGGAGTTTGTTGGGGTTCATGAGGAACTGCTACATTCACCATGTTAGGGTTTGCCTTACTTATAAACTCATATGAGGAGCGTCTTGTTTACATTTGTGAGGACTTGGAATTCCTTGCAGTGCAGAAAGAGGCCATTTGGCCCCGGAAATCTGTGCCAATGACCCTCCACACAGCATCCCACCCAATCCCTGTAAACCCACATTTCCCACAGCTAACCCACCTACCCTGCATACTATGGGTAACGCAGCATGGCCAATCCACCTAACCTGCTCATCTCTGGACTGTGGGAGGCAACCCACTCAGACACAGGGAGAATGTGCAAACTCCACACAGACAGTTGCCCAAGGCTGGGATCGAACCCGGGTCCCTGGGGTTGTGAGGCAGCAGTGCCAACGACTGAGCCACCCTGTTCACCTTTTAGCTCCATGTTATTAAAGTTTTGTTCAGGCTTTTGTTAATGTTAGCACAAGAGTCTTATATGTGACATAAGCTTTGGGTTTGGGTGAACTTCGCTCTTCTGTTAAAAACAAGCTGAAAGACTGTGGGATACTCAGCAGTAACCACAGAAAAGTCACATTTCGTGATTGTCAAAACTTCTCTGACCGCCATCTTGCTGTCCCCCTCATGTTTCTGTCCTTGCCTTTCTTCGGTGTTCCAATGACGCTCAATCCAAGCTGGAGGAGCAGTGCCTCATCTTTCCTTTTTGGCACTTTAGGATTCTACACAGAGTCCAATAACTTCAGAGCAAGAACAGTGTTCTCCATCTTGGTTTGACCCACCACCCCCAACCACTTGTTTACGTGACTCAACAGAGCTGACCTATTTTCTAATATTCCCATATACCATTAACACCTATTCTGTATCTGTATCACTCCTCCACTACCATTAACTGTCCCTTTGTATTTTCCTCTCTGCACTCTCACTATCAGTTCCATTCCTCTCCCCACCACACTTTGTTAACAGTGTAAGAACGATCATTTTACAGCTCTCTTTCATTCACAAGAGTCATACCTGACTTACGATGTTAACTCTGTTTCTCTCTCCACAGATGCTGTCAGACCTGCTGAGTTTCTCCAGCAATTTCTGTTTTTATTTCAGATTTACAGCATTCGTATTTTGCTTTTGATTGCTCTGATCAGTTTGTTTTTCTCTCCAGGTCACTGATTCACTCAGTTTTCTGGCTCTGAATGGAATCTTCAGCACCTTTTGCTGATAATACAAACTCGCTAGGAAGCTAAGGGGCAACCTTTTCACGCAGAGGGTGGTACGTGTATGGAATGAGCTGCCAGAGGAAGTGGTGGAGGCTGGTACAATTACAGCATTTAAAAGGCATCTGGGGTGCATGAGGGTTTACAGAGGAACCTCAATTATCCGAGTGTCAATCATCTGAATATCAAATTATTCGATAGAAACATTACATCAAAGACATGTTTCCAACACTGATCGTGTGTTTTGTTTACAGTGATTAAAAACGGACTCGGCTTACTGAAATGCTGCCAAGAACAGTCCTGGACATCGATGGGAGCCCAGGTACCGTCTCCAGATGACTGACCTCCGGCCCTCTCTCTCTCCCCGCACTTTTCCCGGAGTCCTACACAGGGGTGTACCCTGAACCACGTTTCCCCAGATAACCTCTCCAATAGTGTCGTGTACAGGGCAAAGGTGGAACCTGTCAAAAAGTTTTGTGCGTCTGTGTGTGTGTCTGCCTGTCTATGTGTGCATGTATGTATATGTGTGTGTGCATGTATGTGTGTATGTGTGTGTGGATGTGTCTGTGTGTGTGGGTGTGTGCACTATTTGGAAACTCACCCACCTCCCCAAACAGCAGTCTTACTGTTGGTGTCCAGTCCAGCTGCCTTTGGGGGGGTGGGGCGCACGGGGCGGTAGAGGGTGGCCAAGTCAGACTGCAGGCAGGGGCTTTTACGGGAGTTGGGGTGGGGGCGGACGGGGTGGTGTTGGACGGTGGATGGGGTAGGGGGCGGACGGGGTGGTGTTGGACGGTGGATGGGGTGGGGGCGGACGGGGTGGTGTTGGATGGTGGATGGGGTAGGGGGCGGACGGGGTGGTGTTGGACGGTGGATGGGGTAGGGGGCGGACGGGGTGGGGGCGGACGGTGGATAGGGTGGGGGCGGATGGGATGGTGTTGGACGGTGGATAGGGTGGGGGCGGATGGGATGGTGTTGGACGGTGGATGGGGTAGGGGGCGGACGGGGTGGTGTTAGACGGTGAATGGGGTGGGGGCGGACGGGGTGGTATTGGACGGTGGATGGGGTGGGGGCGGACGGGGTGGTGTTGGACGGTGGATGGGGTAGGGGGCGGACGGGGTGGTGTTGGACGGTGGATGGGGTGGGGGGCGGACGGGGTGGTGTTGGACGGTGGATGGGGTGGGGGCGGACGGGGTGGTGTTGGACGGTGGATGGGGTGGGGGCGGACGGGGTGGTGTTGGACGGTGGATGGGGTGGGGGGCGGACGGGGTGGTGTTGGACGGTGGATGGGGTGGGGGCGGACGGGGTGGTGTTGGACGGTGGATGGGGTGGGGGCGGACGGGGTGGTGTTGGACGGTGGATGGGTGGGGGCGGACGGGGTGGTGTTGGATGGTGGATGGGGTGGGGGCGGACGGGGTGGTGGGCAGGTGCTTGCGTGCCATGTGCTGCTGCTGAAATGTCTCCTGAACGGAGAGCGGACTTAACAGGAAACTCCCAGCCCCAGAGGAAAGAATCCATTAACCGAATAATCAATTATCCAAATGAAATAGTGTCCGCTCATCTCGTTCAGATAATCGAGGTTCCTCTGCCGAGGGAGATGGGCCAAGTGCTGGCTATTGAGAGTATATTAATTTAGGATATCTCGTCGGCGTGGACGAGTTGGACCAACAGGTTTGTTTCCCTCACTGTACATCTCTGTGACTCTGGTGTTCCCACAAGATGCTAGAAATTATTACACAGACAGGCTGATGACACACACTCAATTACTTTTTGACATAATTGTTATGGGCAGTTTTGAAAAGAAAATTTTAAAATGCATCATGTTTTCTTGGTAAGACAACACTGCCATCTGGTGGGCTCAGTGCAGGTTATCCTTACATTTGCCGTGAAAACCATTTCAAAAAGAAAGATTGAAGTACAATGAGATTGCTTTTCTGAGAACAACCGGAAAAATTGCTGCTGAGATTCAGGTCCATTTCAGGTTGAAATGTTCGATCTTTATTGACCGCGTTAGTTGTGAACACAGCCCAGTTCATCACACAAACCACCTTCCATCTCCATCTACACTTCTCAATGCCTCAGGAAGGCAGCAAAGGTCATCAAAGACCCCTCCCACCCCGGTTATAGTCTCTCCCAACCTCTTCCATTGGGCAGAAGCTTTAACACATGGACCAATAGCTTCAAGAACAGCTTCTTCCCCGTTGTTATCAGACTTCTGAATGGATCTCTCAAATTATAAATTTAAATGTTGATCTCTCTCTCTCTCTCTGCACCTTCTCTGCAGCCTCAGCATTATATTTCTCACTCTGTTCTATCACCCTGATGCACTTTGTATTGTATGACCTGCCTGTATTGCATGCAAAAGAAAACTTTTCACTGTACTTAGGTACACATGACAGTACCTAATCAAGAAATGTTGCCCTTCAGAGATTGCAAATGGGCAAAAAGGTGAAGATTCTACGAGATTAAAACAGGGATCTGAGTGCCCTCCCCAACTACAAATCCCAACACTGGAAACATGAGGCAAATCATCTCTTTCTGTGGTTCAGTTAGATTGTTTGGGGGATGTTTGAGACATTTGCTTGTTCTTTCTCCATCTGTGGCTTGTTCCTTGGGGGTTTGACTTGGATTTTATTGTCCATGGGTTGCTCTTTAGTTCTTTGGCATCGTTCGGAATCCAGCAACGCAGAACATCTCACCGCTCAGCTCAGAGAGGGTGTTCAGGCATGAGGCATTCGAGATAGAATTAGGTTTTATTATCACGTGTACACGAGTACAGGAGTACAGTGAAAAGCATACAATGTTGACATACACAGCGCTATCCTGGATACAAAGTACCTAGGTACAAATCTTAGTTGGTAAAATAGATTAGGTACGAAAATAGAGAAACAAAGAAAAAAGTGAGAAGTTCTACACTGCAGTTTTTCATAGTATGCATTAGAGAAATAAAGAAATAAAGTTAAAAGATAAGCATTCAGGCGTCTCCTGTATCCGCGGGTGATACGTTGCTAGACCTATCGCTGATACCTGAAACCCCGGATAGGAGTGAATCCTATCATTTAAATGGGACATGTACCTCTCAGCAGCCCCCAGGATTATTTCTGGAATGTTCCATGTAATATTTTCGGACCACGATAAACAGCAGATAACTGAAACCACAGAAACCGATTCCACAGATGCCAGGGTTCTACACTAGAGCCATTCTACAGTTTGCAGTTGATCCACACTGGGGGATTTCCACACATGGTCTCGCTCTCCACTCTCACACTGGGCCAAACCCAACTGGGCTCGCAAGCCACTGACCGCTATCTCTGACAGGCTGACCACACCGGGCTCCAGTCCACCCACTGACCACCATCTCTGACAAGCTGACCACTCCGGGCTCCAGGCTGACCACACCGGGCTCCAGTCCACCCACTGACTGCCATCTCTGACAAGCTGACCACACTAGGCTCCAGGCTGACCATACCAGGCTCCAGTCCACCCACTGACTGCCATCTCTGACAGGCTGACCACACCGGGCTCCAGGCTGACCACACCAGGCTCCAGTCCACCCACTGACCGCCATCTCTGACAAGCTGACCACTCCGGGCTCCAGGCTGACCACACCGGGCTCCAGTCCACCCACTGACCACCCCCTGTGACAGGCTGACCACACTGGACCTAAGACCATCGACCACCAGCTTACCCACTATGGCATCCTGCTCCCCTCTGGGCCCTGTGACTGTTGGGCTCAATCTTCACTCACCTCCACTTACTGCTGTTAGAGCATGAGGGTTAGAGAAGGTTATGGGGTCAGTGTCAGACCTTTCTCTTTTATGTTCGCACCCTTATTAATTCAGCCTGACCTCATTGGCAGCTGTCACTTGAAATCATGGTGGGTTTCCTCCGGGTGCTCCGGTTTCCTCCCACAGTCCAAAGATGTGCGGGTCAGGTGAATTGGCCATGCTAAATTGCCCGTAGTGTTAGGTAAGGGGTAAATGTAGGGGTATGGGTGGGTTTCGCTTCGGCGGGTCGGTGTGGACTTGTTGGGCCGAAGGGCCTGTTTCCACACTGTAAGTAATCTAAAAGTAATCTAATCTAATCATCTCACACTTTGTTGTCGGCATCTTCCTGAGTTTTCCACTCCCCTTAGAAAGAAACAGCACTTTGTACTGTATGAGAAGACATTATTGATTGGTTGGCAAATGGACTCTAATTGGTAGGTGTGTTACTATGGAGACGGCATAATTGAGAGTTCGCCACCAAACTAAATTTAAATCTTGAAGGTTGATGTTGATCGGTGAATGCATATCCAGGCATTCTCACTGAAGTCCTGAAATCATGAGGGGCATGGATAGGATAAACTGACAAGGTCTTTTCCTTGGAGTGGGGGAGTCCAGAACTAGAGGGCGTAGGTTTAGGGTGAGAGGGGCAAGATTTAAAAGGGACTTAAGAGGCAGAGGGTGGTGCATGTATGGTATGAGCTGCCAGAGGAAGTGGTGGAGGCTGGTACATCTAAAAGGTATTTTGGATGGGTATATGAATAGGAAGGGTTTAGAGCAATATGGGCCAAGTGCTGGCAAATGGGCCTAGATTAGGTTGGGATATCTGGTTGGCATGGTTGAGTTGGACCGAGGGGTCCGCTTCTGTGTTGTACCTCTCTATGACTCTAAGTGGCAGATGAAAATCTTTGGCTCATTGTCAACTTAAATATTGTTGTAAAAAGAGACAATGACTAAGTGACAGTCAGTCTAGGAATACTGCAGTGAGTAACTCACCCACTGACTCCCCAAAGCCTGCCCACCATCTACAAGGCACAAGTCTGGAGTGTGATGGAATACTCCCCACTTGCTCTGGATGATGGCAGCCCCAACAACACTCAAGAAACTCGACACCATCCAGGACGAAGCAGCCCCGCTCGATTGGCACCACATCCACCATCCAAACTTTCACTTCACTCCAGTCCCAATGCTTAGTAGCAATAGCAGTGTGTACTATCTACAAGATTCACTGCAGAAATTCACCAAACATCTTTAGACAGCACCTTCCACCCCCACGACCACTCCCATCTAGAAGGACAAGGGCAGCAGATTTATGGTAACATCACCACCTGAAGATTCTCTTCCATTTGTCAGCCTTGACTTGGAAATATATCACTGTTCCTTCAATGTTGCTGGGCCAAGATCCTGGAATTCCCTCTCTAATGGCATTGTGGATCTAGGTACAGCCTAGGGACTGCAGCGGTTCAAGAAGGCAACTTTCCTTATAGATTAATGGGTTAATTGCCATGAGAATGGAACAGTGACATGCACAGTGATATGGCAGTGACACCAATGGTCATGTGCAAGAGCCTGGAAGGGAGAATAGTCCATCAGTGTTCTCTATGACAATGACTCTACCAATCAAAAAAGTCCACTTGCCAACCAATCAGCCCCCTCTTCTTATTCAGCTCCTCTTTGCACTGACAGAGGAAATTAACTTGAAATGTAAAATGTACAATGGTGTAAATAAAACAATTTTGAATAAACGCATGAAAGTTAGACCTAAGTCGCTCAGAGGTAGAAGGAAACTTTCCCAGAACATGTCGTAAGTTAGAGGGAGGATGGAATAATATTTCAAAGCGGTATTGAAGAATCCAACAGAACGTTTCTGACAGCTTTCTGTTACATACAAACACACCAGTGTCTGGGCTAGTATTAGATTGCAATTTGGTTGCAAAAGGTAACATGCCACCCCACCCCCACCCCCACCCCCATGCCAAATGGTACTCTTAAAGTTCCCCGATTTAAGAGTTTGAATCCAAAAGAAAAATGGCATCCTCAACTTCAGAAGGCTTTTGGCGAAGTTCCACATGTAAAGCTGTTAATTACGATTGGTGTTCTAGAGACTCGGGGTAAACCCTGAAACTGGATAAAGGTTGGGAAACAATCATGCCTTTTAGAAAAGTAATTTTAGATGGGTTGCTAGCCGCGAGCAGGCTATATGAGGCTCAATGCTGTAACTACTAATCCTTCTCATTTACATCAATAACCTGCAGAAAAAAAATCAATGGAAAGTGGCTAGATGACGCCAGTCCAAGATCATCAATGAAATTAGACAATGTCTTAAAGTGAGATCCTTACACTTGTAAAGGAACAGAAGCAGGCTTTATTGAGCATTGGGATGAAAGGGCATCTTACTGAGAACCCTATGCACCCACACACCTGTTCTGTAAACTGACACCACTGGGCTGTAGCTCATTTTACATATATTCCATAGCTATACTTGGAATGAAATTACAATTCTCTTTACCTGACAGCATGTTATAAGAAGGATTATATTAAGCTGGAGAGCTTTGTGGATCCAAAGAAAGGGAATTCATGGAATCCTTACAGGATGGCTTTTTGGAACAGCTTGTCATGGAGCCCACAAGGGAGCAGGCTAATCTGGACATAGTGCTTTGCAATGAACCAGACTCTATAAAAGATCTTAAAGTAAGGGAACCCTTAGGAAGTAGCGATCATAATATGGTAGAGTTCAGTCTGGAGTTTGAAAGAGAGAAGGCAAAATCGGATGTAATGGTGTTACAGTTAAATAAAGGTAATTATTGAGGGCATGAGAGAGGAACTGACAAAAATAGACTGGAAGCAGAGGCTAACCGGGAAGACAGTAGAGCAAAAATGGCAGGAGTTTGTGGGTATAATTGAGGACACTGTACAGAGGTTCATCCCCAAGAAAAGAAAGATTATCCAGGGAGGGATTAGACAACCATGGCTGACAAAGGAAGTCAGGAAATGTATTAAAGATAAAGAGAGATCCTATAAAGTGGCTAAGAACAGTGGGAAATCAGAAGATTGGGAAGGATACAAAAACAAACAGAGGATAACGAAGAGTGTAATAAGAAAGGAGAGAATCAAATATGAAGGTAGGCTAGCCAGTAATATTAGAAATGATAGTAAAAGTTTCTTTCAGTACATAAGAAACAAACGACAGGCAAAAGTAGACATTGGGCCACTTCAAACTGATGCTGGAAGCCTAGTGATGGGAGATAAGGAAATAGCAGGAGAACTTATCAAGTAGTTTGCGTCAGTTTTCACAGTGGAAGACATGAGTAATATCCCAAAAATTAAAGGGAGTCACGGGGCTGAGTTGAGTATGGTTGCCGTCATGAAAGAGATAGTGCTAGAAAAGTTAAAAAGTTTTAAAATTGATAAATCTCCTGGCCCCGATGGGATACACCCTAGAGTTCTGAGAGAGGTGGCTGAGGAAATAGCAGAGGCATTGGTTGAGATCTTTCAAGAATCACTGGAGTCAGGGAAAGTCCCAGATGATTGGAAGATGGCTGTTGTAACCCCCTTGTTCAAGAAAGGATCAAGACAAAAGATGGAAAATTATAGGCCAATCAGCTTAACCTCGGTTGTTGGTAAAATTCTAGAATCCATCATTAAGGATGAGGTTTCTAAATTCTTGGAAGAGCAGAGTCTGATTAGAACAAGTCAACATGGATTTAGTAAGGGGAGGTCATGCCTGACAAACCTGTTGGAATTCTTTGAAGAGGTAACAAGTAGGGAAACCCAGTGGATGTGGTCTATCTAAACTTTCAAAAGGCCTTTGATAAGGTGCCACACGGGAGGCGGCTGAGCAAGGTGAGGGCCCATGGTGTTCGAGGTGAGCTGCTGGGATGGATTGAGGATTGGCTGTCTGACAGAGGGCAGAGAGTTGGGATAAAAGGTTCTTTTTCAGAATGGCAGCCAGTGACGAGCGGTGTCCCGCAGGGTTCAGTGTTGGGGCCACAGCTATTTGCATTATATATTAATGATTTGGATGAGGGGACTGGGGGCATTCTAGCGAAGTTTGCCGATGATACGAAGTTAGGTGGACAGGCAGGTAGTACTGAGGAAGTGGGGAGGCTACAGAAGGATCTAGACAGTTTGGGAGAGTGGTCCAGGAAATGGCTGATGGAATTTAACGTGAGCAAGTGCGAGGTCTTGCACTTTGGCAAAAAGAATAAAAGCATAGACTACTTTCTAAATTATGAGAAAATTAGTAAAGCCAAAGTACAAAGGGATCTGGGAGTGCTAGTCGAGGATTCTCTAAAGGTAAACATGCAGGTTGAGTCCATGATTAAGAAAGCGAATGCAATGTTGTCTCTTATCTCAAGAGGGTTGGAATATAAAAGCAGAGATGTGCTACTGAGACTTTATAAAGCTCTGGTTAGGCCCCATTTGGAGTACTGTGTCCAGGTTTGGTCCCCACACCTCAGGAAGGACATACTGGCACTGGAACGTGTCCAGCGGAGATTCACACGGATGATCCCTGGAATGACAGGTCTAGCATACGAGGAACGGCTGAGGATCCTGGGATTGTATTCATTGAAATTTAGAAGATTAAGGGGAGACTTAATAGAGACGTACAAGATAATACATGGCTTGGAAAGGGTGGACGCTAGGAAATTGTTTCCGTTAGGCGAGGAGACTAGGACCCGTGGACACAGCCTTAGAATTAGAGGGGGTCAATTCAGAACAGAAATGCGGAGACATTTCTTCAGCCAGAGAGTGGTGGGCCTGTGGAATTCATTGCCACGGAGTGCAGTGGAGGCCGGGATGCTAAATGTCTTCAAGGCAGAGATTGATAGATTCTTGTTGTCTCGAGGAATTAAGGACTACGGGGAGAACGCTGGTAAGTGGAGTTGAAATGCCCATCAGCCATGATTGAATGGCGGAGTGGACTCGATGGGCCGAATGGCCTTACTTTCACTCCTATGTCTTATGGTCTGATGGTCTTATGGAGAGGATTCGGAAAAGATTTACCAGGATGTTGCCAGGAACGCAGAGTGTGAGTTATAAGGAGAGAATGTAGAGGCTGGGTTCTTTCCCTGGGCTGTAGGATGTTGAGAGGTGACCTTTAGAGGTTTATAAAATCATGAGGGGTGTAGGTGAGGTGAATGGCAGGTGTCTTTTCCACAGAATAAAGGATTTCAAGACTTGAGAGTGTATTTTTCAGGTGAGAGGAGAAAGATTTAAAAAAGACCGTGAGGACAACTTTTTTACACACAGGGTGGTTTGTGTGTGGAATGACCTTCCTGAGGAAGTGGGGGATGTGGGTACAGTTACCATGTTTAAAAGCCATTTAGATAGGTATATGAGTAAGAAATGTTTGGAGGGATATGGGCCAACGGACCACACCTGGAATGTTGGGCACAGCTTTGGTCCCTTTATTTGAGGAAAGATGGAGTGGCATTGGAGGCAATTCAGAGGAGGTTCATTAGATTGATCCCAGAGATGAGGGGTTCGTCATATGAAGGGAGATTGAGCAGTTTAGGGCCTAGACTCTCTGCAATTTAGAAGAATGAAGGGAGATCAAATGGAGGTATTCAAGACGATAAAAGGTGTGGATAAGATAGATGTGGAGTGGATGCTTCCTCTTGTGGGGCATTCTGGGACGAGAGGTCACGGTCTTAGGGTAAGGGTCAGCAAATGTAAAACAAATGAAAATGTGTTGCTGGTTAAAGCACAGCAGGTCAGGCAGCATCCAAGGAATAGGAAATTCGACGTTTCGGGCATAAGCCCTTCATCAGGAATGAGGAGAGGGTGCCAGGCAGGCTAAGATAAAAGGTAGGGAGGAGGGACTTGGGGGAGGGGCGATGGAGATGTGATAGGTGGAAGGAGGTCAAGGTGAGGGTGATAGGCCGGAGTGGGGTGGGGGCGGAGAGGTCAGGAAGAAGATTGCAGGTTAGGAGGGCGGTGCTGAGTTGAGGGAACCGACTGAGACAAGGTAGGGGGAGGGGAAATGAGGAAACTGGAGAAATCTGAATTCATACCTTGTGGTTGGAGGGTTCCCAGGCGGAAGATGAAGTGTTCTTCCTCCAACCGTCGTGTTGTTATGTTTTGCCGGTGGAGGAGTCCAAGGACCTGCATGTCCTCAGTGGAGTGGGAGGGAGAGTTAAAGTGTTGAGCCACGGGGTGGTTGGGTTGGTTGGTCCGGGCGTCCCTGAGGTGTTCTCTGAAGCCTTCCGCAATGTAGAGGAGGCCACATCGGGTGCAGCGGATGCAATAGATGATGTGTGTGGAGGTACAGGTGAACTTGTGGCGGATATGGAAGGATCCCTTGGGGCCTTGGAGGGAAGTGAGGGAGGAGGTGTGGGCGCAAGTTTTACATTTCCTGCGGTTGCAGGGGAAGGTGCCGGGAGTGGAGGTTGGGTTGGTGGGGGGTGTGGACCTGACGAGGGAGTCACGAAGGGAGTGGTCTTTGCGGAACGCTGATAGGGGAGGGGAGGGAAATATATCCCTGGTGGTGGGGTCCGTTTGGAGGTGGCGGAAATGACGGCGGATGATACGCTGTATACGGAGGTTGGTGGGGTGGTAGGTGAGAGCCAGTGGGGTTCTGTCTTGGTGGCGGTTGGAGGGGCGGGGCTCAAGGGCGGAGAAGCGAGAAGTGGAGGAGATGTGGTGGAGGGCATCGTCGATCACGTTTGGGGGGAATCTGCGGTCCTTGAAGAAGGAGGCCATCTGGGCTGTGCGGTATTGGAACTGGTCCTCCTGGGAGCAGATGCGGCGGAGACGAAGGAATTGGGAATATGGGATGGAGTTTTTACAGGGGGCAGGGTGGGAGGAGGTGTAGTCCAGATAGCTGTGGGAGTCAGTCGGTTTATAGTAGATGTCTGTGTTGAGTCGGTCGCCTGAGATAGAAATGGAAAGGTCTAGGAAGGGGAGGGAGGAGTCTGAGACAGTCCAGGTGAATTTGAGGTCGGGATGGAAGGTGTTAGTGAAGTTGATGAACTGTTCAACCTCCTCGTGGGAGCACGAGGCAGCGCCGATACAGTCATCGATGTAGCGGAGGAAAAGGTGGGGGGTGGTGCCAGTGTAGTTGCGGAAGATGGACTGTTCCACATACCCTACGAAGTGACAGGCATAGCTGGGGCCCATGCGGGTGCCCATGGCAACTCCTTTAGTTTGGAGGAAATGGGAGGATTGAAAAGAGAAGTTATTCAGGGTGAGGACCAGTTCAGTCAGTCGAAGGAGGGTGTCAGTGGAAGGGTACTGGTTGGTGCGGCGGGAAAGGAAGAAGTGGAGGGCTTTGAGTCCTTCGTGATGGGGGTGGAGGTGTACAGGGACTGGATGTCCATCGTGAAAGTAAGGCGTTGGGGACCGGGGAAGCGAAAATCCTGGATTTCCTTCGTGATGGGGGATGGAGGTGTACAAGGACTGGATGTTCATCGTGAAAATAAGGCGTTGGGGACTGGGGAAGCGAAAATCCCGGATTTTCCTTCGTGATGGGGGATGGAGGTGTACAGGGACTGGATGTCCATTTTCCTTCGTGATGGGGGATGGAGATTTTCCTTCGTGATGGGGGATGGAGTTGAGGATAAACTACTTCCCCCTCAAAGGGTTGTGAGTCTGGGGAATTTGCTACCCAAAGTGTGGTGGATGCTCAGACAGTGAGTAGATTTAAGGAGGAGTTGGACAGATTTTTAGTTGGTGATGGGTTGAAGGGAAATGGCGAGAAGGCAGGAAAATGGGGGTGAGGAGCATATCAGCCCCATTCAAATGGTGGGGCAGACTTAGTGGGCCGAATGGTCTAATTCTGCTCCTATATCTGATGAAGTTATCAACAGAGCAGGCAGCTGGGACTAGTTTAGTTTGGGTATATGTTTGGCATGGACTGGTTGGACCGAAGGGTCTGTTTCCGTGCTGTGTGACTCTAACAATTGGAGGTTGTATGTAAGAATGCAGAACCAGGGTTAATTTTAAATAACATTAGCAAATATAGTAGCAACCTTTGTGAAGGATATTGAAAGAGCCAAGGATGAAGTTGGAAGGAACGGAAGGGTCCCAGTAACCAGGACAGTACATATGTCCAGTCAGTGGAGTGGAACAATCAAAACCAGTTGAGATTTGGCCAACACCAATAGCTCCATAAACAGAAACCTGAGGTGGATGATGATCATGGTCGTGCTGTGGACAACGTTCACCCTGAGTCACAGAGTCACACAGCACGGAAACAGACCCTTTGGCCCAACCAGTCCATGCCAAACACAATCCCAAACTAAACTAGACCCACCTGCCTGCTCCTGGCCCATTTCCTGTCACACAGAGAGATATTTAACAATTGGAGCCGTGCAGAGAAAACCCAGGAGCTGACTGCGCTGTCAGGGATCCGAGGCAGTGGACAAACCTGAGACAACGCTAACAAGAGGTTAAGTGCTAACTTGGGTACGTTAGTCTTTGCTCATCAGCAGTCCATTGCAGGGAATAACATTGGTGTATAAAACCGATCCAACACACTCTGGGGATCAGCATGGGGATTGACGTTGAAACCAGGATGACCATAAGTAGGAGTAGAAGTAGGCCAGGCAGCCCATCAGTGGCACGGTGACCTAGTGGTTAGCACTGCTGCCTCACAGCGCCAGGGACCCGGGTTCGATTCCAACTATGGGTGACTGCACATTTTGTGTCTACGTGGGTCTCTTCTCACAATCCAAAGATGTGCAGGTTAGGGTGGATTGGCCATAGTGTCCAGGGATGTGTAGGTTAGGGTGGATTGGCCATAGTGTCCAGGGATGTGTAGGTTAGGGTGGATTGGCCATAGTATCCAGGGATGTGTAGGTTAGGGTGGATTGGCCATAGTGTTCAGGGATGTGTAGGTTAGGGTTGATTGACCATAGTGTTCAGGGATGTGTAGGTTAGGGTGGATTGGCCATAGTGTTCAGGGATGTGTAGGTTAGGGTTGATTGGCCATAGTGTTCAGGGATGTGTAGGTTAGGGTGGATTGGCCATAGTGTCCAGGGATGTGTAGGTTAGGGTGGATTGGCCATAGTGTTCAGGGATGTGTAGGTTAGGGTTGATTGGCCATAGTGTTCAGGGATGTGTAGGTTAGGGTGGATTGGCCATAGTGTTCAGGGATGTGTAGGTTAGGGTGGATTGGCCATAGTGTCCAGGGATGTGTAGGTTAGGGTGGATTGGCCATAGTGTTCAGGGATGTGTAGGTTAGGGTGGATTGGCCATAGTGTTCAGGGATGTGTAGGTTAGGGTGGATTGGCCATAGTGTTCAGGGATGTGTAGGTTAGGGTGGATTGGCCATAGTGTCCAGGGATGTGTAGGTTAGGGTTGATTGGCCATAGTGTTCAGGGATGTGTAGGTTAGGGTGGATTGGCCATAGTGTTCAGGGATGTGTAGGTTAGGGTGGATTGGCCATAGTGTTCAGGGATGTGTAGGTTAGGGTGGATTGGCCATAGTGTCCAGGGATGTGTAGGTTAGGGTTGATTGGCCATAGTGTTCAGGGATGTGTAGGTTAGGGTGGATTGGCCATAGTGTTCAGGGATGTGTAGGTTAGGGTGGATTGGCCATAGTGTTCAGGGATGTGTAGGTTAGGGTTGATTGGCCATAGTGTTCAGGGATGTGTAGGTTAGGGTGGATTGGCCATAGTGTTCAGGGATGTGTAGGTTAGGGTGGATTGGCCATAGTGTCCAGGGATGTGTAGGTTAGGGTTGATTGGCCATAGTGTTCAGGGATGTGTAGGTTAGGGTGGATTGGCCATAGTGTTCAGGGATGTGTAGGTTAGGGTGGATTGGCCATAGTGTTCAGGGATGTGTAGGTTAGGGTTGATTGGCCATAGTGTTCAGGGATGTGTAGGTTAGGGTGGATTGGCCATAGTGTTCAGGGATGTGTAGGTTAGGGTGGATTGGCCATAGTGTTCAGGGATGTGTAGGTTAGGGTTGATTGGCCATAGTGTTCAGGGATGTGTAGGTTAGGGTGGATTGGCCATAGTGTTCAGGGATGTGTAGGTTAGGGTGGATTGGCCATAGTGTCCAGGGATGTGTAGGTTAGGGTGGATTGGCCATAGTGTTCAGGGATGTGTAGGTTACGTGTATTAGGAATAGGAAATGTAGAGTAATAGGGTAGGGGAATGGGTCTAGGTGGGATACTCTTTGGAGGGTTGGTGTGGACTTGTTGGGCCAAATGGCCTGTTTCCACACTAGGGATGTTATGAGTGTGCTCCAGCATTCAATAAGATCGTGATCTGATAATCCTCAACTCTACTTTACCGCCTTTTCGCCATAACCCTTTCTTCCTCTTACTGGTTAAAGATCTGTCTCAGCCTTGAATGCACTTAATGACCCAGCCTCAACAGCTCTCTGCAATAAAGAATTCCACAGATTCAGTTCCCTCAGAGAAGAAAGGTTTCCTCATCTCAGTCTTATGCCTATGACTAGGCGAAAGTGAGGACTGCAGATGCTGGAGATCAGAGTTGAGAGTGTGGTGCTGGAAAAGCACAGGTCAGGCAACATCCGAGGAGCACAGATACAGCCTGACCTGCTGTGCTTTTCCAGCACCACACTCTCAACTCTGATCTCCAGCATCTGCAGTCCTCACTGTCTCCTAGTTGATTTTAACCTTACTGCGAAGCCTCTTCCAAGGATTCCTACCTTGAAGAAATTCTCCTCCTTTCTCTACAGAACCCCCACCTGGTCCTCACCTTCCCCCCCACCAACCTCCATACACATCGCATCATCTTCCACCATTTCTGTGACCTACAAACGGGCACCACCACTAGAGATATATTTCCCTCCCCAATCTGCTTTCCATAAGGACCATTCCCTCTGTGACTCCCTTGTCAAGTCCACGCCGCACCAGCCCACCATCCCCTCCCGGCACCTTCCCTGCCACTGCAGGAAGTGCAAAACCTGCGCACCCCAAGGACAGAAAGTCTGCCAGAGTTTTACCTGTACTTCCACACGTCATCTCCTGTATCTGTTGCTCCCAATTCGGTCTCCTCTACATTGGGGAAACAGGAAGCCTACTCGCAGAGCACCTCAGGGAACATCTCTGGGACACTCGCACCAACCAATCCCACCACTCTGCCAAGGCCATGCAGGTCCTGGGCCTCCTGCATCACCACTTGACGCTTGGAGGACGAACACCTCATCTTCCGCCTCGGCACTTCCAACCCCAGGGCATCAATGTGGATTTCACCAGTTTCCTCATTTCCCCTCACCCTAGTTCCAACCTTCCAGCTCAGCACTGTCCCCATGACCTATCCCACCTGTCCATCTTCCTTCCCACCTATCCGCTCCACCCTTCTCTCTGACCTACCACCTTTACCTCCACCTTCATCCAAATGTTGCATTTGCAGCTACCTTCCCCTTGGCCCCACCACCCCCCCCCCTTCCATTTATCTCTCCACCCCCCCCAAGGTTCCCAGCCTCATTCCTGATGAAGGGCTTTTGCCCGAAACATTGACTCTCCTGCTCCTCGGACGGTGCCTGATCAGCTGTGCTTTTCCAGCACCACACTCTCAACTCATAGGTGTGTGACTCCTTGTCTCTGAGATGTGCCCTTTAGTTCTCAACCTCCCACTAGGGGGAGCGGTCTCTCTGCATCGACCCTGACAAGTCGTCCTAAAAATATTATTAGTTTCAGACAGGTCAAGTCTGATTTTTCTGAGCTCCATTAAGTACAGACCCACGTCCAGAGACAAACAGCAGTGTGCACAACACAACAGTGAATGTCACAGTCAGCTGTTCAGTGTGACACTCTTGTGGGACCACGGCTATTGTTTAACGGTTTATAAATATTGTTTGTCGAAAAGAAAGATGCAACAACAAATCATAGAATCGTGATGGTGCAGAAAGGAGGCTATTTGGCCCATCGGTAAATGCAAGGACACTCTTTAGCCCTCGCTCATCACTCAAACATTTCCCCACGTCACTTTGACCTTCTCTGTGAATGACCCAGCCCGATCTCAGGGTGAGCTGGCACTGTTTGCTCTCTGTCTTCTGGTACACACAGACATTAATATACTTCCCTAATCATCATTGAGGGGGCATACATGAGGATCAGTGGTCGGCACAACATCGTGATCTGACGGGCCTGTTCTGTGCTGTACTGTTCTATGTTCTATCCTGAACTGTAAGGTGTGAAGTGACCAAGGTGAAATAATTGCTTCTTTGATTCTCCGCGTCCATTGAATTTGACATTGAATATGACTTTGCAAAGTTAGCGCATTCAATTGGATATGTACATCCAGGTCAGCAGCCTTGGTCGCCTCATACTGGGGTAATGGTGTTATAGTAGGCTGGGCCATGCCCAGGTTACTAACCAGTTAATTACTTGATTGTATTCATGAGTGTCAAAATCAATATTTAATCATCTAGAATTAGCACAAGGTTGCTAGGCAACAGCCAGTGCTTTTACTTAACCACCAGGAGGTATTGATGTAAATAGGGTGATGTGTAAACTGGTCAAGGCAAATCGTTTTCAAAGGTAGGCATCTCTCCATCCTGAAACCGTTCTGACGAAAGGGAAGTTTTGAGGGAACTGTGCCCAGGTTTCGTTCCCTGCGTTGTACAACGGACTGGCTTTGGAGGCAGTTCAAAAGAGATTCTTGAAGGGGGATGAATTTTTTAGATTAGATTACTTACAGTGTGGAAACAGGCCCTTCGGCCCAACAAGTCCACACCGACCCGCCGAAGCGCAACCCACCCATACATTTACCCCTTTACCTAACACTACGGGCAATTTAGCATGGCCAATTCACCTAACCTGCACATTTTTGGACTGTGGGAGGAAACCGGAGCACCCGGAGGAAACTCACGCAGACACAGGGAGAATGTGCAAACTCCACACAGTCAGTCGCCTGAGTCGGGAATTGAACCCAGGTCTCTGGCGCTGTGAGGCAGCAGTGCTAACCACTGTGCCACCATGCCGCCTTACCACTGTGCCACCATGCCGCCTGAATGGGGCTGATTTATCAAGAACAGGTCAAGACTTTATCCATGAGAGTTTATCAGAATGATAGTTGAACTTATTGAAACATACAAGATCCTGAGGAGGGGTTAGACAGTATAGATGTTGAGGAGATCCTGAGGAGGGGTTTGAAAGGGTCGATGTTGAGGAGATCCTGACGAGGGGGTTTGACAGGGTAGATGTTGAGAAGATCCTGAGGAGGGGTTTGACAGGGTAGATGTTGAGGAGATTCTGAGGAGGGGATTTGATGGGGTAGATGATGAGGAGACCCTGAGGAGAGGTTTGACAGGGTAGATGTTGAGGAGACCCTGAGAAGGAGTTTGACAGGGTAGATGTTGAGGAGATCCTGATGAAGGGGTTTGATAGGGGAGATGTTGAGGAGATCCCGAGGAGGGGTTTGACAAGGTAGATGTTGAGAAGACACTGAGGAGGGGTTTGACAGGGTAGATGTTGAGGAGATCCTGAGAAGCGGTTTGACAGGGTAGATGTTGAGGAGACCCTGAGGAGGGGTTTGACAGGGTAGATGTTGAGGAGATCCTGACGAGGGATTTGACAGGGTAGATGTTGAGGAGTTCCTGAGGAAGGGTTTGACAGGGTAGATGTTGAGGAGATCCCGAGGAGGGATTTGACGGGGTAGATGTTGAGGAGATTCTGAGGAGTGGTTTGAAAGGGTAGATGTTGAGGAGATCCTGACAAGGGGATTTGACAGGGTAGATGTTGAGGAGACCCCGAGGAGGGGTTTATCAGGGTAGGTGTTGAGGAGATCCCAAGAAGCGGTTTGACAGGGGGGATGTTGAGGAGATCCTGAGGAGGGGTTTGACAGGGTAGATGTTGTGGAGATCCTGAGGAGGGATTTGACGGGGTAGATGTTGAGGAGATCCAGAGGAGGGGTTTGACAGGGAAGATGTTGAGGAGATCCTGAGGAGGTGGTTTGACAGGCAAGATGTTGAGTAGATCCCGAGGAGGGGTTTAACAGAGTAGATGTTGAGGATATCCAGATGAGGGGGTTTGACAGGGGAGATGTTGAGGAGGTCCTGAGGAGGGGTTTGACAGGGTAGATGTTGTGGAGATCCTGAGGAGGGGTTTGACGGGGGAGATGTAGAGAATATCCCGAGGAGGGGTTTGACAGGGTAGATGTTGAGGAGATCCTAAAGAGGGGGTTTGACAGGGTAGATGTTGAGGAGATCCTGAGGAGGGGTTTGACAGGGTAGATTTTGAGGAGATCCTGAGGAGGGGTTTGACAGAGTAGATATTGAGGAGATCCAGATGAGGGGGTTTGACAGGGGAGATGTTGAGGAGGTCCTGAGGAGGGGTTTGACAGGGTAGATGTTGAGGAGGTCCTGAGGAGGGGTTTGACAGTGTAGATATTGAGGAGATCCTGATGAGGGGGTTTGACAGGGTAGATGTTGAGGAGATCCCGAGGAGGGGGTTTGACAGGGTAGATGTTGAGGAGATCCTGAAGAGGGGTTTGACAGTGTAGATGTTGAGGAGTTCCTGAGGAGGGGTTTGACAGTGTAGATGTTGAGGAGTTCCTGAGGAGGGGTTTGACAGTGTAGATGTTGAGGAGTTCCTGAGGAGGGGTTTGACAGTGTAGATGTTGAGGAGTTCCTGAGGAGGGGTTTGACAGGGTCGATGTTGAGAAGTAGTTTCCCTTCATGAGAAAATCTCGAACTAGAGGACATCATTACAGAATAAGGTGATACTCACTTAAACTGAGATGTGAAAACATTTCTTCTCCCAGCGAGTGTTAGATCATAGAGTACAGCACAGGAACAGACCCTTCGGCCCACCATGTTGTGCTGAATATGACACCAAATTAAACTAATTCCTTCTGCCTGCCCTTGGTCCATATCCTTCCATTCCTTGGATATTCACGCGTTCATCTAAAAGCCCCTTAAATGACCCTGTTATATTTGCCTCCACCACCAACCCTGGCAGCCTGTTCCTGAAGAAGGGCTCATGCCCAAAATGTCGATTCTCCTGCTCCTTGGATGCTACCTGACCTGCTGCGCTTTTCCAGCAAAACATTTTCAGCTCTGATCTCCAGCATCTGCAGTCCTCACTTTCTCCTAGCCTGTTCCAAATGCCTACCACACTCTGGGTAAAAAACTTGCCCCTCACATTTCCTTTGAACTTGCCCCCCTCACCTTAAATGCATGCCCCTTCACGTTAGACATTACAACTCAGAAAAAAAAGATTCTGACCATCAAGCCTATCTATGCATCTCATAATGTTATAGACTTCTATCAGGTCTCCCCTCAGTGTCTGCCCCT
Organism: Hemiscyllium ocellatum; assembly: GCF_020745735.1. Lineage (NCBI taxonomy): Eukaryota > Metazoa > Chordata > Chondrichthyes > Orectolobiformes > Hemiscylliidae > Hemiscyllium > Hemiscyllium ocellatum. The sequence continues at coordinate 19,851,253 of NC_083442.1, forward strand.
CCAGAGATAACAGCCTGATTTTTTTCAGCCTCCCTCCTTATATGCTCGTACTCTCTAATCCAGGCAGCATCCTGGTAAACCATTTCTGCACCGTCTCCAAAGTCTCCACATCCTCTCTGTAACATGGTGACCAGAACTGAACGTCATAATCTAAGTGCGGCCTAACCAAAGTCTGATAAAGCTGCAACATGACATCCTGACTCTTGTACTCAGTTCTCAGACCAAGCTTGTCATACACCTTCATTACCACCTTACCTACATGTGGGGTCACTTTCAGGGAGTTGTGGACTTGAACCCCAAGATCCCACTGGTCATCAATGCTGTTCAGGGTATTGATGGGGAGTGAGGTATAGGGCATGTTGGAGGGGAAAGTGAGGTGAGTAGAATATCGAGGGGGAGTGCGGTGAAGGGAGTGTTGAGGGGAAGTGCGGTGGGGGGAGTGTTGAGGGAGAGTGTGGTGGAGGGAGTGTTAATAGACAATAGGTGCAGGAGTAGGCCATTCTGCCCTTCGAGCCAGTACCACCATTCATTACGATCATGGCTGATTATCCTTAATCAGTATCCTGTTCCTGCCTTATCTCCATAACCCTTGATTCCATTATCCTTGAGAGCTCTATCCAATTCTTTCTTAAATGAATCCAGAGACTGGGCCTCCACTGCCCTCTGGGGCAAAGCATTCCACGCAGCCACCACTCTCTGGGTGAAGAAGTTTCTCCTCATCTCTGTCCTAAATGGCCTACCCCTTATTTTTAAGCTGTGTCCTCTGGTTCGGCACTCACCCATCAGCGGAAACATGTTTCCTGCTGCCAGAGTGTCCAATCATTTAATAATCTTATATGTCTCAATCAGATCCCCTCTCAGTCTTCTAAACTCAAGGGTATACAAGCCTAGTTGCTCCAATCATTCAACGTAAGATAGTCCCGCCCTTCCAGGAATTGACCTCATGAACCTAAGCTGCACTCCCTCAATAGCCAATGTCTTTCCTCAAATTTGGAGACCAGAACTGCACACAATATTCCAGGTGCGGTCTCACCAGGGCCCTGTACAGCTGCAGAAGAACCTCTTAGATTCTATACTCAATCCCTCTTGTTATGAAGGCCAGCATGCTATTGGCTTTCTTCCCTACCTGCTGTACCTGCATGCTTGCTTTCATTGACTGGTGTACAAGACCACCCAGATCCCTTTATACTGCCTCTTTACCTAACTTGACTCCATTTAGATAATAATCTGCCTTCCTGTTCTTGCCACCAAAGTGGATAACCATACATTTATCCACATTAAACTGCATCTGCCATGCATCTGTCCACTCACCTAACCTGTCCAGGTCACCCTGTAATCTCCTAACTTCCTCCTTACATTTCACCCTGCCACCCAGCTTTGTATCATCAGCAAATTTGCTAATGTTACTATTAATACCATCTTCTATATCATTAATATATATTGTAAAAAGCTGCGGTCCCAGCACTGATCCCTGCGGTACCTCACTGGTCACTGCCTGCCATTCCAAAATGGAGCCGTTTATCACTACTCTTTGTTTCCTGTCAGCCAACCAGGTTTCATTCCAAGTTAGTACTTTGCCCCCAATACCATGCGCCCTAATTTTGCTCACCAACCTCCTATGTGGGACTTTATCAAAGGCTTTCTGAAAGTCCAGGTATACTACATCCACTGGATCTCCCTTGTCCATCCTCAGAGTTACATCCTCAAAAAATTCCAGAAGATTAGTCAAGCCTAATTTCCCCTTCATAAATTGTTGAGGGAGAATGCGGTGGAGGGAATGTTGAGGAGGAGTGCGGTGGAGGCAGTGTTGAGGGAGAGTGCGGTGAAGGAAGTGTTGAGGGGGAGTGCGATGGAGGGAGTGTTGAGGGGGAGTGCAGTGGAGGGAGTGTTGAGGGAGAGTGCAGTGGAGGGAGTGTTGGAGGGGGAGTGCAGTGGAAGGAGTGATGAGGGAGAGTGCAGTGGAGGGAATGTTGAGGGAGAGTGCAGTGGAGGGAGTGTTGGAGGGGGAGTGCGGTGGAAGGAGTGTTGAGGGAGAGTGCAGTGGAGGGAATGTTGAGGGAGAGTGCGGTGAAGGGAGTGTTGGAGGGGGAGTGCGGTGGAGGCAGTGTTGAGGGAGAGTGCGGTGGAGGAGTGTTGAGGGAGTGTGCGGTGGAAGGAGTGTTGAGGGGCAGTGCAGTGAAGGAAGTGTTGAGGGGGAGTGCGATGGAAGGAGTGTTGAGGGAGAGTGCGGTGGAAGGAGTGTTGAGGGGCAGTGCAGTGGAGGGAGTGTTGGAGGGGGATTGCGGTGGAGGGAGTATTGAGGGGGAGTGCGGTGGAGGGAGTGTTGAGGGGGAGTGCGATGGAGGGAGTGTTGAGGGAGAGTGCGGTGGAAGGAGTGTTGAGGGGCAGTGCAGTGGAGGGAGTGTTGGAGGGGGATTGCGGTGAAGGAGGTGTTGGAGGGGGATTGCGGTGGAGGGAGTGTTGAGGGGGAGTGCGGTGGAGGGAGTGTTGGGGTAAGTTTTGACGGTGGAGGGTGAAGTGTAGGGGGATGATGCGCCCCAATGGAAAGTGGCCCAGAAACCAGTTCATACAATGGCCCTGAGCTGGCCAGAACGGGCAGGAACTGGGAAAGATTGATGGCCATTGGCTGACAATTCTAGGTTTTGAAGCCATGTCCCATCCTTACATTTCAGAGATTTCTTCGGAAATATGAAATGATGTCTCAAGTAAATAGGACACCTAGAGATTGGCAGTTGACATTTCTGAGGGTAGACATGCCTGGCTGTTCAAGACAATTACAAATACCTTACAAATGTTACAAACAGCCCACGTAAAGGTTAACCCAATATCTTATAAACAAACACAAAGCTTTCAGAATGAATTTGCTGCGTCTTTTATTTCAGAAACTTCTAAATGCTTTGCAGTTAATGAGAAACCTTAGACTCTAGTCACCATTGGCGTCTCCTTGCTATCATGATCAATATATACCTGTCATCCAACACCACTTAACCAGATTATCAAAGCTGCTTGAGAGAGCTGGCTGTCTATGGGGTTGTATTCACAATTAAAGCAACACTTCACAAAGGCTGTAACGCTGTTCGGGTCATCCTCAGGTCATGAGTGACACCATATCAATGAAATTAATTCCTTTCCCAGCTGTCTTGGAGCTAATTCTGCACTTGCTACCAAGTTGAGACAGTGTCAGACCGGGAATTGAGAGAGAGCGGATATTCTGATTATTTATCCTCTATGCGCTGGGAGCTCAAAGGTCTTGTTAACAATTGAGTTCACCTTTGTTTGGATACCGAGTGCAGACAACGGTCTACACGTCCTGAGTGTAAACGGGAAGCCCCAGCCGTGCCCAGGTCAGGCTCCTACAGGATATTTTAACAGCCAGGAGCAAGATGAAGAATTTTCGTGACATTTCCCTGTCTGTGAGGATTCCTTCCGCTGTGTCTCTATCTGCTGTCACTTTGGAACAGGAGACGGGCGAAGGTTTCCTCATCGAGTCACGCACACCATGCAAACTCTGATGAAGATGTGCGTAGATCTGGAACCAAGGCACTGCTGCATGTGCCAAAGTGCAGGGTCCAGTCTGGGGATTGATCTCATTGTACGGGGCTGTTTATTAATGTGTGCTTTTTTTCCGTCAATGTAAGAAAATAGATAAATGATAACTGTATGATCCCAGTATGTTAAGCAGATAGAAACACCATAGCATTGAAAATAGATGCTGGAGTAGGCCTTTGAGCCTGCACCTTCATTCAATATGGTCCTGCAATCTCAGGATCCCACTCCCACTTTCTCCCTATCCCCCTTTGATCTCTTTAGCCCCAAGAGGCATATCCAGCCCCCACTTGAGTACATCAAACGAACCGGCCCCAACAGCTTCCCGTGGAAGAGAATTCCACAAGTTCACAACTCCCAGAATGAAGATATTCTTCCTCATCTCAATCCTGAATGGCTTACAAATCCTGATGAAGGACCTATGCCCGAAATGTTGACTCTCCTGCTCCTCGGATGCTCCTAACCCGCTGTGCTCTTCCAGCATCACTCTCTCGACTCTGATCTCCAGCATCTGCAGTCCTCCCTTTCTCCCAGAATGGCTTACCCCTTGTTGCTAGGCTGTGTTCTCAGTCACTGTCGTGACTTAGGGTAACCCGTCTGTGTGTTCATTACTAAGAGCTGGACAATATCTAGGTTTGTGTCAGTAAATTGGCAACACAAATACCGGGCAATAACATTCTCCAAGGAGAAAGAATCTAATCAGCATTAACACTGCTGAACCCCCCCACCATCAATATCCTATGGTTTAGTGTTAGCCAGAAACAGACTGGGGTCGAGAGAAGGGTGTTGGAAAAGCACAGCTGGTCAGGCAGCATCTGAGAATCGACATTTCGGGTATAAGCCCTTGTCCTGCTCCTCGGATGCTGCCTGACCTGCTGTGCTTTTCCAGCACCACACTCTCGACTCTGATCTCCAGCATCTGCAGTGCTCAATTCCTCCTAGAAATGGAATGGGGTCAGTATGGAACGATTACCGTCAGAAATAATTTACAGAGCAGGAGTTCAAGAGATTTAGCACCATCCGGGTGCGGATTGGTGTGGGGAAGGGTGCATTTCATTGGCATTTCATTCACCACTTTAAAAATTCACATTCTTCACTGATGCCCAATAGCAGGGGTGGTACAGCACCAGGGACCCGGGTTCGATTCCTGCCTCGGGCGACTGTCTGTGTGGACTTCGCACATTCTCCTTGTGCCTGCGTGGGTTTCCTCCGGGTGCTCTGGTTTCCTCTAACAGTCCAAAGATGTGCAGGTCAGGTGAATTGGCCATGCAATATTGCCCGTAGCGTTAGGTGCATTGAAGCTCTTCAACCAAGTTGTGTAAACTCGCTACAACAGCCACATTTGCTTCCTCAGTGCCTGCCTCCGTAACCAACTCATCCCACACGGACTCCGGACCACCTTTAAACTCTGTGCTACTTTCTCCCCACCCCCACCTTCCTCTAGCTTATCTCTCCACGCTTCAGGCTCTCTGCCTTTATTCCTGATGAAGGGCTTTTGCCCGAAACGTCGATTTCGCTGCTCCTTGGATGCTGCCTGAACTGCTGTGCTCTTCCAGCACCACTAATCCAGAATCTGGTTTCCAGCATCTGCAGTCATTGTTTTTACCTGTTAGGTGAATTAGTCAGGGGTAAATATAGGGTAGGGGAATGGGTCTGGGTGGGTTACTCTTCAGAGGGTTGGTGTGGACTTGTTGGGCCAAATGGCCTGTTTCCATACTGTAGGGAACCTAATCTAATTAATAAGCAGCAGAAAGAATCATTCAGTACAGAAGAGTCCCTTCGGTCCATTGATCCTGTACTGTCAAAAGTACTCAATTGCTGATGCTAGTCCCTTTTCCCCATATTGGGCCCATATCCACAAACAGTACAACACTCCAAGTGCTCAGCTGAGTACATTGCAAAGGTTGTGAAGTTTCTCACCCCCAGCCACCCTCCCAGCCACTGCATTCCAGGTCACCCACCATCCTCAAGGGGAAAAGGCTTTCCTCATATTCACTTTAAAATTCTGCCCCCTTGTTTTTGTCCCTTTGGCTAAGGAAGACAGCTGCCTTCTCCCCACCCCGTCCATGCTCCGTGTAATCTTTTACACCTCTATCAGGTCCACTTCTCTGCTCCAAGGAAACCAACCCGAGGTTATCCAGCCTCTCTTCATTGCTGAAGTATTCCGTCCCAGGCGACATCCTGGTGAATCTCCTCCACACCCCCTCTAGTGTGCTCACATCCTTCCTATAGTGCAGTGGCCTAGCTATTCCAGTCATGGCCTAACCAAAGTTCTGCAAATTAGAATGTCTACAGTGTGGAAACAGGCCCTTCGGCCCAACAAGTCCATACCGACCCTCCGAAGAGTATCCCACTCAAACCCATTCCCAATTACTGTTAGAATTTGAATCTCTAGAGTGTGGAAACAACATTCCACCATCACGGCCCTGCGCCTACAATCAATACCAGGACTGATAAAGGCAAGTGTTCTGTATGCCTTCTTAACTCCCCTGTTGACCTATTCCTCCACTTTCAGCAATCTTGGACAAGCATCCCATGATCCCTCTGTTCCTCTGAGCTTCCAGTGTCCTGCTGTTCATTGAGTACTCTCTTGCCTTGTTCCTTCTTCCTCACACTTATCAGGATTAAATTCCATCTGCTACTGATCTGACCAAACCTCCTGTAACCTAAGACCTTTGTCCTCACTGTCAATCACTTGCCCAATCTTTGCATCATCCACAAACGCACTTACCTACATTCTCATCATGTGTGAATATCACAAGCAGTGAGGGACCAGCGGTGTGGTCCACTAAAGGACTACACCGCTGCACACTGGGCTGCAGTCACGCATATCTCCTTCTACCACTGCCCTCAGTCTCCTGTCACTAACCCAAGTTAGGATCCAACCTACCTTGGATCCTATTAGCTTTCACCTTCTTCATCAGTTTCTCCAAAGTTGGACAATGTCAAAGGCCTGGGCTGAAATCCATATAAACCACATTCACAAGCCTACCCTCTTCTACACACGCACTCCTCCTTGAACAATATTATCAAGTTCATCAGGCATGACCTCCCTCTGATAAAGCCACACCGACTATCCCTGATCAAGCCTTGCCCCTCTACTTGGAGAATCATTTTCACCTTCACTATTTTCTCCAATGGTTTCCTCACCACTGATGTCAGATTCAGTGAATTGACTATCTCTACACCCTTGTTGAAGGTGGAGCCATATTAGCTCTCCTCCAGTCCTCTGGCACCACTCCCGTGGCCAGAGATGAGTTCAATGTTTGAGGTAGGGTCCCTGTTTTTTCCTCCATCTCCCACAGCAGCACTGTACGCCAGGTGCACCGCACCAACTCACTGAGGCATTTTCAATAGCACCTTCCAAGCCAACGACCTCTACCACCCAGAAGGGCAGCGGATCTATGGAAACTCCTGCAAGTTTCCCTCCAAGCCACTCAACGTGGGATTGGATCTTTCTCTCTGTGGCTGGGTCAAAATCCTGGAACTTGCTCCGAGTGGACTTCAGCAGTTCAAGGAAGGCAGTTCACCACCACCTTTCCGAGGATAACCAGGGATGTGCAATAAATGCTGGACCAGCCAGCGACGTCTACATCCCCAGAGCAAATGCTTTCTAAAATGCCAACTAAGGTTAGCATACCTCTGGGATTGTCCTGAATCAACCTATTCAGAGAAATAAGAGGAAGTGAGGACTGCAGATGCTGGAGATCAGAGCTGAAAAATGTGTTGCTGGAAAAGCGCAGCAGGTCAGGCAGCATCCAAGGAGCAGGAGATTCGACGTTTTGGGCATGAGCCCTTCTTCAGGAATCGTGAAGAAGGGCTCGTGCCCGAAACATCGATTCTCCTGCTCTTTGGATGCTGCCTGACCTGCTGCGCTTTTCCAGCAACACGTGTTTCAGCTATTCAGAGAAATATTCTTACACACTTCTGGTACAGGTGGGATTTGAACTCATACCAAAGGGAGAGATACTAACCCTGTCCCACAATAGCCCCTTTGCCCTGATGCATCCACCACCTGTTAGTTAATGTCCAGGACACTGCTATGGATGTCATTGAGGAATCATAGAGGCATTCAGAAACTTGTGTCTATTTTATGTTCTTGGCGCAGTTTGGTTTAGCAGCTGTTAAGACAAATATCGGCGATGGTAGACCAATTTAACCAGTCACTCACTCATGAAGGTCATGGGTTACCATGGCGACACTGCCTTGACAAGCCGTCTGATTCTCTGCTTTCCATTGGCATTGTCGATCCCATCCTCGGAGTGTTCAGAATACGCATGCAAATAGTCCCTGGGCTGAAACCTGGAGGTGAGGGATCGGACAAAAGAGCTGAATCTTAAAGATGAGGTGTGTCATGATGTTGTTCCTTTGACAAGGTTAGGTCACCCTTGGTTTTTTCCAAAAGGGGTTATAAAAGGCAGAGGGTCCGATTTGGCTGGTGTGGCCATTTGATTATGGAGAACAGGTACTGCCTCAGGCAAAAGGCTTTGAAATGTTTTTAAAACACTTGCACAACCAAAGGGGAGTGGCCAGTTCTCCGAGGTTAGGTTTTGATGCTGCTGGTCAAGGTTTTAGCTCCTTGCTGATTCTCTCTCTCTCTCTCTCTCTCTCTGACATCTCTCCTGTAAGAACCTGTGTCTGATTTTATTAGTTTTTTTGCCAAGGGTGCGTTTATGAGCATGTTGCCTCCGCTATCTGAAAGTAGAGCGTTCCCAAGAAATCTTTTGTAAGCTGAAAATGGCGTAAAGTGAAGGTGCATGTTTTGTATGGAAAAACAATATGGCTGTTTTTCATAAAAACAAAAATTCTCTTCAGATTCACATAACGTAGGTCTTTCGTAAAAGCGAAATTGCCTCAAGCAGACGTTCGAAAAGCAAGGGATACCTATATTTGGAACAGCATAGGATAAATAAACAAAGTCTTTTCCCTGGGGTTGGGGAGTCCAGAACTAGAGGGCATAGGTTTAGGGTGAGAGGGGAAAAATATAAAAGAGACCTCAGGGGCAACTTTTTCACTCAGAGGGTGGTGTGTGTATAGAATGAGCTACCAGAGGAAGTGGTGGAGGCTGGTACAATTGCAACACTTAAGAAGCATTTGGATGGGTATATGAATAGGAAGGGTTTAGAAGGATGTGGGCCGGGTGCTGGCAGGTGGGACTAGATTGGGTTGGGATATCTGGTCAGCATGGACGGGTTGGACCGAAGGGTCTGTTTCCATGCTGTACATCTCTATGACTCTATGAGTGCCAAAGAGTCGATTTTCAGGTAGGTTTAGTTATTCTAAATTCTCTTTTGCTTGTGTTTCGTTCAGTAGTTTGTAAATAAATTCTTTTTTATTTAAAACTAAGTGGTTAAGCCAACTGCATCCCTCCTGGGATACACATTTTATACCTGTTTAAAATAACTAGCAAGGGTAGGGTCTGGGCTACTTTCTTGAAATGGTTTGTGGGGGTATGGCCTGGTCCATAACAGGTTAGAGCAATAGCCTTTGACATTCAAGATGAGGGTAACATTGAGGAACCCTGACGAAATTGGAGTGAATGGAATTAGGGGCAAACTCTCCGATGGTTAGAGTCATATCTGGTACAGAGGAAGATGGTCGTGGTTGCTCGAAGTAAGTCGCCTCAGGTCCAGGACATCACTGCAGGAGTTCCTCATGGTTGGGTTTGTAGTGATGGTCAGCCAGATGGGCATCCTGATTGGGGCTGTTAAGCTGGTCCAATCAGGGAGCCCTGGCTGACAGGCATAAACAGGAGTGTCAGGAGTTGGCTCCGAGGGAGCTGGCTCCGAGGGAGCTGGATCAGTGTGGAGTACTGTGCATGTGTAAATAAAAGGGGTCCTGGTGACAGGATACCAGCCTCTATGGAGTTATTTCAGTGTCGCAGACCCAACCATCTTCAGCTGCTTCTTCAATGACCTTCCCTCCATCACAAGGTCAGAAGCGGGGATGTTCATTCATGTTCAACACCATTCGCCACCTCTCAGGTCCTGAAGCAATCCGTGTTCGAATGCAGCAAGACCTGTACAAAAACAGCTGGAGAAACTCAGCAGGTCTGGCAGCATCTGTGGAGAGATAGCAGAGTTATCATTTGCAAATCCGGTGAGTCTCCTACAGAAGGCATGAACTGCTAACACATCAGTCACTGACATCTGAGCTGAACACAGTGATATCTACCGTTACAGTTTATCTTGCGTTAGGACGAGTGTAGGGAGCATCCAGGTAGTAGTTAGGATTAGAGTTGGCATTGAAGTGGGCATTGGCATTCAGGTTAGGAGTCAGCGTTAGAGCTTAGGGTTGGAGGTCAGAGTTAGTGTGTAAGGGTCGGTGTTAACATTTAGGTCCTCCCTTTCAGAGGGAGTGAGAAATTTACCACCTATGTGGGCGGCACGGTGACACAGTGGTTAGCACTGCTGCCTCACAGCGCCAGAGACCCGGGTTCAATTCCTGACACAGGCGACTGACTGTGTGGAGTTTGCACATTCTCCCCGTGTCTGCCTGGGTTTCCTCCGGGTGCTCCGGTTTCCTCCCACAGTCCAAAGATGTGCAGGTTAGGTGAATTGGCCATGCTAAATTGCCCGTAGTGTTAGGTAAAGGGGTAAATGTAGGGGAATGGGTGGGTTGCACTTTGGTGGGTCGGTGTGAACTTGTTGGGCTGAAGGGCCTGTTTCCACACTGTAAGTAATCTAATCTAATCTATCTCTCACAACACCAACACAAGGGCATACGTGGGGAGGTGGAGGGGTAATGATGATGCCACTGGGCTCATAATCCAGAACCCCAGGCTAATGTTCTAGGTTCAAACCTCACTGGGGCAGATTCAGAAAAATAAAAATCTGGAATTAAAAACTAAACTGATGGCGATCATGCAACATTGCCAAATGTTGTTACAAAAAGAACCAACAGGATCACAAACACTGTTGAGGGAGGGGAACTTGTTGGCCGACATGTGACTCCAGACTGAATTGCCCTCTGGGATGGGATAGGCACCAAAACACATCCTGTGATCAAATTGAAAAAGGCGTCTTGTGTCACATGTGGGAATGTGAACCCTGAATGCTATTTTAATTCCAATCGATTTCCATACACGCAAACGAGGAATGAGTTAGTGGAATATAAATGCTGCTCCAGACCTGGTTTACATCACTGTGGTTTAACAGGCATTCAGATTCTATTCAACTGTTAATCTGTGCATTGTTTTATGGTACAGTGTCCCAGCAAGGCTCTTTCACTATTTTTAGACTTTGTGTTTAAAAGGGTAGAGGAGAGTATTTGATCAGAGGATAGTATAGACTAAGCTTTACTCTGTATCTAACCCCGTGCTGTTCCTGTCCTGGGAGTGTTGGATGGGGACAGTGTAGAGGCAGCTTTACTCGGTATCTAACCCCGTGCAGTCCCTGTCCTGGGAGTGTTGGATGGGGACAGTGTAGAGGCAGCTTTACTCTGTATCTAACCCTGTGCTGTCCCTGTCCTGGGAGGGTTTGATGGGGACAGTGTAGAGGCAGCCTTACTCTGTATCTAACCCCGTGCTGTCCCTGTACTGGGAGGGTTTGATGGGGACAGTGTAGAGGCAGCTTTACTCTGTATCTAACCCCGTGCTGTCCCTGTCCTGGGAGGCAGCTTTACTCTGTATCTAACCCTGTGCTGTCCCTATCCTGGGAGTGTTTGATGGCGGACAGTGTACAGGCAGCTTTACTCTGTATCTAACCCCATGCTGTCCCTGTCCTGGGAGTGTTTGATGGGGGACAGTGTAGAGGCAGCCTTACTCTGTATCTAACCCTGTGCTGTCTCTGTCCTGGGAGTGTTTGATGGGGACAGTGTAGAGGCAGCTTTACTTTGTATCTAACCCCGTGCTGTCCCTGTCCTGGGAGTGTTTGATGGGGACAGTGTAGAGGCAGCTTTACTTTGTATCTAACCCCGTGCTGTCCCTTTTCAGGGAGGGTTTGATGGGGACAGTATCGAGGCAGCTTTACTCTTTATCTAACCCTGTGCTGTCCCTGTTCTGGGGGGGGGTTTGATGGGGACAGTATCGAGGCAGCTTTACTCTGTGTCTAACCCCGTGCTGTCCCTGTCCTGGGAGTGTTTGATGGCGGACAGTGTAGAGGCAGCTTTACTCTGTATCTAACCCCATGCTGTCCCTGTCCTGGGAGTGTTTGATGGGGGACAGTGTAGAGGCAGCTTTACTCTGTATCTAACCTTGTACTGTCTCTGTCCTGGGAGTGTTTGATGGGGGACAGTGTAGAGGTAGCTTTACTCTGTATCTAACCCCGTGCTGTCCCAGTTCTGGGAGTGTTTGATAGGGGGCAGGTTTAATTGAGACCTTCAGGAGGGCATTGGATGATTATTTCCGATTGAAATAATTCGTGAGGGTGTGACAAGAAAGTAGGAGATTGACACTCAGTAATGATGCTGTTTGAAGGGCTGGTACAGGCATGATGGGCTGAATGGTCACCTTCTGCACTCTAACACTTGGGTGATTCTATTCTGAAGTTCACAGTTCACTTCAGTGAAACAGGAAGCACTCGAGCACTGTCTGAGCAGGCAATCAATCCAACTAAACATGAGAAATATTTTTTTAGTCGGTGCGGCCCCTACAAACAAAAATATGGAATGTAAGGTTTACTTCAAACATCCAGCAGTTTTGGTCAGAATCAAAAACTGTCATCGTCTTGGACAGTCATCTAAGGGTGACTTTAAGGAAGGAGTGTAGGAAAAGAAATACTCAGAACACCTGCCATTCCAATGAAAGCAGTTCTGTGGGTAGACCATGACTGACTGTTGGAGTCATTAACATTTGCAGTCCACAGATTACAACGTGATCTTCAGGGTTAGAACGACATTGCTGGAAGAGTCAATAACCAGACGACACTGATTTAAGGAGATTGGTGAAAAACACTTCGGTGACTCATAGAATCATAGAGTTGTACAGCACGGAAACAAACCCTTTGGTCCAACCCGTCCATGCCGACCAGATATCCCAACCCAATCTAGTCCCACCTGCCAGCACCCGGCCCATATCCCTCCAAACCCATCCTAATCATATACCCAACCAAATGCCTCTTAAATGTTGCAATTGTACCAGCCTCCACCACATCCTCATTCTATACGCGTACCGCCCTCTACATGAACAAGTTGCCCCTTAGGTCTCTTTTATATCTTTCCCCTCTCACCCTAAACCTATTCCCTCTAGTTCTGGACTCCCTGACCCCAGGGAAAAGACTTTGCCTATTTATCCTATCCATGCCCCTCATTATTTTGTAAACCTCTATAAGGTCACCTCTCAGCCTCCGACGCTCCATGGAAAACAGTCCCAGCCTGTTCAGCCTCTCCCTGTAGCTCAGATCCTCCAACCCTGGCAATGCCTTTGTAAATCTTTTCTGAACCCTTTCAAGTTTCACAACATATTTCCGATAGGAAGGAGACCAGAATTGCACACAATATTCCAACAGTGGCCTAACCAATGTCCTGTACAGCCGCAACATGACCTCCCGATTCCTGTACTCAGTATGCAGACCAATAAAGGAAAGCATACCAAACGCCTTCTTCACGATCCTATCTACCTGTGACTCCACTTTCAAGGAGCTATGAACCTGCACTCCAAGGTCTCTTTGTTCAGCAACACTCCCCAGGACTTTACCATGAAGTGTATAAGTCCTGCGAAGATTTGCTTTCCCAAAATGCAGCACCTCGCATTTATCTGAATTAAACTCCATCTGCCACTTCTCAGCCCATTAGCCCATCTGTCACGACCCTGTTGTAATCTGAGGTAACCCTCTTCGCTGTCCACTACACCTCCAATTTTGGTGTCATCTGCAAACTTACTAACTGTACCTTTTATGCTCGCATCCAAATCATTTATGTAACTGACAAAAAGTAGAGGACCCAGCACGAATCCTTGTGGCACTCCACCGGTCACAGGCCTCCAGTCTGAAACCCAACCCTCCACCACATAGAACATAGAACAATACACCACAGAACAGGCCCTTCGGCCCACGATGTTGTGCCAAACATTTGTCCTAGCTTAAGCAGCTATCCATGTACCTATCCAATTGCTGCTTAAAGGTCACCAATGATTCTGACTCTGCCACTCCCACAGGCAGCACATTCCATGCCCCCACCACTCTCTGGGTAAAGAACCTACCCCTGACATCCCCCCTATACCTTCCACCCTTCACCTTAAATTTATGTCCCCTTGTAACACTCTGTTGTACCCAGGGAAAAAGTCTCTGACTGTCTACTCTATCTATTCCCATGATCATCTTATAAACCTCTATCAAGTCACCCCTCATCCTTCGCCGTTCCAATGAGAAAAGGCCGAGAACTCTCAACCTATCCTCGTACGACCTATTCTCCATTCCAGGCAACTGCCTGGTAAATCTCCTCTGCACCCTCTCCAAAGCTTCCACATCTTTCCTAAAGTGAGACGACCAGAACTGCACACAATACTCCAAATGTGGCCTAACCAAAGTCCTGTACAGCTGCAACATCACTTCACGACTCTTGAATTCAATCCCTCTGCTAATGAACGCTAATACACCATAGGCCTTCTTACAAGCTCTATCCACCTGAGTGGCAACTTTCAAAGAGCTATGAACATAAACCCCAAGATCCCTCTGCTCCTCCACCTTACTAAGAACCCTCCCGTTAACCCTGTATTCCGCATTCTTATTTGTCCTTCCAAAATGGACAACCTCACACTTGACATGGTTGAATTCCATCTGCCACTCCTCAGCCCAGCTCTGCATCATATCTAAGTCCCTTTGCAGCTGATAACAGTCCTCCTCACTATCCACAACTCCACCTATCTTTGTATTGTCTGCAAATCTACTGACCCACCCTTACTGACTCCCTCTTCCAAGTCATTAATAAAAGTTACAAACAGCAGAGGACCCAGAACTGATCCCTGCTTAACTCCACTTGTAACTGGGCTCCAGGCTGAATATTTACCATCTACCACCACTCTCTGACTTCGACCGGTTAGCCAGTTCTCTATCCAACTGGCCAAACTTCCCATTATCCCATGTCTCCTGACTTTCCGCATAAGCCTACCATGGGGAACCTTATCAAATGCCTCACTAAAATCCATGTACACTACGTCCACTGCTCTACCCTCATCCACATGCTTGGTCACCTCCTCAAAGAATTCAATAAGACTTGTAAGGCAAGACCTACCCCTCACAAATCTGTGCTGGCTGTCTCTAATCAAGCAGTGTCTTTCCAGATACTCATAAATCCTATCCCTCAGTACCCTTTCCATTACTTTGCCTACCACCAAAGTAAGACTAACTGGCCTGTAATTCCCAGGGTTATCCCTATTCCCTTTTTTTGAACAGGGGCACAACATTCACCACTCTCCTGTCCCCTGTACTACCCCCGTTGACAGTGAAGACGAAAAGATCATTGCCAACGGCTCTGCAATTTCCTCTCTTGCTTTCCACATAATCCTAGGATATATCCCGTCAGGCCTGGGGGACTTGTCTATTCTCAAGTTCTTCAAAATGCCCAACACATCTTCCTTCCTAACAAGTATCTCCTCTAGCTTACCAGTCCATTTCATACTCTCCTCTTCAACAATACGGTCCCTCTCATTTGTAAATACTGAAGAAAAGTACTCATTCAAGACCTCTCCTATCTCTTCCGACTCAATACACAGTCTCCCACTACTGTCCTTGATCGGACCTACCCTCGTTCTTGTCATTCGCATGTTTCTCACATACGCATAAAAGGCCTTGGGGTTATCCTTGATCCTACCCGCCAAAGATTTTTCATGCCCTCTCTTAGCTCTCCTAATCCCTTTCTTCAGCTCCCTCCTGGCTATCCTGTATCCCTCCAACGCTCTGTCTGAACCTTGTTTCCTCAACCTTATGTAAGCCTCCTTCTTCCTCTTTACTAGACATTTAACCTCCCTCGTCAACCAAGATTCCCTCACACGACCATCTCTTTCCTGCCTGACAGGTACATACATATCAAGGACACGTCGTATCTGTTCCTTGAAAAAGTTCCACATTTCAATGACATCCTTCCCTGACAGCCTATGCTCCCAACTTATGCTCCTCAGATCCACCACCCTCTGTCTTCTACCTTTGAGCCAATTCTGTATCCAAATGGCTATTTTTCCCTGTATTCCATGAGATCTAACCTTGCTAATCAGTCTCCCATGGGGAACCTTATTGAACGCCTTACTGAAGTCCATATAGGTCACATCTACTGCTCTGGCCTCATCAATCCTCTTTGATATTTCTTCCAAAAACTCAATCAAGTTTGTGAGTCATGATTTCTCACGCACAAAGCCGTATTGACTATCCCTAATCAGTCCTTGCCTTTCTAAATACATGCACATTCTATCCCTCAGGATTCCCTCCAACAACTTGCCCACCACCAAGATCAGGCTCACCGGTCTATAGTTCCCTGGCTTACCTTTACCGCCCTTCTTAAAAAGTGGCTCCACATTTGCCAACTTCCAGTCTTCCGGCACCTCACCTGTGACTATCAATGATACAAATATCTCAGCAAGAGGCCCAGCAATCACTTCTCTAGCTTCCCACAGAGATCGCTGGTACACCTGATCAGGCCCTGGTGATTTATCCACCTTTACCTGTTTCAAGACATCCAGCACTTCCTCCTCTGTAAACTGGACATTTTGTAAGATGTCACCATCTATTTCCCTACAGTCTATAGCTTCCATATCCTTTTCCACAGTAAATACTGATGCAAAATACTCATTTAGTATCTCTCCCACTTTCTGTGGCTCCACACAAAAGCCACCTTGCTGATCTTTGAGGGGCCCTATTCTCTCCCTAGTTACCCTTTTGTCCTTAATGTATTTGTAAAAACCCTTTGGATTCTCCATAATTCTATTTGCCAAAGCTATCTCATATCCCCCTTTTGCCCTCCTGATTTCCCTCTTAAGTATACTCCTATTTCCTTTATACTCTTCTAAGGATTCACTCGATCTATCCTGTCATATATATACCTGAAGCATATGTCTATACCTGATATATGCTTCCTTCTTTTTCTTAACCAACCCTCACTTTCTTTAGTCATCCAGCATTCCCTATACCTACCAGCCTTCCCTTTCACCCTGACAAGAATATACTTTTTCTGGATTTTCATTATCTCATTTTTGAAGGCTTCCAATTTTCCAGCCGTCCCTTTACCTGCGAACATCAGCCTCCAATCAGCTTTCGAAAGTTCTTGCCTAATACCGTCAAAATTGTCCTTTCTCCAATTTAGAAATTCAACTTTTAGATCTGGTCTATCCTTTTCCATCACTATTTTAAAACTAATAGAATTATGGTCGCTGGCCCCAAAGTGCTCCCCCACTGACACCTCAGTCACCTGCCCTGCCTTATTTCCCAAGATTAGGTCAAGTTTTGCACCTTCTCTAGTGGGTACATCCACATACTGAATCAGAAAATTGTCTTGTACACACTTAACAAATTCCTCTACATTTAAACACTATGGCAGTCCCAGTCTATGTTTGGAAAGTTAAAATCCCCTCCCATAACCACCCTATTATTCTTACAGATAGCTGAGATCTCCTTACAAGTTTCTCAATTTCCCTCTGACGATTGGGGGGTCTATAATACATTCCCAATAAGGTGATCATCCCTTTCTTATTTCTCAGTTCCACCTAAATAACTTGCCTGGATGTATTTCTGGGAATATCCTCCCTCAGCACAGCTGTAAAGATATCCCTTATCAAAAGGGATAGCATTACCCCCTCCTCTCTTGCCTCCCTTTCTATCCTTCCTGTAGCATTTGTATCCTGGAACATTAAGCTGCCAGTCCTGCCCATCCCTGAGCATGTTTCCGTAATTGCTATATCCCAGTCCCATGTTCCTAACCATGCCCTGAGTTCATCTGCCTTCCCTGTTAGGCACCTTACATTGAAATAAATGCAGTTTAATTTATTAGTCCTACCTTGTCACCTGAGAAACATGTTATAAACAGCGAGTGGTTTGGGATCTGAAATGTGGCAGAAGCAGAGTAAAATGAGGCTTTTGGAAAGGAATTGCATCATTAGCTGGTTGGAACAAGATTGTAGAGCTACAGGGAAAACATGAGGTTGTGCAACTAGATGAGCTGCTGGAGAGAGCTGACATGGACATGTAAGGCTGAACGGCCTCATTCTATGAGGCACAGAGAGCTTGCATGGACATGTAAGGCTGAACGGCCTCATTATATGAGACACAGAGAGCTTGCATGGACATATAAGGCTGAACGGCCTCATTCTATGAGGCACAGATAACTGGCATGGACATGTAAGGCTGAATGGCCTCATTCAATGAGGCACAGAGAGCTTGCATGGACATGTAAGGCTGAACGGCCTCATTCTATGTTGCAATCATTCTATGATTTTATAATGTTTCGTTCTAATAAATTTATATTTATTTGGCACCCTCAATGTAGTGAAACATTCCAGATAGAGAATGTTATAAAAGGATGTGTGACCCCAAGTCCACTAAGGAAGTATTGGGTCAGATCGTGTAAAACTTCAATAAGGAGATAGGATTCAAGAAATGTCTTGAATAAGTAGGAAAATGAGGGAGAGAGGGATTGGAACAGAATTCCAGAGCTTGTGGACCTAGGCAACTGAAGACATACTGACCAGTGGTGAAGCAATTAGAATTGGGAAAGCTGCAGCGACCAGAATGAGACAGTCACCGATGTATCTGAGGGTGATGAGCTGGAGGAGGTTATAGAGTTAGGGAGAGGTAAAGCCATGGAGGGGACATTCGACAGAGATTTTTAAAGCTAAGACTTTGCTTGATCAATGCAGGTCAGCAAACATGACAGTAAAAGCTTTCACATTATATGATATTATCTATCACAAGTACTGGGCAGTTGGATGACCTGCATTTTCCTGGAGTTTCATGTGCCAAAGACTAGCAGCCTTTTACAGGAAGGAGTGAAGTTAAAGGCTTGGTGCTTTCAGTAGTTGAGGTAACTTGCAATTCAGTTGTCAGGCTGGATTGATGTATTCCTGTCCAGAGCATGTAGCCATCCAGAATAGTTCACTTCATGCACCAAATCCACATCCTGGAAGTGAAATACGAGCAGCGAGCTGCGATTAAATTCTCATTAATAGCACTGCACATTACTGTGAGACCTGAATTCCTTGCTGTAACTGATATGTGTTACATAACCGTAATGTCAATGTTATTAATAACACAACATGGGGGTGGATTCAAACAGATAAACAAATCCACTCGCCCCGACAGTGAACAAAAACCAGCGCTGCCTAAGAATGCAGCATTTCCTCTGCCACCCCCCCGGTGTCCCCAAACATCCCACCAAAGAGTGTATAACATTGATGGCAACTGAAGTCTCATATTGTCATTGAAAGCTAAACATGACAAGCCAGAATATTAGGATAGAAAATGCTGGAGAAACTCAGCAGTTTAGATTAGATTCCCGACAGTGCGGAAACAGGCCCTTCGGCCCAACCAGTCCACACCGACCCTCCAAAAAAATAACCCACCCAGACCCACTTCCCTCTGACTAATTCATCAAGCACTAGGGGCAATTTAACTTGGCTAATTCACCTAACTTGCACACTTTGGACTGTGGGAGGAAACTGGTGCAAACTCCACAGATAGATGCCTGAGGCTGGAATCAAACCTGGGACCCTGGTAGTGTGAGGCAGCAGTGCTAACCACTAAGTCACTGCACCACCCCCCCCCCCCCCCACCTTGCAGAGAGTGGAGAGAGATGATATCATCCTTCTGCAGAACTGAGCTGGACTATCGCAGCCAACTGCCTTTCTTGGATCTACTATTTAGTTGAGGAGGCGTCCCTTCTGTAAAATGGATCACCAGCATGAAAGTGCGTTTCAAATTTCACAACCTCAGGAAGGTAAGAACAGGTTGAGGGGATGGGAACTGCAAAAGGCAGAAGGAGAGCTGCCTCATATCTCACCCAAAGGACAGCACCCCCTGACCATGAGGTTCCTTTAGGTACTACCCTCTCAGGACTATTTGTTCTCAAATCTCTGGAACAGAATTGTGAATCTGTAACCTTTGGATTCATGTTATTTTCTATCCATGGCTAACACTTAGTCTGGGTTTCAAGAGATTGGTAGGTTTTATTTTCCCACTTAAAACCTAGCAATTATTTTTAATAAGTGTTTTTCTTATTGAAGTTGGTACGATTGTAGGATTGCAGTCTTTGGAATTCCTTCAAAACAAAAAACTCAATGCTTATCTAACTGCATTCTACATTGATAGTAAGAATAAGGCTTTGGTAAGTGAAGACCATTGCATGGCAACATTAAAATGAGAACGAATGTCTGGGCCAATCACTGACACGTCATAATGTAAGTCCCCATAGTCCCACTCTCTCATTAGGGTCACCACACCTCAGGCTTGGGAACAGGTAGAGAAGGCCCCTTCATGATAACCTCAGCCAGTGCGGGATTTGAACCCACATTGTTGGCATCACTCTGCATTGCAAAGCAGCAACTAGGTTAAACCAGTCAGTGGAAAACTGTTTAAAAAACATTAGCTTGACCACAACAGTCCCTAACAATATGATACTTGATCACTCTGTCATGCTCTGAGTCATTCCAATTATCCCAGGCAATTGCTGCGTAACACTGACAATGTATCAGCATATGACTGTTGCTCCACAGGCTGGTAGAATTGGTTAATGATCGTATATGTATGGCACATTCTTTGAACTATCCAGCTGTCTCTTTGAGATAACGTACAACACAACTCCCTCACATACACTTTTTGCAATATTCAATATGCCATAGGATCAAACCTAGTGTGAGCTCATATACAAAATATAATCCCAAAAGTTGGGAATAAATATTTGAAGGTTTGTGGGGATATCAAAATCTATGTTGGCTCATACCAAAACTCTGCTGGCTTTGTCAGTCCCCATCTAACAACCTGCCCTCGAAAATAAACTTCAACATAGGGTGGCACAGTGGCTAGCACTGCTGCCTCACAGTGCCAGGAACCCAGGTTTGATTCCAGCCTTGGGTGACTGTGTGGAAATGCACATTCTCTCTGTCCTGTGGTCCAAAGATGTGCAGGTTAGGGTGAAATGGCCATGCTAACTTGCCCGTAGAGTTCAGTGGTGTGTAGGTTAGGCATGTTAGTCAGGGGTAAATGTAGGGGAATGAGTCTGGGTGGGTTACTCTTTGGACTTGTTGGGCCGAAGGGCCTGTTTCCACACTCTAGGGATTCTTGGTAAAACATTCTGAAATCTGTCACAAATATGCACAAGGAAATGGACACCAAATCAAGGTGAGAGAAGTCATGTGGAACCACGGCCTTCAATATGACATTTGAAGATGGAACATTTTGGTGAAGCCTTCCAAACGTTATGATGGATACAGTTGAACTCCTTTTTCCAGAAGAAGAATTATTCAGAGGGTTAAAGTTATAGGAAAATGGTGAATCACTAAAGTGGTGCTTGTTCTGATGCGTGGCCATTGCAATGGAAATTGTTCATCAAACCCTACCTTAATTATTCTTGTATCATCATTCCACTGTAGAGTCATACAACATGGAAACAGACCCTTTGGTCCAACTTGTCCATGCCAACCATTCGTGCTCCTCTCAGAGTCATGGCTGGACATGAACAAACTGTGGATAGGAAGATGATTGAAATTTTGAATTAAGCTTGATATATTACAAAAAGCAGCAGTGACCAATGTTGCTCTTTCAGGAGAGGATAAAGTGTGAGAGAAGTTGATGATGAGGACGACTGATTTGAGAAACATGGATAGCACATCCCAGATGAGAATTTTTGTACACATTAGCACCACAGACTAGCACTGTCTACCAGCTAAAGTGACAGCAAAGATGCTATGATAGCAGAGCCCTCCACCACCTCCCTCAGCATCACTACAAACATTAGATTAGATTACTTACAGTGTGGAAACGGGCCCTTCACCCCAACAAGTCCACACCGACCCACCGAAGCGCAACCCACCCATACCCCTACATTACCCCTTACCTAACACTACGGACAATTTAGCATGGCCAATTCACCTGACCTGCACATCTTTGTGGGAGGAAACCGGAGCACCCGGAGGAAACCCAGGGGAGAACGTGCAAACTCCACACAGTCAGTCGCCTGAGGCGGGAATTGAACCCGGGTCTCTGGTCATTAGTTCATTCTTGTTTGCAGGTTGAAATAAGCAAAGTTGTTGCTGCATTTTCTAAAAATATATTTTTACTATGTCACTCCAGTAGCCTGTGAAGTACTTTGGAACATCTGGAGGTTGTAAGAGGCTCTCTATAATTGAATTTTTAAAAGTAGGGTTGAAGGCAAACTGTAGGTTATGGAATCAAGTCATGTAGAGAAGGAAGAAAGACCTCAGAAGTATCTTTGTTCCGTTGCTTCTTTATACTTTGCTCCCAGTATTCTATGAAATGGAAATTAACAATTCTGCTTGATATTTTAATAATGTGTGTATTTCGATATAAGCTTAAAAATGTGTGAAAGGAGAGAGAAATAAATATGCACTTTATAGAGTCATAGAGATGTACAGCACGGAAATGGACCCTTCCGACCAGATATCCCAACCTAATCTAGTCCCACCTGCCAGCACTTGGCCCGTATTCCTCCAAACTCCTCCTATTTATATACCCATCCAGATGCCTTCTAAATGTTGCAATTGTACCAACCTCCACCACTTCCTCTGGCAGCTCATTCCATACACGTACCACCCTCTGCATGAAAAATTTGCCCCTTAGGTCTCTTTTATATCTTTCCCTTCTCACCCTAAACCTATGCCCTCTAATTCTGGACTCCCCAACCCCAAGGAAAAGACATTGTCTATTCACCCTATTCATGTCCCTCATGATTTTATAAACTTCTATGAGGTCACTCCTCAGCTTCCAAGGGAAACAGCCCCAGCCCATCCAGCCTCTCCCTGTAGCTCAAACCCACCAACCCTGGCAACATCCTTGTAAATCTATTCTGAACTCTTTCAAGTTTCACAATATCCTTCCGATAGGAAGGAGACAATAATTGAATGCAATATTCCAAAAGTGGCCTAACCAATGTCCTGTACAGCCGCAAAATGACCTCCCAACTTCTATACTCAATACTCTGACCAATAAAGGAAAGCATACCAAACGCCTTCTTCACTGTCCTATCTACCTGCAACTCTACTTTGAACCGGCACTCCAAGGTCTCTTTGTTCAGCAACACTCTCTAGGACCTTACATACTGAATCAGAACAAATTCCTCTCCATCTAAACCCTTGACACTATGGCAGTTCCAGTCTATGTTTGGAAAGTTAAAATCCCCTACCAAAACCACCCTAATATTCTTGCAGATAACTGAAATCTCCTTACAAATTTCTCAATTACCTGCTGACTATTGGGGGTCTATAATACAATCGCAATAAGATGATCATCCCTTTCTTATTTCTCAATTCCACCCAAATAATTTCCCTGGATATATTTCCGAGAATATCCTCCTTCAGCACAGCTGTAGTACTATCCCTTATCAAAAACGCCACTCCTGTTCCACTCTCGCCTCCTTTCGATCCTTCCTATAGCATTTGTATCCTCAAACATTAAGCTACCAGTCCGGTCCATCCCTGAGCCATATTTCTGTAATTGCTATGATATCACGTATCCCAGTCCCATGTTCCTAACCATGCCCTGAGTTCACCTGCCTTTCCTGTTAGGCCTCTTGTATTGAAATAAATGCAGTTTAGTTATCAGTCCTACATTGCTCTCTTCTTTGTTCCTGCCTGCCCTGTTTGACTTGCTCCTTTTCTGCTCAGATCAATCTCTTTCCTCACTATCTCCCTGGGTCCCACCTTACTAGTTTAAATCCTCCCGAGCAGCTTGAGCAAATCTCCCTGCCTGTATATTCGTCCCCTTCCAATTCAGGTGCAATCCACCCTTCTTGTACAGGTCACTTATACCCCAGAAGAGATTCCAATGATTTCAAAAACGTAAATCCTTCTCCCATACACCAGCTCCTCAGCCATGCATTCGCCTGCTCTATCCTCCTATTCCTACCCTCACTAGCTCGTAGCACCAGGAGTAATCCAGATATTACTACATTCGAGGACCTCCTTTTTAAATTCCTGCCTAACTTTCTATATTTTCCCTTCAGAATCTCATCCTTTTCCCTTCCTATGTCATTGGTACTAATGTGTACAATGACTTACTGCACTTCTTTAAGAGAAAATGGAACTGTTTCTTCTGCACAAGGAAGAGATATCCTTTAACATAAATGTGCCTTTGTGATCTTCTGTAAATCACAAGCACCTTTGTTATCTCCTCAAACAGTCTGAATTGTTTAAAGGGATCACATAGAAACTCTCAAGAGCTCATGACCACCCTCTTCATTTTACTTAGATTTGTGGCCTTAGACCATTTTATTATATCAAAGCCATATAAACAAAACTGTTGTTTTCTCTAGCTTATCACCTTTCTGGCAGATTGCATAACTCAAAGTGAAACATGGAGTGAATTTTGTTCTTAAGTGTGGGATACTCTTCGGTGGGTCGGTGTGGACTTGTTGGGCTGAATGGCCTGTTTCCACACTGTAGGGATTCGATACAACTTTGTCCTGAAATTTATTTTAACTAGTGTCATTGCAGTAGATGAAATATAATATTTTTTAAGGTATATAATCTGTTTCACATCATCAAAAACTTTAGGCTGTAATGAGACTTCTGACTTCTACTGAAGGGAAAGGCCAATTAACCCTGTCTTATTATCAAAGTTATACAGACTAATTATTTTCTTAGATAACCCAGAGACTACGATAGAACATGTTCTTCTGTAGTAGTGGGCACTGCCTGGGCCTGCTCTACCTCCAAATCCAAGACAAACAACGACTAGAGGAAGTACACCTCATCTTCTGCCTTGGAACGCTCCAACCACATGGCATCAACATTGACTTCATTAGTTTCCAAATCTCCCCTACCCCCACCTCATCCCAGATCCAAACCTCCAATTCAGCACCGCCCTCTAGAGCTGTCCCACTTGTCCACTGACCTATCACAATCACCCCCCACCTGCATCTACTTATTGTCTTCCCAATTACCTTCCTCCCCCCACCCCACCCTCCTATTTATCTCTCAGAACCCTTTCCAGTCATCACCTCTTCTGCTCCTCGGATGTCCTGACCTGCCGTGCTTTTCCAGCACCACACTTTCCCACTTGGACTCTCCAGCATCTGCAATCCTCGCTTTCTCCTAAGCTTCAGCACCAAAAACACTAAGTTAAAGCTAGACTCCAAGCAGTGTTAGCCAAGAAAGACCAATTCAGGACATGGCCAAACAATAATCCTTCCAAGACACTCTACTGACCAGCACTGAGGACACGAGATTCTTGGTCAGACATATGCTGCTAAAGCATTGCCGCTTCCACCATTATGATCCAGGCTACCAAGTACATGTAAAATTACATTGTCATAGCAACCCTGACTCTTTGGTCAGGCTGGTTGACTCAGTTGGTTGGACAGAAAGTGGGGCTGAAAATGTGTTGCTGGTTAAAGCACAGCAGGTCAGGCAGCATCCAAGGAACAGGGAATTCGACGTTTCGGGCAAAAGCCCTTCATCAGGAAGGCTCTGGCCCGAAACGTCAAATTCCCTGTTCCTTGGATGCTGCCTGACCTGCTGTGCTTTAACCAGCAACACATTTTCAGCTCTGATCTCCAGCATCTGCAGACCTCACTTTTTACTGGACAGAAAGTGGGTCAACTCTGTGTTACAAGAACATGATTCAATCCCAGTTCCACTTGGGATGACTTCACGACCCGTCTCTTTGCCCTACTCAAGGTAGAGATTGGCTAGCGGAATGATGCTCGAGCAGAAAACAATCTGCAAAGCAAATCCAAAAACAGGTGATAGCTATTAGCTCAGTGGCATAGACTTAGGCTAAGGTGGTAGAAAAATCAAACTCTCTGCCTGGAAGGGTGGTGGGGGCTGAAACACTCAACATTGTAGAATTTAGATGTGTGTTTGCAATCACTAGGGCAAGTGCTGGAAATTGGGATTAGAATAGTTAGGGTTTGTCTTTGACATGATAGGCTGTAGGTTTGCACTGCAGATTGCTATGGCAATGACATAAGCACAAGACACTCCACTGACTGGCTCAAACATGAATATCATTCCTCTGAAGGTCAGAATAAACCCCGAAAGTGAGACTAATACACAAAAGCAGCTGAATGCTAATCACCATTGTATTTGCATAGTTAGAGCTCCTAAATATTGAAGTATTTGTTTAGTCTAGTTAACTTCACTGTTGTATCAAGTAGCACGGAAATGGGAGTAGAAATGATATTCTGCTACAATTATCTGGAAGGGAATCTATGATGACACTTTGTCATTACATACAGAGCGCTTTTTAACGCATAGTCCATTTAAATTACACAATGTACTGTTTTTGCCACAGGGCATGTACTGAGGCTGTCATATGCATGCACTTTAACAGAATTAATCACTTGACAATCATATAAAGATTACTTGCGTGTTCAATTATAACAATCCTTTTTGTGTGAAAATGTTGTGTAAGAAAATGTCAAGTTAAATTATTCACTTGTTCTATTCTTGCATTTTAGCTGTTTTTAAATCATGTGTGGAGGCTGGTACAATTACAAACATTTAAAAGGCAGCTGGATGGGTATATGAATAGAAAGGGTTTAGAGGGATATGGACCAAACGTTAGGAAATGGGACTAGGTCAGATTGGGATGTCAGGCCAGTGCAGAGGAGTTGGACCAAAAGGTCTGCTTCCAAGCTGTATGACTATTTGGTTGTCTGAAATCAAAACAGCTGTCAACAGTGGCTGTATGGACCTTGCACATTCTCCCCACGTCTATTGATTCCTCCAGGTGCTCCAGTTTCCTCCCACAGTCTAAAAGGTTACGTGGATTGGCTATGCTAAATTATCCAGGAATGTGCAGCATAGGTGGAGTAGCCCATGGGGAATGCAGGGATCTGGATATGATGCTCCTTGGTAGGTCAGTGTGGATTCTACAGGCTGAATGGTCTGGTTCAACTCTGACTTAGGCTTTCATCCTGTCCATTATGCTGGTGGTAATTATGGCCAATTTTTGGCAGGGTGAGTCAAGAGATATTATGGAGCTGAAGATACTGGCAGCCTTGCCCATAGACCAACTCAACAAATGGAAAAAGAACTTAAAGGCAGAACCAGAAATTGTACCACTTGTCATGTGATCACTTCAATGTTCTTGAGGGATTTAAACTTTGGACTCGATACTGAACTCATGCACTGTTCCCCTCTTCAATATCCACTTTAGGAGAGGCTACTAATACATTCATTGAAGCAGCAGTGTCTGTACAGAAGTATCATGATCCCAAATTGTTGGCAATTTTGCAGTGAGTGGTACCATTCACAATTTCCTTTTTAATGGAAGAGATCGGTGCCAGACTAGAACTTCTTAAAGAAAATTAGTGTCTAGCCCGAGAAGAGGAAGGTAATTTCATTTATGCAGGTAACAACCATCTTGAACAGCAGAAAATACATTACAGAAAGAGCCCCTTCAGCCCATTAGACCTGTGCCTGTCAAAATTCACTACAGTATCCAATCCCATTTTCTAGCACTTGGCTCATCACCTTGTATGCAAGTGTATATCTAGATACTTAGTTCAGAGGTTCTGCCTCTATCATTAAACATCAATGGTGCATCACTGACATCTCAACCTTTCTCACCATCTGTAAGACTCAAATGACTGACTGAATACTCACTTCAATGTGCAGTCACAGCATGAAATATGAGAACTGAACATATAAACACCTGAATATCTTAACATTAGATAAAATATCTTCCACTGGTTTAATCAGACCATAATGTCAGATCTGCAGAATACACACTAACTGCTAAGACCTTATGTAAAACAAGAATAGCAATTGCTTACAATGCCATCTCATCCAAGTCACATTCACCTGATTTGCATACAATCATGCTATATAGTCATTGAATCCAAATCCTCACATTCCCTTCCTCAAACCAGTCTGGCCTAACCACTAAGTCTTAAACCAAACTGGTTAAGACAACTTCGCTCAAAATGGCAGTGAGCAATAAAGTCAGTTTCACCCACATTGACAACATCCCAAGAATAAATGTATGACCATTGATTAAAAACTGCACCCAATTTTGTAGAACCTTTACAATTATCTTAGTCATTCACGAAATGGGATGTAAAGTATATTCCACATTAGTGCAGCAAAAGGATGTACATTTACTTTTCAGTAATGCAAGATCCAAAGACAAAATGTGGGAACAGGCCAGAGCAAGCCTGCTCCACCATTTCGTAAAACTATGATTCATTTGATTTGCCCCCATGACCCCACTTTCCTCCTTACTGTCCATAATACTCCACCTCCTTGCACATTAAATCTGACCTGACTTTGATACATATTCAATGACCCTAGCTTCTCCTAATCTTTGCAGAAGACAATGTCAAAGCCTCGTTTCTATTAAATGGAAAGCCATTTATTTATTAACTGTATCTCAGTTTAGTTTCCACAAGGGGAACATCCTCTCAATCTTACACATTTCAGTAAGATCACTATCTCCTGTTCTGAACTTTAACAAGTACAGGACCAATCATTCTCCAAGTCATCTAGGCCAGAAACCAGCCCAGTAAACTTTCACTTCTCTGTTTCTAATGCAACTACACCCTAGAGTAAGGGAACAAAATTGCACAAAATGCTCTACATAAAGTCCTCCAATTTTAGCAAAGTGCCATCCTTTTAACACTATCACCTTTGCAATAAAGGCCTGTATTGCATTTACATTCCCAATTACACGTGCATGCTAACACTGATTCACGTACTAGATTCATCAGTATTGTCTCATTCTGTAGTCAATAATTAAATATCGCTTTTCTATTCTTGCTGCCAAAGCAGAGGACATCAACTTTGTGCTCCTTGCTTCAGACCAGAAGAAAATCTTCATACCAGCCTGTGTATTTCTTCAAAAGGAATGAGCCTGGAGTTTACCTGGAGATTAAAACATGATTATACTTTTTGTGAATGTCTGCTGAGAGATTCTGCTTAAACATTTTAAATGCAAGCCTTTTATTCTGAACCACTCAAGCTTATACAATGAATCATCCCTACAGTACCTGTGCTTACTGTTGAGATGTAATGACAAATGCAGATGTTACAACCTCTTAACATCGAGAGTCAGATTTCAAAGTAAGTTTATCATGTATAAAGCTTTGATATCATTAGAATATAATAATGTATTGGTTGCAGCAGTCCAAATGACTGGAAGATCACTTATGAACAGAAGCTGAATTGATAAAGAGGACAGTTATAACAGAATTAAAGACAAAATTAAACTGTAGATGCTGGAATCCTGCCCAAAATAGACAGGCAGGAGGATGGAAGAACACAGCAAGCCAGGCAGCATCAGGAGGTGGAGAAGACCCTTCTTCAGTACACCTGACTATTCAGAATCCAGATTTACTTAGATAATCTGAATTACTTGAACAAAAAAACATTTAAATGAGGAGAGATGAAGGCACATTTGGGAAAAGAGCACAACCCTAATGGACGACTGGACATATCCATTGTTGTAAAATTCTGGAAAGCAATTGAGGGAAGAACTGCTTTTGTGACTCTGGGTGGTGTATCAAATCAGGCAAAAAACATCTTCCCAGAAAAACTATTCAACACAGGGTAAATTTGAAATACTTTAATTTTTTAAACAGCTTTCTAGAAGTTACATAAAAACACAACGTGAAATGAATTCACAGGCTTAACATTTTCTGTAAACAGCAATGACAAATAGTCACACAGTTCAAGAAACAAATGACAAAAAAAAACCTTGACGAATTTGTAATTCGAGACAAACTATTCCTGCTCAGTATCAATCTATGAAGCTGAATTCAGCCCAGATTGCCTAAAGAACATCTAGGCAAGATGATCAAATTTTGCTTACGCAAAAGACAATGAAAATCTGCACCTTTTACAGGCCATAGCTATGGGTATTACACAGCATTTATACTAAGGACTACCCCCTCCCACCAGAGCTACAATTAAAAAGTGGGAAACAGTAAAGTGTCCCTTGATGTGGTGGCTACTCCTCAGATGAAGACTGGTCAATGGAGTACACCATGAACAGCACATCAGGCCGAGCTGGAACCGAGGGATGGCCTGGTCTCACAATCTCAAAGCCCATGAAGCTGAATGTCCTCAGAAGCAAGGCTGTCCAGATAGAAAAAAAAACAGAATCCAACATCAGTTAACATACTTTCACCAGTTACCTACTTGTATCAGGTGACTAGTAGTTTATCGACCAAAGCATTTTACAGAATTCAAATCATGTACTTTGTTGTTTCAGAAAATGAGCCAGCAGTTTTCCTTCACTACACCCTCCATTCTCACTTTTGGTTCAGTCCAACTTGCTGCTGTAATTTCAGAGTCCTAAAAATGAAGTGAACTTTTCACCGATAATAAACTTTCAGTACAGTAATGAATCTAGAGCCTTATTATTAACTGAAACTGATCTGGTTGTATGCCACAAGATACGTACTTAGTTTTCAACCTAATGGCTTTCCAATGGAGAAAATCTCAATCAACAGAATGCTCAGTATATATTTATACTCTGGATAACCAGTAACTGTTACCCAAATGCCTTTACAGATTCACATTGTATGGGGATTACACTAAATCACTGAGAAAATGGTCCATGCATTTTATCAACAGTCTGGATTTTTAAATCTGCAACTGGCAGAGAACATTAATTCCTTGTATTAGCATTTTAACAAGAGTAGTCAATAGCTGATCTTGGTTTGATACTCCTCTCACTCAGATACTGTTCCTTGAGAGGCATGAGAACAAACAGCAAATGCAACATCAAGCCAGGCTGAAATCTGCCATGTCTGGGAACACCACAAAAGGGAGTGGAATGATTCTAGTGGTGTTGTTTCTGACACTATACAGCTCAGCAGCACTTGGAAATCCAAGTGGACCATCACACACTGTTGGAGACTGCAGCAACTTATCAAAGAAGGGCCAGATAATTAAGCCACCAAGCTTTTAGTAAAGGAATATTACCCGAATGTACCAATTCAGTTTGGAGAAGACTGAAGGGGGAAGTATTTTCCCTGGAGTTGTCTTTTCAACTGAGGGTTGCAGTTGGAAGTGGATCAGCATGTTTAATGCTTGGAAGTGGCCTTGCATCCAGACTGAACTAGAACGGAATCCATGGTAGAATTGCAAGCAGTGCACAAAGTTCTTACCTCGATCCTCTCTGTTTTTGTAGAAGCAGACAAATACATATTCCACCTTCAGTTTCTCCTCAGCAAATTCTAGCAGTGCTGTTAACCTGCCATATTAAAATAACAGTCAGCCCAATGGAATAGTAATTTGTTCAGTCAAACCAACATCTGCCCTTATTTCAAGTTAAACATGCAGGTCAAGAATTAATACAAGGAAGATTATATAACCACAAAGATTACGCACACAATGAAAGGTCTAGTAACAGTGTCAGTGTCTCTACCTCTGGACTATAACGTCTGGTTCAAGTCTGACCTGTCCTAGAGGCAAGAGCCCAAACAAGGAACTTAGTCCAGCAGGAAACAAAACGGGACTTGGTGCAGCAACATACTGAGGGATTATTGTTCGAACCCCAGCATCCCTAATTTACTGACTTTGTTTATGATGAAATTATTGAAAGTTGAGGAATGACAGCACCAAGAAAACAAGAACATAATGGGTAAAATGGGTTAACTAAGGCACAAAAGAAAATTCAGGAGTGAATCCAGAAGTGGCCAGAGGGAAATTTTATGTCACTGATAACACAAATGCTCCAAGATAGTGAAGGTTAGATAACACAAGGGTGATGATTAATGTTTCTTTCCTGAAGCACTGATACCACATTTTGGGGGAGGGTGAGAGTGTGAGAGTGTGAGAGTGTGAGAGTGTGAGAGTGTGAGAGTGTGAGAGTGTGAGAGTGTGAGAGTGTGAGAGTGTGAGAGTGTGAGAGTGTGAGAGTGTGAGAGTGTGAGAGTGTGAGAGTGTGAGAGTGTGAGAGTGTGAGAGTGTGAGAGTGTGAGAGTGTGAGAGTGTGAGAGTGTGAGAGTGTGAGAGAGTGAGAGAGTGAGAGGCAGCACTGCTCTTACATTCCAAGTTATTGGGTCAAGTAATAGTCAAAGGAAGTTCCACTCAAATTGCACATTGGTTTGAGAGTCACACGCAAAACAGTTTCATTTTTAGGTATTTCCCATGTAAAATGGAACAGTGAATTAACAGGTGGATTCACTGTGTTTGAACATGGGATGGATGTTGGGACGCTGCTGCCAAAGAATAGTGAAAGACTGAAGTTAAAAAGGTGAACTTAGTCACAGGGTAATTCTGGGAATGAACAGCTCCATATGGAACCAAATGGAATCCAATAAGTTTCAAGAATGAAAACATTTAAGGGAGCAATATCATACAAGGTATTGAAGATTTTTTTTTAAAAAGGACAATTCAGGACAGAAAGGACATTTCACAATATGGAATCTTAAGCAGTGTTCACTAACAGTAGATTGAATGTATATCAACTGTATTGTCAGCAAAACTTTGCTGTGCACAGAAATAAGAACAAAAATGATCAAAATTATCGACAACATGCACCACTAACGTGTTTTTCTAAAAAAGAAAACATTGAATGCTGCTAAATGCAAACATTTTGGATTTCATTAGGAAACATGCAAATTAGTGTAAGCAGTTTCTCAAACTCAAGAAGGTTCATGTAAAAGTCTGCCCCACAGCCAGACAGCAAACTAAATGCTTATACCCAGCATTCCAATACCCACTGAAATGATTCAAAGCAAGAAGCCTCAGGCACACAACACTGGACTTTTGCACAGTTTGCTGTCCTGAACAGAAGATTCATACATAGAACAGTACAGCATAGGAACAGGTCTTTTGCCCCACTAGATTGGTCTGGCCATGATGCTATTGTAAAGTAACCCCATCTGCCCACTCATTTCAGTCAAAATGCCTCAAATTTTGCTTTCATAGCTGCCACTATGGCAGTGCATTCCAGGGACTTACCACCCTCAAAAGCTGTCCTTGCATAGCCCCTTTAAAAAACTTTCCCCCTTTCACCTTAAAGGTATGTTGCCTAACAGACATTCCTATTATTATACCTAAAACTCATTCTATTCAAATATGCATACCACAACACCTTGCTCTCAGCAATTTGGATTTTGTTTCAGTACTAAATAATTGCTCAAGCCTCCCCTCTCTCAAGTCTTTACTTATGATCCAATAGTACTTAAAGCTGAATTGGAAAAGGAAATGTTGTTCAGAACAAAAACGTAAGGAAAGCTTAGGAGCATGTGCCAATAGCTTTCAAGTTACTCACCCTTCTTTGCTTCCTTCTGCCAAAAGACCATTAGGAATTTCCACAAACAGACTCTTCTCAGAGGAAAGTGCATCCCATTCAGATACCTTAGAGTCTGTTAACTTGTACCGAAAATGGATAATGCGCTGCTTTCCATTCACTGGTAGCTCTTGCGTTACAGTTAGCTTCTCATCCTGCAAGTAGAAGGAGGTGCCAATTGAAACAGACGACCTGAAAATGGCTACTACTCGACATGTCCAACCCACGGTGAAAGCCAAACAGGGCTAAGCACAACTGTTAAATCACAATGATCAGGGTTTACAGATGCAGATATTAGTCAGCCTTTTAGTGATTTTAAACTAAGTAATTTAAACTTGTCTAGATAGATATTTAGTGCTGTGCTCCTCGCCTACCTAATCAATAGCCCTCCATCAGTTCAAATCACTTTCCTCCCACCCTTCGGCACTTGTTGGGCCGAATAGCCTGTTTCCACACTGTAGAGATTCTATGACAAGCAAACAGGGATGGGAAGAATGGCTGCACTCAGTCTTCTAACACTGGAAATAAGAGCTGGGTTAAAACCAGTCCAAAATATTTTGTGCTTTTGATACAGGTTTCAATATAAATATTGATTGTTAGTCCATAATATGGGAACTCTAACAGTCACAGAAAGGTTTCTATACTGCTTTGTTGCAATGTTTTCCACTGTCCCCAGGGTGACGTTGATTAAAGGATTCAAATGGAATCATTGAACATTGGAAAATAAATTTGGCTGAGTTCTAGTGTAGGTGTCAGCACTTGACAGCAAGAGTTTAGATCTCACCTGCCTTTATCACTTCCTCTTTGATACTTGGTGTTGCTAATGAAGGCAAATGGAAGGGTCTAACCATCTTTGTTCTTGGGCCACTAAGTTTTTCTCGATTATGTTATAACCATTTAGACCTCATCTGGGAGTTATGTTTTAATTAGTATTAGCTTGTCATTTGATCATTTCCCTCACTGCAAATTTTTCCCTGCATCCCCTTTTCTCTAGGTCTGTGCCAGGATCTTCCAAATTCTAATGTATGTTTTGATGGGACTTGAAAGACTGGCAACTCAGAACGTGTGTAGAAGGAAATATTGGTATTGTGCTTGTGTTGCACATTAAGAATGTTTAACTTTAGACAAGTTGTAAGATGTTTAACTCTCCCTACATTTCAACATATCTGCCACACTAAAACACACACTTAAAAGGGGTAAGGAAGACTTGGGAAATAAATTTGAATATTTTAAAAACAATAACTGGCTATATGATTTCAAAGCTTCAGCACTTTCTGGTTCAAATTATTTACTGCATTCTCCATCCTGCCACATCACTCTCGAAGGAAAACAGGGACAAATGCCTGTTGCCTGGCCAAGAAAACCTGTGCAACCAATACCTATACGGCTATTTCACTTGTAAAATGCCCATAGAACAGAGGTCAGCCAAGTACTTTGACACCACATCCTGCAAGCATCTGTCCTGCACATTTATGAAAACAAATTCTGCAAATGGTGGTCTCCTGAAAAAAAAAATAGTGGAAACACTGGCCAAGCAGTCTCTAGTGAGGCAAACAGTTACTGTTTCAGGTCAATGATTTTTCAACAGGTACTGGAACAAGTTAGTGATACAACAGGTAGACTGTCAGGTACAGGGTGAAGAGAGGAAAGAACAAAGATTTGATAGTTGGTTGAAAGAAAGATATTAATTATCCCAAAGTTTTAAACTTTCCACTGAAATGCCACTTTTTTCCTGCACACATTTTTTTGAAGCACTTGAAACTTCAACTCTCCCCTCGTTCCCAAAGAAAAAGGAAATTCCCCATGATTGCTGTCAATAATTTTGACAAGGTAGATAAGAGCCCATTAGAACACGTATGATGTTCAATATCATCACCCGAGTCTCCTACAAATTCTATCCTAATGAAAAACAACATTCAAAACTACAATCAGCCATACCACTTCAGTATGAAAAATGGCGTCAAATGGTTATCAACTATCCAAGTTAAATCTGAGCAGAAGGTGAAGCCAATTTTATTTTTTGGCAGCCATCTTTGAGGTCTGGATTCCAAAAAAATATTGCACACACTTCAATTCCATGTAGGCAAACAGGAAGGAATTGTTTAGTGTTTTTAGTTCACTGACCACTTGTGTTTGCATTAACAGCAGTATGCAGAATGTAGCCTTCACAAAAGGGAACAAAATAAATATCTTACCGCATGTAAGAGAGCTGTAAGAGTGTGATCCCTTCCATTCCCTCGCCCACCCGGGATCTTCACTGATGGGTGAGGGGCATCAGGAACACCACAGAGGCCCTGGACTGAGGTGCCTGCAGTACTGCTGCTGAGATGTACCACTCAAGGAAGGAATATTACTGTAAGCAAACACAAAAGAAAACAATTTTAAGGCTCGGAGGAAGTCACAATCAAAAGAAATACAGATTAACAAATGCTTTGAACCAGAAGCCACCGTTCAATACATCAACACTTCCTTCTTGTGAGAACACATGCCTTTCACCAAGAGATTTAAGAAAAACATTAAACCTCATGGCATCTCCACTGAGAATCGGTTGAATTATATTATCATGCTTAAAAAAGGCTCAAACTTTGAATTGTCTTAAAGATTGTTAACTTTAAATTTCAGCTCATTGAGTGCTAGTCAGAAAAATGGAAAGCTCTCTGGCAAATAGAACAGAGTCAGCCTCTCCTTTTGAAAGGAGTGAATGATCCTATTAAGCATTCTGTGAAAACTGGGATCATGGCACAGAATATTCCTGCTACCTGCATAACTGATTACACTTGTGTCAGATGACCTTTTGGCACCAGTGACACTGTCCACCCTTCCCACACTGAAATTTGAAGTAGCACTGCTGACTTTGTCACTGCAAGGCTGCCCCACTTGACCTCTACTGCTTCACCTGCACTTTCGGGGTAAATTCCATAGCAACGTGCCAAAGGCAATTGGGAGACTGAATTAGCCTGTAGATGTCTACAAGTTCTACAATCAGGCAGTCAGCTTATTCTGTGGAAATAATGAGCATGTTTTTGACCAGCTGCCTCAATTTATTTTTATGGCTTTTAACACTCCAGTGAAGTGTTTCAGACATTTATAAATACGTTTTATGATTAGACATGCAAATTAAGTTTACTTCATCATATCATTAGATCAGTTTGAGTATCTTGAATGGTAAAATTGCGAGCTTGCTAGTTAACAAAATAGTTTATCGGCTAAAACATTTTGTACCACATATGCCAATGACATAATCCCCAACTGTGCATTTACAAGTTAGGTGAATTTATGCATGGCAAGTGAACTAAGTGCCACATCATATGGAAAACTATCCTAAAATAGATTAATCCACAAAACAGATGAATTGTTTTCATGCACCATACACTATGACTAACTTACTACACAACTGAAATTTAAAAAACAAACTTCGTATCTACTGAAATTATTTTTCTTTCATTCCGTGGATGAAGTAGCAACAAGGAGGCGTGAGCAGTAGGAATCAATCCTAAAGCACAAACTAAATGATTCATGGATTGATTCAGATAAAGCTAGCATTCCCTAAAAAAATGTTGTGATCAAATACTGATCAGAGTGAAAAGAGGGAAAGGACATCTTATGTTCTCACAATTGTCAAAGTACTTCTCAAATGAAGCACTTGAGGTACAAAGACCACTGCTTCTAGAATAATGAAGTCAATGACTAGGTTGGTTTTAAATTCAACCACAGAATGTGTGCATCACTGGCTAGGCCATCTTTTGTTGCCCTTCCCTATTTGCTGAAGGCAGTTGTTTCATCCAAACTGTTGTGGGTCTGAAGTCACATGAAAGTTACTAAGCATGACAGGCTTCCTTCCTTAAAAAGGACATTAGTGAACCAGATGGGTTTTTTGAAATGTAGTTACATGGTAGCCATTAGACTAGTTTTGGTTCTAGGTGTAAAAATCTGAATTAAGATTCATTTGCCAGGCTGGAATTCAAATCCACATCTCATGTTGTTTAACCAGTCTATGACACAACCACTATGGTTGTGCCACCTCCACCCCAGTTAAAACACTTTCAGACAGAACATTAGAACTTCCTATGCTGCAGGATAAACACCTTGAGATATTTCATTCACAGTTCCTGTTAATTATCACTTTACACCTGAATACAAAGCCTTTAAAAAAAGTCACATTTTCTCAACATTGTTTATTACATAAAGTACACTGGGATCAAGTCAAGAACTACACTAGTTTAACTGATGCCAACCAGTGACCTGGGAGGCTGTGCAGAGCTCGGGGGGGGGGGGCACTAAATCATTCTGTTTAAAACAATTTAACTGAAATTTCCACAGCAGCAGATACAAAGATTACCATGGCGATGGGAGAGCTGGAACTGAACTTCCAGTAGATAAGGATGAGGATGTCTAATTAAGACCATTAAAACAAAGTGCAACATCTAATGAGACAGCTGCCTGACTCAAATATTGCAGGCACTTGGTGGGAGACAGTAGTCCCACATTAGCCTACAGTCTTTGATGGAACAATTACATTACTTCAAGAAAATAGGTGACAATCCAATTGTGCTTTGTAGAATTCAGAATTGTAAGAAAACATGGATATCCAACAAGCACACCTACAATGTGTAGAAATTAAAAGCCACAATGTTTGAGTTCTGTGCAGCAGGCTTCCTGTGTTATGGTGTGACACAGTTCAACATCACATCTGACAGCATCCGATGAATCGTGATGCACAAGTAAACTTTTAATTGAAGCACACAGATGTTCTTTTTATAAAAAAGTGTTTGGGGAGGTGATCCAGGCTTCAGTACTTTCAGCTGCTTCAACAATGAGCAACCTGTCAACGGGAGAAGAAATGGGAATGTTTTGCTACAATTCCAGTTGATAAGGGTCAACATTTACACCTCTCAATTGCAGCTTAGAAGCCCCCCTAACTGTCAACACGTACCTCGTACAAAATGCACTGCCTCTTTATAGCACCTTCCAAACCTGTGGCAGCTATCAAATGAAATGGATGGATACAACATATCAGCACTTATATTAACTTCCATAGCAGAAGTCACAAAGCACTAAATGTTTTCTGCAGCATAGTTATTCTCAATGTAAGAATGAAGACAGCTAGTTTACACACAGCAATAACCCATGTACAGCAATGGCATTGTCACCATTTAAATTTATTGTTTATGCTGTTGACTGACCAATGAATATTGACTAGGGCATCAGGGATAACTATGTCTCAAAGTAATGCCACAAAATCATCTACATTTTGCTGAGAGGCCTCTATTTAAAATCAAATTCAAGGGAGGCACATTCAGCCAAACAACACATCCTCAGTACTGTGTTGGTGCATCAGTCTTTACTATTGTGCTCAAGCCTTGGAACTTGCAATTTCTGTGGCTCAGAGTTGAGAGTGATATCAATAACCAAATAAAAAGAGGAGCTGCTGATAACAGTGCTGTCTAATGCTACTTCATGACGTACAATGATATCAAAATTAAACTGCCTTTAAAATAGACAGGCCAAAAGCAACTATACTTGTAGAGATAGGGAAACTAGCTATTAGCATTTCTGACTGTAAACAGTTCTTTGAAAAGCTACCTGAAACTTTGACATTTAAAGATGCCTCAGTCAACAATGAGAGTTTACAACCCATTACAGTAGTGATAAAGTTCTAGCTAGAAAGAGGACGACTGTCAGTAGACAAAACAGTGCTAAGAATCTGCAAACTCACTTCCTGCAATGCAGCAATGGCTTTGCGCTGGTGAGTTGCATCATCTGCAGCTGCTACTTCCTCCAACAATTTGAAGTCAATATACACAAGACTGTCAAGCAAAATCAATGACACGTCTCTGCAGGCCTTTAACAGCAGACACTCAGCACATACTGAGTAACATTTAATACGATCTGGCCTTGTGTGAGAAGCCAGCTGCAAGAATAAAAATTACTCTGCATATTTTAATAATTAAATTACTGTCAAATATTTTAAAATCCATGAAGTTTTAATCACTAAATGACTGGGATCAGTGCCAGTTGTTAGAAAAACACCTTTAGAGAAGGCAATCTGCAGTCCTTACCTGGTCTGGTCCACATGTGACTCCAGACCCACACCAGTGTGGTTGACCTAACTGCCTTGTGAACAATTGGGAATGAGCAACAAATGGTGGGCCAGACAATTGGCACCCACAACCCATGAATCAATAACGTTTTACCGTTACAAATTGACTTTAAATGCTTTTTCATGTGTCAGGAGGATGCCATTACATTTTTGCTGAAACCACCTCAACAATTCTTCCTTAGAAATCTTATGTTTTGAACCAATGCGCCACATTTTCACCTTTTTAAAATCAGAAATGCTAAAACCAAGCCATCCAATGGCCACAGAAATCCAGACAATAAATTCCAATACTAGGATCATACTTGTTGCCCAGGTCAATATGCTTTTGGATACCAAAGCCAAAGAGTCCAGAGTTACAGAAACTACTCTTCTTCAATTCATATTCCCAAACCTTTAGAGGTTTCTCTAGAATTTCTTCAACTTTGGCTCATCTGATTGATATTAATATTGTGCAGTGAACAGTAAATAATTGCAATCTTAAACCAGTTACATTGAGATCATAAATTTCAAACTTAACAAACCTAAAAGTAGCCATTTCACTTAATTTGTGGTAAGAAGTCAAAATTGTCAGCATTCAATGAGGCCTGTCTACTTTGTTTACAATAAAATAAATTCAACTTTTAACATTTACTCTTTTGACATTACACAAAATTGTTCCTCCTACAACTTCTCCCTAACCACCTCATTTATTTTGCCTATGTTAAAATCTAGATCAGATTCTGGCTTCCAAAATAATCCACACTATTTACTTCTAATTAATGCATCAGCTGCCAAACACAAATCTTTGAGCTAGCAGAAAGCTGACCAGAATATTTGCAAGAACTGAAATGCAATTGAATGCCAGAGCTCAATGCCCTCATCCTACTTTTCACAGGCTTCATGTAATTCAGAATGGTTATAAAATTAATAGTTCACAACACTCCTGGATTGCACCAGTGAGAAACCAACTGCAACCCAAGGTTTACAGTTGGCTGTCAAAATGCTTTTAGCATTGCAAGTCCAGAGCCATTATTGCTATCAAGAGGCCTTAGGAGGTTCAAATCTTCTCACTTTACATGGTGGAAATTAAAATTAATCTGGAATTAAAGAACCTAACAGTGACCACAAAGCCATAGCTGATTGTTGCAAAACCAGTCAGGTTCAGCAGTATCCTTTAAGAACCTGCAATTCTCAACTTGTCTGACCTGCCTGTGACTCCAGACACATAACACTGTGGTTGACTCTTAAAAGAATGCTCTCTCAAATGGCCAAGCAAGACACTCAGCCAGCTATATGAAACCATGCAAAATTACAGGAATGAAACATGACAAACTAACCAGCTTTGGAGTAGGCGCCAGTCACACAGCCAGCTTCGTCAAGCCTAAAAAAAGCTGTCCATACAAAGATTGACGGTTTGCACCAAAGCTGGGTCGGCCTTTCCAAAGGCTAATCAAGCAACATGCTGACATTACTTCTAACATATGATCCCACAGCTTCTCAGCTCCAGATGCCACCATTACTTCCACGTCCCTCAAAGATAGTGGCATTGTAGCATACTGAGGAAACTGCCCTGGGAGTCAACAAGCCGGACCCCTTGAGGTCTCATGGCATCGGGTCAAACCTGCAGAAGGAAGCTCCCTGGCAAGTATCTGCCACCACCAGCTGAAGAGTCAGTACTCCGGTGTTGAAGCAGGAGGCTGGAAGAACATAGCAAGCCAGGCAGCATCAGGTGAAGTCGATGTTTTGCGAATATTTACCTGTGTTTTTCTGGCCTCCTGTTTGCCTGCTTTGGATTCCAGCATCTGCAGTTTTTTTGGTCTGTAATTAACTGGAAGCAAAGAGTAATAAGGGCACACAATGTACTAAGCAGGAGGACTTGAACGGCAAACAGTACTGCTGATCAAGCCACAGAGGTTATAGCGCAAGATTGATTTCCTCACCACCTGTTGCTAATCCAAAAAAGGAAAAAAATTCTGAAAACATCTTTGCAAATCTACATGTTACAGATGCACATGCCCAGGGTGGCATTGGTAATGACCATCACAAAGTATAAATGGGTGAGAATGCCAATGGATCAAGTGCAAAAGACCAGGATGAAGAATTTGCAACTTTGCATAGTTGAAAGTGCAGAGTGGATAATCTATCTCAACCCCGAGCTCAGACGAAGGTTACTTGATGAACATACGGCCAATGAAAAACTGGCTAGATCCAACTGAGCAGCCCTTCTACCACTGGCAGTAGTATGTGTATACCATCTACAAGGTACACTGAAGCAATTTGCCAAGTCTTTTTCAACAGTACTTCCCAAACACTCAGCTGCCATCCAGAAGGCCATGGGCAGATGCTTTGAAACACCACTACCTGCATGTCCCCCCACACACCAGCCCAACTTAGAAGTACAGTACCATTCTATCAATGTTACTGAATCAGGATCCTAAAACTCCCTCCCCAACAACTTGGGTATCCACACTCCAGAGTGAATGCATTCAAGGCAGCAGTTTAGCCTAGCTGGTGGTGTCTACATCCCACAAAAAAATATTAAAAACCCACTTAGAAGGATGCAGCACAGATCACAAACAGGAATATTCAAGATTCAAAAATCACATTTATTATCAATGAATTATACAGTACAAACCACTTTTTTATAGAGATTACATTTGAGGTGTTTTAATGCAGAATGTCACACTGACATGCTGTGGGTTCATTAGTATCTGGTAAGGGTATAATGCACAGATTTTCTGCAAGAGAAGTAGCAATTTCTTACATGAGGCAAGAACTTCTACAAATCTAATGTCTACAATGTATCATCGTAAAAACAACTGTCTAACATGAGACATCAAGTCAATATTTCCAAACAATTCCAAATCAAATATTCAAGGTCCAACATCTATTTACTTCAATTCTTACGAGCAA
This sequence comes from Hemiscyllium ocellatum, assembly GCF_020745735.1. Classification (NCBI taxonomy): domain Eukaryota; kingdom Metazoa; phylum Chordata; class Chondrichthyes; order Orectolobiformes; family Hemiscylliidae; genus Hemiscyllium; species Hemiscyllium ocellatum. The sequence continues at coordinate 19,893,130 of NC_083442.1, forward strand.
TAGCTGAACAACCCAGCTGCATTTGCTCCAGTTACAACCTTCATCTCTACAGTTTGTGTGAGCATCCAGAAAATTTATTCTACAGAAACAGTTCACTAAAGTCAGTGCAAATAAGGCTATATTTTGCATTGTACTAGCAACTAAGTAGTTAAATGGAGTGGTCATTTGGACTGAAATATGTCAATGTAATCAAAATCTTATTTTAAAATCCTACCTTTATATACTTTCACTAGAAGGTACAATAACAGCATTATTGTATTTTTCATTATATGGAAAAACATACCATTTTAAATAAACAGGCAAAGCTACCAGCATAGACTTCATCAAGGAGGTATCCGCCCATAAGTGCATACACTACAAATGTTTACAACATTAAAAACACATCACATGACAGAAGGTGTCATAATCAACATCTCACTGGACATACAGAATCTATATCATGGAATCTTATTGAAGAGCTTGCCACTTAACACATACAAATTTCTACACAGCATTTTAACATCTCCTTTCCAACAATTTCTCCACTGCCTTTACACAAAGGAATATTAATTCAATATAGTCAATAAGATATTTCAGATCTAAATAAGCTCCTGTAGAGCATTTAAAACACTCTTAAACAGCTTTAATCTTGAATTTTTGCCTCATGGATCCTGACACCACAGTCCTTGGAACTCATTGCCTTGAATTGGCCTTATTGAGCTAAGGATCTCCATCCACTCACATTTGTATCCCTCCTGAAGAGGGATTCTGTAATAACAAATTTTCTGCTCCCTCATTAGAGAAAGCAGTTCTCGCTCTCATGCAAACCTGGACTCCTAGCCAGGTCCTCTCCCATCTCTGCAACCCACTCGCCCAGTGATTTCCTTCCAGTCACTTCTCAAACCCTAGACTGCAGCTAGCCCACTGCTACCCATCCTATTAACCACGTCGGCCAGATACCATTGCCACTGCTTGTCCAAACTCACAACAGTCTAGAAGTCAAGTTGCCTCTCCTGCACCTCCAAATGCTTCAGTCTGTAAATTCCAGATCCTTCACAGAACTACATGCAGATGTGTTCCCTCAGGGACCCTTTCTCCTCCACTCAACACCCAATTCTCTCTACCTTAATCCACCGCCACCACTTCCAATGCCCATCCTCTATGTGCCCTCATTTCTCAATGAACCCTCCTCCTCCCCCCATTTTCCCACAATGATCCCTCATTCCATGTCTCTCACCCATCTTTGCTAATGCCCTCTTCCATCCCCCACTCCACCATTTTCACCCCCATAATTTTCCCAACTCACCAGCCCAATGCCCCTTTCCTCTGTTTTGCCACAGCCACATTTTCCCCATCCCAACAATTCTTCTTTTTCACTCTCTCTCCTCCTGTTGTCCCCCTTCCTATTATTCCCCTCCTCCCTCACCTCCCCACCCCCCATTGCCCCCTCCCCCATGCCACCTGCACCACCTCTCCAGTGGCCCCCCGCACTCCCCTCCTGTGTCCCCCTCCCACACCCCCTCTCCTGCATCCCCCTCCCCAGTGGTCCCCCACCCATTCCTGCACCCCCCCTCCTGCATCCACCTCCCCCCTCCCCTCTCCAGTGCCCACCCTCCCCTGCACCTCCTCCCCCTCCTGCATCCCCCTCCCCCTCACCTCTCCTGCACCCCACCCCCTCTCCAGTGGCCCCCCCCTTCTGCATCCACGTCCACCTCTCTTTCCCCCCCCCCCCCCCCCTCCAGTGGTCTCCCCTCCCTCCACCTCCCCTGCGCCTCCTCCCCCCCCTCTCGCGCCCCCCCCCCCACCCCCCCCTGCCCCCCCCTCACCTCTCCTGCGTGTTTATCATGTTGCCGGCTGGGCTCTTGTCTCTTTCTTTTCCGAAGTAGTGGCTGTTGAGTATCCGTTCGACGGAGCTCCTCACCATCCGGCCGCAGACTGAGCCCGCTCGCTGGGTTATGCTGGCAGCGGCAGCAGTAGTTGCCCTCCCATCGGGCCGTGGCCGGAGTGTCGGTGGACCTACTCTGCGGTGTCCGCTCTGACCCGCTCCCTCCGCCTTCCAGAACCTTCAGCGGCCGCTGCGCCTCCGCCGCCCGCTTATATAGCCTCGCGGGGCATCATGGGCCGCACCGACAAACAAATAAAACAACGGACAAATTATTTTATCTCGCAGGCGCCGCGCCACGCCGGCTTTTTATGAAACATATATTTCCCCGCTGTCTGTTTTGGGTTTAATTCTCATCAGTTTATTGTTTTGTTTGGGCTCGTGACGTCAGTGGCACTGTGATTGACAGGCGAGGGGGCGGGGTCTCCGTGCTACTGAAAGTGAGCAAGAGGTTGCGTTTCTGCAGGATTAGGATTGTTGCTGGGTTGGCTTGCAAGTTAAATGTTGGTTTTAAAGATACTATTTGCATTGATGCAGCGTCCTCCTGCCTCCTTATGGCACCACAAAATGATTCCTCGTCCAAATCAGCAAAGATATTTAGAAAGAGGGGTACAGGGAGCTGGGACCAATGTATGTCACACACAAAAAAACATAGTTAAAAAACACACAACACCAGGTTATAGTCCAACAGGTTTAATTGGAAGCACTAGCTTTCAGAGCGATGCTCCTTCATCAGGTGATTGTGGAGGGCTTGATCGTAGGAGTGTTGCTCCGAAAGCTGGTATGCTTCCAATTAAACCTGTTGGACTATAACCTGGTGTTGTGTGATTTTTAACTTTGGACTGGGGTGTACAACACTGGTATCTCCAAATCAAAAAAAAAATCATGATTTGGCGACATCGGTGTTGGAATGGGATGTACAAAAGTTAAAAATCATACAACACTCAGCTTATAGTCCATCAGGGAAGCACTAGCTTCCGGAGCACTGCTCCTTCATAATTACCTGAAGGAACAGTGCTCCTAAAGCTGGATAAAAGCAAATTACTGCGGATGCTGGAATCTGAAAGCAAAAGAGAGGAAATGCTGGAAAATCTCAGTAAGTCTGACAGCATCTGTAAGTAGAGAAGAGAGCTGACATTTCGAGTCTAACCCTTTGCCAAAGCTCAATGAGCATTTTCTCTTTTTTGGTGCTCCTAAAGCTAGTGCTTCCAAATAAACCTGTTGGATTATAACCTGGTGTTGTGTGATTTTTAACAAGAAAAATCAAATTGTTCGGGAAAAACCCAACAGTGTCTGTGGAGAGAAAGCAGAGTTAATATTTCAGGGCCAGTGACCATCTTCAGAATGATGTAAGCAGTATTGCATGTAACTACTATTACAGAAACCTATCTGGCTCACTAATGTCCTTTATAGGAGAAATTTTGCCATTCTTACCCCTGTGATTCCTGATGAAGGACATATGCCCAAAACATTGACTCTCCTGCTCTGCATTTCCAGTGCTACACTTTTCAATTCTGATTCTCCACCATCTGCAGTCCTCAGTTTCTCCTATTAGACACTTAGCTGTCTATTGGGTAATTAAGGATGGACAATAAATGCTGACCTAGACAGCTGTTCCATGAATGAATTCAAAACAAGTGTCAGCAATGAGGTACTTAAGTTACTTGAATATGTTACTAAGGCAAGGAGGAGAGGGTTATAAGCATTTACACAGGTATTCAAAAATCATGCAGGATATATCCAGAGACTGTTCCCACTTGTAGAAAAGTTCGGAAGCCATAGATACCAGTTTAAAGTGAATGGCAAAGGGAGTAATTGCAAGCATGGGGAAAAAAAAATCATTCAGCCTAAGTTTCAATTCAGAATGCCGTGCTAAGGAGGCAGAGTCAATTTCTGGAATTCTGACAAAGGGTCAATAAACTCAAAATGTTAATGTTGTTTCTCTCTCCATGGACACTGCCAGCCTGCTGAGTTTCTCTGGTGATTTCTGCTTTTATGGTAGATTCAAATGTTGCTTCAAAAGTAATTGGACAAATATCTGAAAAGAAAAGAAAATTGCAGGGTTATAGGAAAAAGGCAGGCTAGTGGGATCAGCTGAGTTGTTCTTGTGGAGACCCACCTTGGACACAACAAATGGTTAATGACACTTTAAATTCTGTGGCAAGATTGGACACTGCAAAATTCCACCAAGATTGAATAAGGTGAACGAATGGCCAATTAATCTGCTAGTATTGTTGTGTTAAAGCCTTTAGATTAGATTACTGTGGGAGGAAACCAGAGCACCCAGAGGAAACCCACACAGACACGGGGAGAACGTGCAAACTCCACACAGTCAGTCGCCTGAGGCAGGAATTGAACCCGGGTCTCAGGCGCTGTGAGGCAGCAGTGCTAGCCACTGTGCCACCCACACATTGCATTTAACATCCTTTGCAAATCACTTTAAACATGTGCCATCTCATTCTTGACACATTTACAAGTGAGAACAGTTTCTCCCTGTCTAATCTATCCAGACCCCTCATGATTTTGAAAACTTCAATCAAATCTCTTGGCCTTATCCTCTGACGCTCCCTTTTTTTGTTTTTTTTTTAACCCCCACACTACCGCCTAACTGCGGTAGTGCTTATTTTATTCCCCAGCACCCATGTTATGTCTGTGCAGGTGTGAGACACAGTGAAAGACACAAGGTGCACGAATCTTTATTCAGTTTCCACCACCAGTAAGAAAGGAAACACCCAAGTGGCCAGTGACAAGCAGTGCCCTTCACATCAAAGGGCAATGCTGTGTGATCAACACTCCCCTTTTTTTTCGTTGGAGGGTAAAATAATGCACTCTTCTCCCTGCGGCGCCCACCTCTCCCTGAACAACTCCAGGGTGTTGGTGGAGACCGCGTGCTCCTTCTGCAAGGACACCCGGGCTCTAACGTAACTGCGGAAGAGGGGCAGACAGTTTGCCCTAACGACCCCCTCCATGGCCCACTGCCTGGACCTGTTGACACTCCCCTTTTTAAAATTTTATTAATAAAATTACAAAACAGTTTATGAAAACATTTACAGCTGTACACAAGAGACAGCAATTTTACAAGGGAGAGGAGCAGCAAAGCTAGGACCCAAACCCTACTGTTCAACCATTTTACAGGGAGATGAGGACAAACCGCAAATCCCAGTTCCACATACGACAAGACAGTGACAATGACATTTGTATATTAGACAATACTGCTACATACAAAAGTGCAGACAATATAGACCCAGCAAGCCCCCACCCCTCCCACCTTCCAACCACTCTAAGGCAGCCCGCCCCTACCCATCTTCCGGATAACACTCCCTTTTTTTAAAAACCCCCACACTACCGCCTAACTGCGGTAGGGCTCATTTTTCCCCAGCACTCATGGTGTGTGTGTGCAGGTGTGAGACACAGTGAGAGATTCAATTTCCACCACCAGGAAGATAGGAAAACACCCAAGTGGCCTGTGACAAGCAGTGCCCTTCACATCAAACGGCAATGCTGTGTGATCAAACAGTGAAGGGGAGGGCCGGGACTAAATCAAAATAGAGTTGGAGGGGGAAATGATGCACTCCACTCCCTGCGGCGCCCACCTCTTCCTGAACAACTCCAGGGTGTTGGTGGAGACTGCGTGCTCCTTCTCCAAGGACACCCGGACTCTAACGTAACCGCGGAAGAGGGGCAGGCAGTTGGCCTTAATGACCCCCTCCACGGCAACACTCCCTTTTTTTTCATCAAAGAGAGCAATGCTGTGTGATCAAACACACTCCTGTTTATTTTTTATTTTTTCCTTTTTACTTTTTTTTATTCTACCTAACTGCAGTAGTGCTTATTTTTTCCCTAGCACCCACGGTATGTGTGTGCAGGTGTGAGACACAGTGAGAGACACAAAGTGCACAAATCTTTATTTAATTTCCACCACCAGGAAAAATAGGAAAACACCGAGTTTCCAGTGACAAGCAGTGCCCTTCACATCAAAGAGAGCAATGCTGTGTGATCAAACAGTGAAGGGGAGGGCAGGGACTAAATCAAAATAGAGTTGGAGGGGGAAATGATGCACTCCACTCCCTGCGGCGCCCAACTCTCCCTGAACAACTCCAGGGTGTTGGTGGACACCGCGTGCTTCAGTGACTTATGCACAGACACACATGATAACATGGTTTTTCCATTCTATTTCAGCATGGATATGGATGGTGGTAGACTTAGCAATTTTAATGCCATTGCATGTTAAGAGGAGACATTTACATTTACATTCTCTCATAAAAACCAAACAAATGCGGATGTTGAAATCAGAAACAAGGATACACCCTGTTCTGTAGAAGGGTCACTGGAACACCCAAAGTGTTAACTCTGCTTTCTCTCCACAGATGCTGTCAAACTTGCTGAGATTTTCCAGCAATTTCTGTTCTTGTTTATATTCTCTCATGCTGACGATGGTCATAGCACGTGGTCTATGAATGTTTCTTGCTATTCATCAGCTCAAGTCTGAAGAACAGTACTGTGTGAGCACTCCATTAAGGTCTTTGCACTGTAGGGAAGCAGTCCTCTGTAGAATGAACGGACATGAGTTCTGCCCACTTCCAACCCCAAAATCTCAACCATGATCCATGATCCATTTCATTCTGAGGAGAGATGAATCCATGGGCCTATAATAAGAGCATATCTAGGTCATTCAGCCCAACAAGGCTGCTCAACCATTTAATGAGGTCACAGATGACCTGATGACCTGCAACGCCAGATCTTGCGCCGGATTGAGGTGACAGCATCCCTAATCACATCAGCATTGCCTTTCAGTAATCTGTAGGCGATGGTGCTCACTGGAAGAGCCAGTGTAGGTACAACGGGCCAAATGGTGGCCTCCTGAGCTGTAACAACTCAGTGATGTAATTGCTAACACCATCAGCAGATCTTTTCATGGCAAACAGCCCTACAGTGCCATCCCCTTCTTTCCCACCCCCAGCTGCAGCCTCCTGGACCTCATGCATCTGGGTCTGTTGGCATTGGCCATTCATCCTCCTTCTTAACCTCAGCAATGTGAGTATTGCTGCTGGATTAAGTTGCACAGACCTCCGACGTGGAATTACTGACCTCTGAAGAGATATCAGGAGGAAATGTTTGTTCTCCATTCGAGATATTGACATAGTCAATTGGGTCTTTATCAGACTGTTCGTGCACTGGGTGAAAGCCTGTCCTCTAGCAACCCCTACCTGGTGAGGGACAGCCTCTGAAACCAATGAGAGGGTGGTTAGCTCAACTGGCTGGATGGCTGGTGTTTTGACACAGATTGATGCTCAGAGTGTGGGTTCAATTCCTGCATTGGCTAGGTTACCAGGAAGGATTTTCCTTCTCAATGTTTCCCCTTGGCTGAGACATGGTGATTCTCAAGTTAAACTTCTGCCAATTGTGTATGTGTAGACAAGCAGGAGGCTGGGAGAACACAGCAAGCCAGGCAGCATCAGGGGCTGGAGAAGTTAACATTTAGGGTTCTACACCTCCTGTTGCTGCCTGTCTTGCTGTGTTCTCCCAGCCTTCTGTCTGTCTACTTAAGTTTCAGCATCTGCAGGTTTTTTTTGTCTCTAGTTGTCTGTGTGTGTTACTCTCTATTGAGACAGCAGCCCTATGTTTGTGAAGACTATGGCAACTTTTTGCCATGACCTATGACTGGTTTCCCTCTTCCATTCTTCTGCCAGCTGGAAGATCTTGGTAGCTGACCTTTGATTATCCCCCGTGACTCAGCCCTACAACCTTGGAATCCTCAGCAAGCTATTTGTTCCCATTGTCCTTAACTTTCAGACACAGGGCCCTGGGAATGCTCCTGCACAGCCTCATGCTGACCAGCATCACAATGTCTATGATTGGTGTACGAAGTTAAAAACCACACAAGACCAGGTTATAGACCAATAAGTTTATTTGGAGGTACAAGCTTTCGGAGCTACCTGACGAGGGAGCAGCACTCCGAAAGCTTGTACTTTCAAATAATCCTGTTGGATTATAACCTGGTGTTGTGTGAGTTTTAACTTTATCCACCCCCAGTCCAACACCAGCACCTCCACATCTTGGCTATTATTGATGTGGCTTGGCATGGAGGCAACATCATGTGGATCCCGAGTATGGAAAACTGTCTTACTACGTGGGGTTAAGTAGATTGGGCCTATGCCCATTGGAAATATACAATAATGAGAGTTGACCTTATTGAAAAATACAGGATTCTTAGGTGACTTGACAGCGTAGATCCAGAAAAGTTGCTTCCCCTTGCAACACCAGAGGACATCATCTTAGAATAAGGTGTTGCACATTTAAGACAGAAATGAGGAGAAATTTATTCTCCCTGAGTGCAGTGAAACTTTTTTTTTACTATAGACGACTGTTGAGGTTGGGTTATTAGGTATATTCAAGGTTGAGATTAACAGATTTCTAATCAGTAAGGGAATTGAGTGTTATGGGAAATGGCCGGATAATGGAGCTGAGGATTATCAGATCAGCCACAGTCTCTTTGAACAGCTTATCAGATGTGATGGGCTGAATGTGGGTCGAGAGTGTGGTGCTGGAAAACCACAGCAGGTCAGGCAGCATCCGAGGAGCAGGAGAATCGACGTTTCGGGCAAAAGCCCTTCTTCAGGATGGCCTATGTGTGCCGCTACATTGTACAGCCTCAGAACTTCCTTTTATCTCAGGATGAAACCACAGGATTTTGTTGTTGGGAGTTGATAGAGCTTACTCACCTTCACTGTCCAATTAGTGGTAAGGACTTACCAAGTGCTCACGCAACAGTATTTTCCAGTTTCAGTTTCATTTCCCTTAGTTCAGTGTATTTGCGTGGTGCTGGAACATATGCAAACAGATCTCAGGCCCCTCCTATTTTTACTGCACGTTTCATCTGAGGCCTTCTTTCCTGACACTATTTAGGGAACAGATGGTGTTTTAGGTAATAGAGGGATACAGCCCATGTGCAGGCAGATTGGACTAGTTTAGAACGGCATCATGGTTGGAACAGACGTGGTGTGGGCTGAAGGATCTGTTGCTGTGCTGTACTGTTCAATGCTTATAAATTTAACATTTGGTCTACACGCCCTTTTAGCTCCCCATCTGCACTGCACCGTTTCCCCCTTCAATATAGGTGTCCTCTTGTCCTTCTCTCTTTCAATCCCTCTGTCCATCCATCTCATCTCACAGCATTACCCCTTTCTCTCAGATGGAGCTGAAGAGGTTTTTTTTAGTTCCCACAGAGCTTTGTTAGATTTTAGAATTCTTAACCAAAGGCCGGGTGATTCAAGGTTTTGTTAGATTTTTGATTGATAAGCTATTGAAGGTTATGGGGGGAAAAGCAGGAGACTGGATTTAAGCATGATCAGATTAGCCACAATCTTTGAATGGTGGGACAGACTTAATGGGCTGAATGGCTGACTTCTGTTGCTATCACTTATGGTGCTATGAGTTAGATCTTTGATTGACAAGGTGTTGAGGGTTATCAGAGCAACCATGATCTCACCGAATGGTTGATCAGACCTGTTGAGCTGAATGACCTCAGCCCGTTCCTATATCTTGTGGTCCAATCTTACACCAACCTTGCATGTGATGGCCCTCTGCAATAGTGACCCTACAATACGAACTGACACTCATAAGGGCATGAACCATTCGCTACACTGCGCAACATACCCTAACGGAGGGCAGCAGATCACTTGCCCTCTGAAGCTAGAGTCTTTTAGTCACCCAAGAGCACTGGCCTCCACAGCCACCTCTGTCCAAACTGCCTACATCGTTTGGAATGGCCTCTCGTTCCTTTCTGTCCTGGACAGCCTTCAGGAGAAACATCTAGCTGAACAATGGTGGTGGTATTTTTAGACCAGTCTTGGACATCTGCACAGATGGGTGGCAATGGGTGATGGACAGAGGGTAAGTGGTGCTCCTGGGTCCCAGTCTGGGTGCCGTTTACCTTTGGTGCCCAGAAGATGGACCAGGTGGTTGGGGTGGGGGCAGAACCTCTTGCTCATAACGTGTGGCATTTTCCCTGCGCATGTGTATGGAATGAGATGAGAACACCATAATCATGTGAGAAAACATTTCCCATTCAATAGTACTGGAAATAGCTTTAGATTGTATGCCCACCTTCAACAGAAACACAGAATTGGTACAGGAAGAGACCATTTGGCCCATCATTAAATGAGCATCATGACCATACCTGCTTTGTCCCCATAGCCTTGCACATTATTGATCATCCAACATCTCTTGAGTGCTTCGGTTGAACCTGCCTCCACCACATTGCCAGATAGTGCCTTCCAGACCCTAACTGCTCGCTAGGTGAAACACTTCATGCTTGCTTCTTTTCCAGATCACTTTAAAACTATGCCCTCTTATTTTTCAATTTACGAGTGGGAACAGTTTCTCCTTATTTTTTTTCTACCCAGCCTGTTCATGATTTTGAAAACGTCTCTCAGATCTCCTCGCAACTTTCTTCTCACCAAAGAGAACAGTCCCAGCTTCTTCAGTCTACCTTATCTCATCCCTGGAACCATTCTTGTAAATCCTCTTCTGCGCTTTCTCCCAGCATGAGGCAACCAGAGCTGTACACAGACTTAATGAGTAGGTTACTACATACTTAGAGTCATAGAGACGTACAGCACAGAAACAGACCCTTCGGTCCAACCTATCCATGCTGACCAGATATCCCAACCCGATCTAGTCCCACCTGCCAGCACCCGGCCCATATCCCTCCAAATCCTTCCTATTCATATACCCATCCAAATATCTTTTAAATGTACCAACCTCCAACATTTTCTCTGGCAACTCATTCCATACACATACCACCCTCTGCGTGAAAAAGTTGCCCCTTGGGTCTCTTTTATATCTTTCTCCTCACCCTAAATCTATGCCGTCTAGTTCTGGACTCCCCAACCCCAGGGAAAAGACTTTGTCTATTTATCCTATCCATTCCCCTCAAAATTTTGGAAACCTTGATAAGGCCACCCCCAGCCTCCGACGCTCCAGGGAAAACAGCCCCAGATCATTCAGCCTCTCCCTGTAGCTCAAATCCTCCAACCCTGGCAACATCCTTGTAAATCTTTTCTGAACCCTTTTAAGTTTCACAACATCCTTCTGATAGGAAGGAGACCAGAATTGCACGCAATATTCCAACAGTGGCGTAACCGATGTCCTGTACAGCTGCAACATGACCTCCCAACTCCTGTACTCAATTCTCTGACTGATAAAGGAAAGCATACCCAGTGCCTCCTTCACTATCCTATCTACCAGGATAGGAGCTATGAATCTGAACTCGTTGTTTAGCAACACTCCCTAGGACTTTACCATGAAGTGTATAAGTCCTGTTAAGATTTGCTTTCCCAAAATACAGCACCTCTTATCTGAACTAAACTCCATCTGCCACTTTTCAGCCCATTGGTCCATCTGATCAAGATCCTTGTTGTAATCTGAGGTAACCTTCTTCACTGTTCACTACACCTCCAATTTGGTGTCATCTGCAAACTTACTAACTATACCTCTTATGCTCACATCCAAATCATAAAAATGCAAGAATCTCTCCATGTTACAAAGATGTACATTAGTGAACAGCTTTTTCTGAATGATGATGTATGTGTTCAAAATCTCATGGATACAGCGAACATTTCAATGCTACATCCAACACAATAAGGAGATAGCTCACACTCCTCTCACCAGGGCAACTAGGTATGGGTAATAAATACAGGTGCAGCCAGCAACACCCATGTACCATGAATGAATTCAACAAAATGAGTCATAGAATCTTTACTGTGTGGAAACAGGCCATTTGGCCCAACAAGTCTTGAAATCATCTCACCCAATCCCTGCGGCCAATCTCCCTAGCCTGGACATACTTGGACACTATGCGTAATTTAGGTTGGCCTATCCACTTAATCCACACACCTTTGGACTGTGAGAGGAATCCCAGGCAGACATGTGCCAACTCTACACAGTTGCCTGAGGCTGGAATTAAACCTGGGTTCCTGGTACTGAGAGGCAACAGTGCTAACCACTGAGCCACTGTGCCACCCAGAAACAGACCCTTTGGTCCACCCAGTCCATCCTGATGAAGTTCCCAAACTAAACTAGTCTCACCTGCCTGCTCCTGGCCTATATCCCTCCAAACCTTTCTTATTAATGTAACAACATCTAAAAGGCATTTGGACAAATAGATGGATAGGAAAGGTTAGAAGGATATGGGCCAAGTGCATGGAAATGGGCCTCGCGTGAATGGACATTTTGGTTGGCATGGACCAGTTTGGACCAGAGGGCCTGTCTCCATGCTCTACGACTCTACTTATCCAAATATCTTTTAAATTTTGGAACTGCATCCACATCCATCTATCCTCTGGCGGTTATTCCACACATGAACCACTATTTGTGTAAAAATGTTGCCCCTCAGGTCCTTTTTAAATCTTTTTTCTCAACTTAAAAATATGCTCCAGTCTTAAAAATGTTGCCCCTCAGATCCTTTTTAAATCTTTCTTTTCTCACTTTAAAAATATGCCCCAGTCTTAAAATCCCCCACCCGAGGGAAGAGACACCTGCCATTCACCTTATCTATACCCCTCGTGATTTTATAAACCTCTAGAAGGTCACGCCTCAACCTCTTACGCTCCAGTGAAAAACGACCCAGCCTCTCCTTATAACTCAAACCCTTAATTCCCAGCAATATCCTGATAAATCTTTTCTGAACCCTCTTCAGTTTAATAATATCCTTCCTATAACAGGGAGACCAGAACTGGACACAGCACTCCAGAAGACACCTCACCAATATTCAGTACAATCTCAATCTCAACATGAATCCGAGAAACCGGAATTGAAGACTAATCATCAAACTTAACTAAGGTGGTACAAAAACACAGGGTTCTGGAGAAACACAATAGGTCAGGCAGCAGAATTGCTGAACGTGAACTGTTAACTCAAATTTCTCTCTCCACATATGCTGCCAGACCTACTGAGTTTCTCCAGCACTTTTTGTTTTTGTTTCAGATCTTTGGTGTTTACAGTTCTTTATTCTAATAAGGGTGATGCTCTCATATACGAACAGGTGTCAAAGATGGACTTGGTGTTAGATTTGATCCTGAGGTATGTATCTGATTACCTGTCAGCACCATTATTAAGGTAGTTTATTGCCACCTCCTTGACATCTCTTGCTCTGTCCCATCTCAGCTCAAGCTGATTAAATCCTCCCTCATTCATTCCTTGATTAACTTGAGACTCACCTGTGCCATAGCAGTGCTGTCTGATCTCAAAAAGTTCACCCAGCACATTTGGGTGGTAAGGTGGCTCAGTGGTTAGCACAGCGGCCTCATCGTGCCAGGGACCTGGGTTAAATTCCAGCCTCAGGTGAGTTTGCATGTTCTTCTGCCTGTCTGCATGGGTTTGCACACAGTCCAAAAATGTGCAAGTTAGGTGGATTGACTATGGGAAATGCAGGGTTACAGGAATAGGGTATGGGTGGGAGACTCTTTAGAGGGTTGGTGTGGACTTGATGGGCTGAAGGGCCTACTTTCACACTGTAGGGATCCTATAACCTTGAGGTAATCAAAACTCTGAAGCCCATACTCATGATCATGTCAAGTCCCAATCGACCAACACCACTATGCTTACTGACCTTGTTTAAGCAATGTTTCAATTTTAAAATGGCCATCCCTCTCACCCTCTGGAACATTTACAGTCCCATAACCATCCTTTATCCTCAGCACTTCCTAATTTTGATCATTTGATTATTATTGCCTTCAGCTACCTGAGTTCTAAACTCTGGAAATCCTTCGCGAAAACACTCTCCGCCTCTATCTCCCTCTCGTCCTTTAAGATTCTTCTTGAGTCTTAGAACATACTTTTGGCCACCTGACCCTGTACATTTTATGTAGTTTGGTGTCAAATATTATTTTATAATGTCCTTATGAAACGCCTGTGAGGTGCTGCATCAATGCAAGTTGTTGTTGTTCAGTATATCAAAAGAAGAAATTATATCCTGTTCAGTTGAATAATACATTGGTTTTGAGCAATGTATCTTACTTGAAATGAGAAGGTCATTCAAGCAACAAAGTTTATATAGGGATCACCCTGAAGAATTCTAAGTCAGCTTCTGTTACCACATGTGGAACTGGACAGAGATAAATATATCAGTTACTTTTCATTTGAGATAAAACAAGCAAGGTTTTTATTTAAGCATTCATTTTGAATTCTTCCTCTAGTGTACTCTAGGCCATTACACTAATAGACCCCACACACATTTCCAAAGAAGGCCACAGCAAAAATTATCTTCAGTTTATTACAGATAAATTGAAAGTAAATAATGAAAGGCAGGTTCATTATTTGTAAAAACATTTCTGAACATCTTTTCTGTAATGCTAAAGTGATTTGTTGGATGAACAAAATTATACAAATATACAGGCCGTTCAGCCCATCGAGCCTCTGCACCTTTTTTTTACTTCATTGGGAAATGGGCTACATTGGCATTTATTCCCCTTCCATGTGTCTGGAGTCACATGATGGCCAGACAAAGCAAGGATAATAGTTTCATTCCCTAAAGCGTATTACTGAACCAGATGGGTTTTTCCAACAATTGTCAATGGGTAACATTTGACTCTTAACTCCAGATATTTATTGAATTCAAATTTCACCATCTGCTGTGGTGGGATTCGAACCCAGTTCCCCAGGACGTTACCTGGATCTCTGCGTTAATAATTGAGGAGGTGGAAGAGTTAGCATTGTGGGCAGTGTTTTGGAGTAGAGGTGAGAGTGTTGAGGTCAAGGAGGGAGGGTTGGGGCCGAGGATAGACAGTTGAGGTTGAGGGTGGGGTGGAGGAGGGAGTGCTAGGATCAAGGAGGGGGTGCTAGGAGGGAATGTCGGGATTGAGGAGGGAGAGTTGAGGTCAAGGAAGGGAGAGGAGGGGGTGTTGGTTTTGAGGAGGGGTTGAGCAGGCAGTGCTGGGATCAAGGAGGGAGTGTTGCAGTCGAGGAAGGGAAAGGAAAGAGTGTTGGGGTCGAGGAGGGACTAATGAATTCAAGGTGGGAGTGATGGCGTTGAGGAAGGGAGAGGAAGCAGTGTTAGGGTCAAGGAGGGGTCGAGGAGGGAGCAGTGGGGTCGAGGTGGGAGTGATGGGGTTTGTGGAAGGAGTGTTGAGGTCAAAGAGGGATCAAGGAGGGAGTGGTGGGGTCAAAATGGGAGTGATAGTGTTGAGGTGGGAGGGTATGAGTTGAGGGCGGAGTTTTGGGGTTGAGGAAGGAATGTTGGGATTGAGGAGGGAGTATTGGGGTCAAGGAGGTGTCATGGAGGGAGTGTTGGGGTTGAGGAGCGAGTGTTGGTGTTGAGGAGGGAGTATTGGGGTCAAGGAGGGAGAATTGGGGTTGAGGAGGGGTCATGGAGGGAGTGTTGGGATTGAGGAGGGAATGTTGGGATCGAGGAGGGGTTGTGGAGGGAGTATTAGAGCCCAGGAGGGGAGTGTTAGGATTGATGTCGGTTTGTTGGAGCCCGGAGGGAAGTCAGTGTTGAAGTGTGGTATTAGGACTGACCTTTGGGCAGTGGCCAGTCAGGGCTGAGGGGGTACTTAGATCAGACTGTGGGGGAAGGGGGTATCGAGAACCATGTGATCTTTGTCTGTAGAGGCATTGTGCAA
The DNA here is from genome assembly GCF_020745735.1 of Hemiscyllium ocellatum. Lineage (NCBI taxonomy): Eukaryota > Metazoa > Chordata > Chondrichthyes > Orectolobiformes > Hemiscylliidae > Hemiscyllium > Hemiscyllium ocellatum. Next base: position 19,908,613 of record NC_083442.1, read on the forward strand.
TATATTGAAGTGTGTTATATCTGAATTCATTTTATCGTAACTTGTCCCATTTTCCTTAGAAAAACACAACTGCCCATTATTAGACAACTTTTCATTCAGCCGAAAATCCCTCCATCTAAACTAGCAGCAGGAAAATATAACCTTTGTGAGGAGATCATGTGGGTTGGTTGAATGGTTTCCAGTTGTTTACCAACAACACGATGAGAATGTGCACGAGTTTAACAATTGGAAACTCGATAAACCCCTCAGGTAAGATATGAACCGCCTGGAATGAGCAGCATTGAAAAATGTTTGTGAATCATCAGCTGATGCTGAGATTAGACCCATGTGAATCATAGACTGGCTCTCCTTCAGGAACAACAAAGTGCCAACTCTCTCCTTTTCCTTACCAGGAGTGGCAGCAGGGTACAGCATGAGAAATTGTGTCTCTTAAAAAGGAAATAACTCAATCTGAATGGAAGACAATGCCTATGCCAAACTGGGGAGACTGTGGCAATATTATTGGATCTATAATTCAGAGATCTAGGCTGATATTCAACCTGGGATAATGGACCTCATTTTCCACTTTGACACTCTAGAGCTTTCAGGACCCAACAACTTCAGACTGTAATTCTCTCTTCCATTTCGATTATGTCCCTCCCCCCTCACCCGCTGCTACGTCCTGCCTGTGTGGGTTTGTTCTTAACAGACCTACCGGCTACCATGTACCTTTAACACCTAGCATCACCTTGTATCACTCCTTTACTCTCAATAGCATTTTGCTCCTGGCAACCTCACCATCATTTTTCAGCCCCTACATTTCCAAAGGACTTGAAATGTTGACTCTGTTTCACACTGAGGCAGTGATGCATGGTGGCTCAGTGGTTAGCACTGCTACCTCAGAGTGTTAGGGACCCGGGTTCAATTCTGCCCTCGGGCATCCTTTTGTGTGGGATTTGCAATTTCTCCCTGTGTCTGTGTGGGTTTCATCTGGGTGCTCAGGTTTCCTACTGCAGTCCAAAAAATGTACAGGTTAGGTGGATTGTCCGTGCTAAATTGCCCATGGTGTTCAGGGATGTGTAGGCTAGGTGGATGATGATGGATCATAATCATGACCATCAATCCATTGTTGATTGTCAGGAAAAACCCATCTGATTCACTTTAGGGAAGGAAACTGGCATCCTTACCTGGTCTGGCCTACATGTGACTCCAGACCCACAGCTATGACTCTTAACTGCAAGGGAGATGCAGGGTTACAGGGCTAGGCTAGGGGTGTGCACCTGAGTGGGAGGATTGGTATGTACTTGATGGGCTGAATGGCCTACTTCAACACTGTTGAGTTTCTATTACTCCACAGACACTGCCAGACCTGCTAACTGTGTTTAAAATGTTCTGGGGACATGGGTTCAAATCTTACCATGGTTGCAGCCAGAAATTATGTCCAATTAATACATTTGGAACATAGAACTAACCTCAGGGAGGGTAATTATAAAACTAACATCAATTATTGTAAAAAAAAATCATTTGCTTCAACAGTGTCCTTCAGGGAAGGAAATCTGCTGTCCTTACCTGGTCTAACCAACATGTGACTTCAGTCCCACAGCAATGTGGTTAATTCTTAACTATCCTATTAAATAGGGGAAGTGATGGCCTTGTGGTATTGTCACTGAACTGTTAATCTATGAGACCCAGATAATGCTCTGGGGGCCTGGGTTCAAATTCTGCCACAGCAAATGGTGGAATTTTAATTGAGTAAAAATCTGGAATTAAGAGTCTAATGATAAACATGAATCGATTGTCAGGGAAAACCTGCCTGGTTTGCTTTAGGGAAGGAAACTGCCATCTTTCCCTGGTTTTGCCTACATATGACTCCAGACCCACAGCAATGTGGTTGACTCTTACCTTAATTAGGGATGGGCAATAAATGCTGGCCTTAATAACCAATAACCAATAACAAATAAAGAAAAGCTCTACCATCTTTGAAAAGGTCAGAGGTTCCTGCTCCTGGCTTCACTTCCCTATTACATATTCGCCGTTATTGCTCAGCTGGTAAGTGTTCCTTCACCAAATTCCTCAGTTCAGGTGGAAGCAATTCACATTTCCACTGCAAATCTGAATTCTCCACAGAAATGTTTCTCAAACAGGACTAGATCGGATAAATACAGGAAAGATGTTCCTGGTGACTCAGGAGTCCAGAACCACGGCCCTTAGCCTGAGGATCCTGTGTCAGTTGAGACTGAGATGAGGAGAAATGTCTCCACCCAGAGAGTGGGGAGCCTGTGGAATTCTTTGCCACAGAAAGTGGTTGAGGCATTTTCAAGAAGGAGCTAGATATAGTTCTTAGGGTTAAAGGGAGAAAGTTGGAACACAGTACTGAGCTGGGTGATCAACTATGGTTATACTGCATGGCGAAGCAGGCTTGACAGGCCAAGTGGTCTACTCCTGTTCCTATTCTCTCTGTTTCTGAGTGTGGGAGATGAAGGTCTTCCAGTGGGATCCCAGCAATTGGATGCTTCTCAACAAAATGCCACCACAGACTTTGCACTAATGACAAAATCATGACTTTTTTTTGATATTTTAGCGATGAAATCTATTTGCAGCAAAACCATTGCAACCTTTAGGTGTGATTCGATTTATTTTCACGTGTATTTATTACAAATACAGTGGAAAGTGTTGTTTAGTGTTGTCAGTCTCCGATGCCGTCTTAAAACACAAAATAAACCAAAACACTGAATATAGAGCCAGACAAATCAAACAATATAAAGTTCTTCTTCTCATCTTCTCTCAATAATGTGAGGTGGTCTTTGGAACAGCTCCCATGTCTTGCTCAATCACAGGCCTGGATCCAGCCTTGTCCACCCCGTGCCTCGAAAAATTGCTGCCAAGCTGATGACACCTCTGTAACCGTGCATCACTGTGCCAACGCTGCTCAAACAGAGTTGCCACTCTCCGGTGCCATCTTGTCTCCACCAACCCCACGACTTCACACTGAGCCAACCTCATTGATGCAGCCATCGTTGGCGTCGCCGGGTCCTGCGCAAGGACAAAACGAGTCGCTGATGCCACCTTCACCATCAGGAGTCCAGGCTTAGCACCAGATGTGGAGCCTCAGCTCGGCCTGTGAGTCTGGACCGGGGGATGGGGGTGGGGGAGGAGAGGGGAATTAGGCCTGGGACCTGCTCCTCTCTCACAGGGAGGCCTTGGGCTAGGGTGGAGGTGCGTCCACCTTGCCCTTGCATTGCTGCCGCCGCCGGACACCTTCCCTTCCACTTCATCACTTACTCGGCCTTGCTACTCCTGTGGCCTGAGCCGCCATCTTTGTCCACCAATCTACACAGGGTTCGCACTCGCTTCCAAGGCCAATAACATCCAGGCCCTGATTAATCAAACGTCACTGTCAGATTGTGATATGAACCTTTTTGCAAAGCATCCACTTCTAATGTCTGCTCAACTTGTGAAACACATGTCCCTCTGCCCATTGCCCCACACAAAGATGGCAGCTGTCCATTGCCCCACTTTAAAATGGAAGCCATCATCCCTGGACCTAATTCTGGGGGGATGCTTTGCAGACCAGTGTAACTGAAGGACTGTGAGTTTCCCACCCATGATCTGAGACCTCTCCAATATCTTTAAAAATTTTCACCATACAATATTGAAATGCAAGTAAAGATAAAAATACACTTCGTGGAAAATGTGGGGTTTTATTTTTATCACGTGAGTCATGGTTTTCAACAAAATGTTCAGTGATATTCAAGATGCAGGAAGTTGGTTAACTGCTGCACTACAATATACAAGTTGCAGGCTCAGCTGAGTACACACGACAGAGCTTCAGTGTAACTGTTTAATTTGCAATGTAACACTTCCAGGGTAATGTTACAGAGATGCAGCTAATGGCTTTCTCGTGCACACATGGCCTTGTTTACTAAACCATTACTGGAATTAAATTCCACCAGAGATTTAGGCTTGCTTGATAATATTTAAATGTTTAAATATTTTGCCGTCATCCTTTTTTTAATCTATTCAGAGGATGTTGCTCACTAGGCCAGTGTTTTTTGCTCCTCCCTAATTGCCCCAGAGGGCAGTTAAGAGTCAACCCCATTGCTGTGGGTCTGGAGTCACATGTAGGTCAGACCAGGTAAGGACGGCAGTTTCCCTCCCAAAAGGACATTAGTGAACCAGGTGGGGTTTTTTTTTTCAAGAATCCCTCCCCATACTACTGCCAAACAGCGGTAGTGTTTACTTCTCCCAAGCACCCAGTTTGTGTACGTGAAGGTGTAGGACACAGTGAAGAAACATCGAGTGCAGAAAACTTTGTTCGTATCCCTCCACCAGAAAGAAAATAAACACCTGAGTGGCCAGTGACAAGCAGTGGCCCTCTCTTCAAGGGCAATGTGTACATGAATGAAAAAGTGAAGGGGTGAAATCAAAATAGAATTGGAGGGGGAAATAAAGCAGTCTGTGCTCACCTCTACCAGATTTTTTTTTCAATGACAATTGATTTACAGTCATCATTTAGACTCTTAATTACAGTTTTTATTGAATTCATCTGCTGTGGTAGGTTTTGAACTTGGTCCTCAGAACATTACCTGGGTCTCTGGTTTATTATTTAAGCAATAAAGCCACTAGGCCATCACCTGCTGCCAGATTTGTGCAATCCATCACCTTATTTAGTGCTCCCTGAACACTAAGAGCCTTGGTACATTCTACTGAATCTTCACGTATGTTACCTGTGAATCTTCACGTATGCTATCTGTGAATCTTCACATATGTTACCTGTGAATCTTCATGTATGTTATCTGTGAATCTTCATGTATATTACCTGGGAATCTTCACGTGTGTTACCTGTGAATCTTTACATATATTACCTGTGAATCTTCATGTATGGTATCTGTGAATCTTCTATATTACCTGTGAATCTTCATGTATGTTACCTGTGAACCTTCATGTATATTATCTGTGAATCTTCATGTATTTTACCTGGGAATCTTCGTGTGTGTTACCTGTAAATCTTTACGTATGTTACCTGTGAATCTTCATGTATGGTATCTGTGAATCTTCACATATGTTACCTGTGAATCTTCACATATATTATCTGTAAATCTTCACGTATGTTACCTGTGAATTGTCATGTATGTTAACTGTGAATCTTCATGTATGTTATCTGTGAATCTTCACATGTATTACCTGTGAATCTTCACGTGTGTTACCTGTAAATCTTTATGTATGTTATCTGTGAATCTTCATGTATGGTATCTGTGAATCTTCACGTATGTTATCTGTGAATATTCACATATGTTATCTGTGAATCTTCACGTATGCTATCTGTGAATCGTCATGTATGCTACCTGTGAATCTTCATGTATGTTGCCTGTGAATATTCACATATATTACCTGTGAATCTTCACATGTGTTACCTGTAAATCTTCATGTATGCTATCTGTGAATCTTCACGTATATCACCTGTGAATCGTCATGTATATTACCTGTGAATCTTCGCATATGTTATCTGTGAATCTTCACATATGTTACCTGTGAATCTTTATGTATGTTACCTATCAATCTTCATGTATGTTTCCTGTGAATCTTCACGTATGTTACCTGTGAATCTTCATGTATGTTATCTGTGAATCTTCATGTATGTTACCTATGAATCTTCATGTATATTATAGGTGGCTTTGAGACCCAGAGAGGTTACATAAATTGGATTTGTATTCCCTGGAACGTAGAGGGTTTTAGGGAGAGAATTTGGTTGAAGATAAAAGCTGGCAACTGGGAAATACTCATCCACTTAATAAATTTCAATATGGAGCTCCATGATGTTCATTACCAAGTACAACAAACTCTTTATTAACTGGCACCTATTGGTCCAGTGTGTGTTGGTTGATCAAATATTCTGGATGATCGAGAGATACACATAACCGTAGTCAACCTTGGTCAAGCAAAGCTTCGCGACATCAACATTCTTCAAAGTATCTGTGTGAAAACATCAACGCGCCTCTTAAATTCAAAGTAGAAGTACACAGTAAGGAATAGTGGCGTAATGCATGGGTTACTGCATCACTGTTATGTTTTATTTATGGCAGAAATATTCAGACATTGTGGTAAATAGCAGTATTTGAAGCACGGTTTGTCAGTTTATCCAGAGCGCTGGATGTCAAGATGCCTGTTAAAACAAAATTTCTTGTATTATTGTTTCCTTATTGTTTTTACCCTCTGGGAATTGAGAGTATCTTTTCCACTGGTTTGTGTTCTAGTACAAGTATGCTTTAATCTAAAAGGCCAGATGTGAACTGTGCAACTGAAGATAACATTTACAGCTGTTCATTCCTCCAGATACATACTCCCATGAGGCATCTCCCAACTTACCAATCCCACTTTCAATTTACTCAGGCAGTAAATTGCACTCTTCGAGGAGATGTCTCGGTATGTCACCGAGATTTGTGCAGTGGAGGGGGTCTTCATAGATTTCATGTCCTTAACTGGTCAGGCTTACATGTGACTTCAGTTAGGCTTTTGACAAGATGCCAAGGCTGGGATGGGATCCAGGGCAATATTTCAGATTTGAACCAAATGTTGGCTCAACAGCTGGAACCAGTGGGTGATGGTCAAAGGTTGCTTTGGGATTGGAAGCCTGTGTCTGGTGGCGTACTGGACTGGTGTTATTGTTTCTGGATCCCTAACTGATTGTTGTGGACATTAGCGATTTAGACCTCAATGTCGGAGGAGTGATCAGTAAGTGGCATGAAGTTGGTGGTGAGATAAATGGTGAGGAGGAGCATCTTGTACTACAGCATGTAGACGGGCTGGTCAGATGGGCTGAAAGGTGGCAAACGGATTTTAATCCTGAAAATTCTCGGATGATGTATTTTGAGAAAATTAACAAGGCAAAGGAGAACATAGAGTCATAGAGTAATACGGCACGGAAACAGGCCGTTCAGCCCAACCTGGTCCATGCTGACCACAGTGCCCACTCAGCTAGTTCCAATTGGCTGCATTTGGTCCACCTAAACCCTTCCCATCCACATTCCTATCCAAATGTTTTAAAAATGTTGCTATTGTACCTGCCTCAACTACTTTCTCTGGCAGTCCATGCCATTTCCACTCTCTGCATGAAGAAATTGCCCCTCAGGTCGTTCTTAAATCTTTTAGATTGATAAATTCTTGATGTCACAAGGAATTAAGGGCTACGGGGAGAATGTGGGTAAGTGGAGTTGAAATGCCCATCAGCCATGATTGAATGGCGGAGTGGACTCGATGGGCCGAATGGCCTTACTTCCACTCCTATGTCTTATGGTCTTATGGTCTTTTCCCTCTCATCTTAAACCTCTGCCCTCTTGTTTTGAATTCCCCACCCTTGGGAAAAAGACTGTACGCATTCATTTTATATTATATTTTATAAGCCTTAATGTTAATTGGTAGGATCTGGGAGAGGACGGAGGATCAGCGGGACCTTGGAGTACATGTCCACAGATCCTTGAAGGAAGCAAGACAGGTAGATAAGGTGGTTAAGACAACACATGGGATATTTGCATTTATTAGTCAAGGCACTGAATACTAGAACAGGGAGGTCATGGTGAAGTTGCATATCACATCAGTTAGGCCACAATTGGAATACTATGTGCTGTTCTGGTTGTCACACTATCTGAAAGATGTGATTACGCTTCCTTTTCTCCCCCAGTCCCAATCTCAGTTCTCTCATTTCTTCCTGCACACTGATTGGGCATGCCTCCAGCCAATGAGCTGTTGGCACAGGCCTAGCTGGTCAGATCAGATAGCACCAATGGAGAACTGGTCATGTGTGACGCCACATGGTTGAATGGAAAGCAGAATACTCTTCCCAACCAATGTGACCATTAGGGATCCCAACTCAGCTAGAACATTTTCAAGAGTGGAGGAGGGGGAGGGTGTCACATGACCAATCTGCTTTCAATCAGTCCCGTCTCCAATGGTGGTTGTGACTGGCTCATGTGTCTTCAGTCCCGTTGTTAGGTTAGTTGAATTAATACATTATTTTGCTCCTGTGGTCAACTTTCTAGCATTTGAGGAGGTGATGGTCTAGTGGTATTGTAAGTGGATTGTTAGTCCAGAGACCCAGCTAAGGTTTGAGGGACCCAGGTTCAAATCCCACCATGATAGATGGCGGAATTTGAATTCAATAAAGATCCGGGATTGGAAGTTTAATGATGACCATAAAAGCATTATCCATTGCCAGAAAACCCATTTGGCTCACTAATGTTCTTTAGGGAAGGAATCTGCTATCCAGACCCAGAGCAATGTGGTTGACTCTTAACTGCCCTCTGGGCAATTAGGGATGGGCAACAAATGCTGGCCTAACCAGTAATGCTCTAATTCTGTGAATGAATTAAAAAAAAACTGTTTTATTGTTGCTTATTACTTCATACTGCTGAAAAAAGAGACATGTTGTGGAAATCTTTAACCTTGCATTCATCAGGATGGAATTGCAAGAATACCAAATGTCAAAGGGAACAACAATTCATGCTACAGGAGCCAATGGTGCTGATTGCTTGCAATATGATTGGATGGAGGTTGCCATGGAGAATGCAACAGGAAACTGTAGTCTGCCAAACCATTGTTTAAATTCAAATCAGGCAGGTCAACTCTGGCTGGTCAGGAGTTCTTCGGAGATGAGCAAAGCAATTCTTAGCATTCCAGTGGGCCAGCTGTGGTTAGCTCTCCTGCCTCAGGTTCAATAGGTTATGTGTTCAAGCAATGTAAGAATTGCTTACGGTTGACCTTGAAGCAGCTGTGGGGTGGGGTAGAAACTGTGAGACATCTCCTGCTGGAATGTGCCTTTGCAAAGGAAGTCTGGACAGTGATGCAAAGGTTTGTGTCGAAGTTCATCCCAAGCAGCTCTGCGATGTGGGACTCTGTGCCCTATGGTCTGTTCCCTAGAACGCACACTGAGACAAACATTGACTGCGCCTGGAGGACAGGCAGCATAGTGGCCTCACAGTGCCAGGGACCTGGGTTTGATTTCAGCCTTCAGGTGACTTGTGGAGTTTGTATCTTCTCCACGTGTCTGGTGGGTTACCTTCAAGTCCTCTAGTTTCCTCCCAAAGTCCAAAGATATGCAGATCAGGTGATCTTGGCCGAGCTAAATTGCCCATAGTGTCCAGGGATGTGTAGGTTAGGTGCATTAATCATGGGTAAATGTAGGACAATAGAGTAGGTGGATGGGTCTGGGTGTGTTACTCTTCGGAGGCTCGGTGTGGATTGTTGGTCTGAAGGGCCTGTTACCATATTGTGGGTAACAGTGATTCTGTGACCATCAAGTCAGTGAAAGAGGGTCTTTGGTCTGCCTGAAACTGTGCAGTCTTCCAGAGCAAGGAGCTGACCCTGACTGTTGTTGCAGACTGGCACATCTCAAGGCCCAGGGCTACGTGCTGAGGGAGGCAGTAAATCTTGGGGCAGCTGCTGACAAGGCCCAGAGCAGAAAGGCCACTATCTGAGGTCTTCCTGTCAAAATTAAATGGGGGTCCGTTCAGTTATCGGACCCTTCTAATACCTTGATTGTAAATATAATCTTGCACAAGTCAGAGATGCCTTTAGTTTGTGTTTCCTTGATATGCGACTGTACAGAGCTAAACTGTTATGACTGTGGTAAAATAAAAATATACTTTTTATGAACAAAGTATTTTTGAAATAAAACAAAAGCTTTTTACAGTTGACACCTTGTTTTAAGGAGGACCTTTGCTAGGTCATAGAATCCCTAGTGTGGAAACAGGTTATTTAGCCCAACAAGTCCACACCGAACCTTTGAAGAGCATCTCACCCAGACTCACCCCACTACTCTATTCCTGTAACCCTGCATTTCCTGTGGCTAATCCACCTAACCACTGAGCCACCGTGCCGCCCCAAATGTTCAGCTTCTATGAAGTTCATCTTGTATGAAGATCCAACGAGTGGCATGGTGGCTCAGTGGTTAGCACTGCTGCCTCACAGTGCCAGGATCCCGGGTTGGATTCCAGCCTCAGGCAGCTGCCTGTGTGGAGTTTGTGCATTCTCTCTGTGACTGCGTGGGTTCCCTCCGAGTGCTCCGGTTTCCTCCCACAATCCAAAACTGTGCTGATTCAGGTGAATTGGCCATGCTAAATTGCCCCATAGTGTTAGGTGAATTAGTCAGGCGTAAATGTAGCAGAATGGGCCTGAGTAGGTTAGTCTTCGGAGGGTTGGTGTGGACTTGTTGGGCCGAAGGGCCTGTTTCTACACTGTAGGGAATTTAATCTAATCTTAAAAAAAATCTTGGGTAGAAAGATACTCATAATCCAATAATCCAAGTGGGGATGGATAACCACATGAGAGTCTTAACTGAAAGACTAATAAGAATTGATTATTACTTAGTAATAAGATAGGAAGTTATGATAGTGTAAGACCAGGTATTACATTAACAGCAGGAGAGAGACTTGTATCTCCAATGACACAGCTAGGTCTATGCTACATGATCAGAGACTGGAGCAGACTGACTAACTCTACTCAAAGGCATTCCAATATAAACACAACAATTCCAAATATTCTGAGCTAATCCTTTCAGGTCGACCATCTCATTAAACAGTACCCCGAAGCTCTACTGCTCCAGGTGGGAACGCAACCCAGTCGGCCCCACGCATCCCGCCACACATTCAAAGTTCTGAGGTACAAGGAAAAGAAAGACTGAAGGGGGCCCAGACTTAAACAAATCGTCAGTGCACTTTAAAAACAAAAATAAAGACAACATTGGGGTCAAATTCAGCCCTAGCAACCTGAGAATGAGATGGCAGCGTGACACTCCCAGCGCAGTGTTAGGGGGGAGCAACCCTGTCAGGAGAAGCAATCTTTCGGATGAGGGGGGTCAAACTGATGACCTCACAGACATTGCGGAGGGGCACAGGAGCTCTCCCCCCAGGGTCCTGGCCGATATTTACATACAATGAATATTCAGGAACACGGAAGAGTTTTCACTGAACTCAGCCTTGGGGTAAAGTCAATGGGAATCTCATGATCCTCCCAAAGAACAAAGAAAATTTACAGCCCAAGAACAGACCCTTTGGCCCTCCAAGCCTGAGCCAATCCAAATCCACTGTCTAAACATGTTACCCAATGCCTAAGCATCTGCATCTCTCTGCTCCCCCACCTACCCATGCAACTGTCCAGATGCACCTGAAGTGAATCTGCCGTGCCTGCCTCCACTACCTCTGCTGGCAAAGTGTTCCAGGCACCTTCCCCACTCTGTGTGAAGTACTGTACTTGCTGGGTGTATCCCCGTTAAACTTCTCACCTCTTACCTTGAAAGCGTGACCTCTCGTTATTGAATCCCTCACCCTGGGAAAACGTTTCTCTCTCTCTACTCTGTCTATACCCTTCATGATTTTGTAGACCTCAATTAGGTCCCCCCTCAATCTCCTTTTTTCTAATGAAAACAATCCTAACCTACTCAATCTCTCTTCATAGCTAGCACCTTCCATCCCAGGCAACATCCTCGTAAACCTTCTCTGCACCCTCTCCAAAGTGTCCACATCCTTTTGGTAATGTGGCGCCCAGAACCGTACACAGTATTCTAAATGAGGCCTAACCAATGTTGTGTACAATTTTGACATGACCTGCCAGCTCTTATACTCAATACACTGTCTGATGAAGGCATGCATGCTGTATGCCTTCTTGACCTCTCTATCCACCTGTGCAGCAACCGTCAGGGTACAATGGAGCTGCACTCCCAGATCTCTCTGCTCATCAACTTTTCCCAAGGCTCTTCTGTTTACTGTGTAATTCGCTCTAGAATTAGACTTCCCAAAATGCATCACCTCACATTTGTCTGGATTGAAAACCATCTGCCACTTTTCCGCCCAACTCTCCAGTCTATCTATATCCTGCTGTATTCTTTGACAGTCCCTTATGCTTTCTGCTACTCCACCAATCTTCGTGTCATCTGCAAACTTGCTGATCATACCAACAGTGCCCTCTTCCAGATCATTCACGTATATCACAAACAACACTGGCCACAGCACTGATCCCTGTGGAACACCACTGGTCATCTTTCTCCATTTCAAGAAACTCCCTTCAACTACTACTCTCTCTCTCTCCTGTCGCTCAACCAGTTCTTTATCCACCTAGCTAGAACACCCTGCACACCATGTGACTTCACTTTCTCCATTAGTTTACCTTGGGGAATCTTATCAAAAGCCTTCCTAAGGTCCATGTATATGACATCCACAGCCCTTCCTTCATCTATCAACTTGGTCACTTCCTCAAAGAACTCTGTTAAGTTGGTAGCTCACCATTAGGTAACAATGCTCTGCCCCTGCCTGCTTTGTGCAGTTGGGTGTTGTTCCAGTGTGTTGTTACAGCGCAAGAGAAGAGAATAGATTCTTGCCTGGATTCTTACCTAGGGTGAGCCAACAGAAGGAGGGGAGTTTGGGGTGAAGCATGGAAGAGTGAGGTGGAATGGATCTGATTCCCCTGGGGGTTGACTGATGAGCAGTCAGTCAAAGCAAGAAAATGAGGTGATGTCAGTACAATTCACAAATGGGTCCATCTCAGTGTGTTGTTGGGCATACTCCTTCTAGGATTTTGAGTTCACCCACCACGTTCCAATAACCTCCATTGAGAGTGGTCTCAGACATTGTCCTTTACCACTCCCGAGGGGGAGCTTGCAAGTGCAGCCATATCCCACAGCCTGGCGGGTACAACACCAGACACCATCATAAACATTCAACAAGGAGTGAATGCCGAAACACTACCTTGTTTCTTCCTCAATGAGTGAAGTGGCTCATACTTCCTTGTGACCATCAATGGGTGCCAGTGCTGGGGTGTGCAAGGATACCTGGCTCTCTGATTGGGCAAGTCTCAACAAATAGCATTGAACGTTTTCAAGAAGGAGTCAAGCATAGGGCTAGAGGGATCTAAGGGAATGGGGGGAGAAAGCAAGTTCAGCGGATGATCAGCCGTGATCGTATCGAATGAGGGAGCAAGCTCGAAGGGCCGAATGGCTTATGTTCTGCACAGCAGCGGCAATGCGTACATGAGGAATGTGAAGCCAGTGTAAAATGAAGTGAAATTTCATCTGGAAACCTCCCGTGCCACCTTTGAGTGCTCTTGGTCAGTTAATGGCGATGGAGCTGGGATAGGAATGCGGTGACTGTGATCCAGAGCCTCCCTGTTTGACCAGATCCCTTTGAATAGGGCCACATGCAAGTACAACATGAGCAGCTGATGGCAGCTTTTGCTGACAAAAAGCTTCCGCTGCTGTAAAAGCCACTTGTTTTCCATAAACACCAGGAACACTTTGAATTCTCATTTTAATCGTGTGGGTGACAGTACTGGGAATCACATATCCTAACTCTTAATTGAAATGGAACTAATGGTGGATAACCTTAAGATCAGGTGCTGTTTTACCTCAATGAAAATAAATTGCGGGCTATTCCACTCCAAGAAAACCCTCTTTGGTTCTTGCTAATAATGCATTCCCCTCTGGTTGGGATCTTCCAGTGGGATCATGTTTTTAAACTGTCAATTAAATTGTGACTCATGGCGTACACCAGCTGTTCTCTGTTGGAGTTCTCCATGTGTTGGAAGACACTGTGTGGGCCTTGTTTGTCAGCTCCATTTGTTGCGTCCCATTAAAGGAACTCTGACGCAAATACAGGACATAGAACTGCGTCTGACCTGAGAAACAAGCTCCGCTCCGGACGACTTCAATGGTGTGGGGTGACAAGGTGAGAAAGTGAGCCGCTAAGTGTTTGGGGAATGGCTCCATTTCTCCCCAGTGTCAAGGCTGAGTCTGTGAGCACCTCTGTCCTTCAGGGCCCTGGTGTCTATTTAGTGAAGGAGGAGAAAGTGAGGACTGCAGATGCTGGAGATCAGAGTGGACAGTGTCGTGCTAGAAAAACACAGCAGGTCAGGCGGCATCCGAGGAGCAAGAGAATCGACGTTTCGGGTATACACTCTTCATCAGGAATGTTCCATTTGCTGCTTCCCATTAAAGGAACACTGACACAAATACAGGATATAGAACCGCGTCAGATTTGAGAAACAATCTCCACTCTGGATGATTTTCTTCATCATTCCTGATGAAGAGCTTATGCTCGAAACATCGACTGTCTATTAGTAAAGGTAGTACTTGTTAGATTTAGATTGAGGTTTTATTCTCTCGTATACTCAAGTACGGGGTATGGAGTTCAAGAGTACAGTGAAAAGTGCACAATGTTGCCACACACTGGTGCCATCTTCAGTAGAAAGTACCCAGGAACAAAATCTTAGTTACATAAGTAGAAAAATAAAGGAGTAAAGTTTAAAAACTCAAACATGATAGTCCTTTCTGAAGCCGTGGGCCTGAATATGCTCCAGGCTGGGCGTTTCCCAGCAGGTCTCCCTCTCCCTGCCCCACTGAGTGAAGAGCTGCCCATGCCCACCGGCCACCGCTGCTGACCTCCATCGGTCATGCCGAGCCTCGCTGCTGCTTGTGAGGTCTTAGCTCTGACTGCTGCCCCCACCCACTCCCCCCCACCTTCCCAATCGACCACACCATCTTTCACCGCTGACCGTCACCTCACCCCCACCGCTGTCACCCGGGCCCCAGCCGCTGCCACGCTGTGCCAGCTGCCCACGCCATGGAGCCGTAGAGTCATACAGCATGGAAACAGAGCCTTTGGTTCAACCCGTCCATGCCGAGCAGATATCCCAACCCAATCCAGTCCCATCTGTCAGCACTTGGCCCATATCCTTCCAAACCCTTCCTATTCATAAAACCACTCAGATGCCTTTTAAATGTTGTAATTGTACTAGCCTCCACCGCTTCCTCTGGCAGCTCAACCCACACACGTACCACCCTCTTGGTGAAAAAATGGCCCCTTAGGTCTCTTTTATATCTTTCCCTTCTCATCTTAAAGCTATATCCTCTAGTTCTGGATTCCCCGACCCCAAGGAAAATTACCCTCTCCATGCCCCTCATGATTTTCTAAACCTCTATGAGGTCACCCCTCAGCCTCCGACGCTGCAGGGAAAACAGCCCAAACCTCTCCCTGGGAATATCCTTGGAAGTCTTTTCTGAACCCTTTCAAGTTTCACAGCATCCTTTCGACAAGACCGAGACCAGAGTTGCACACAATATTCCAACAGTGGCCTAACCAGCATCCTGTGCAGCCGCAACATGACCTCCCAACTCCTGTGCTCAGTACTCTGACCAATAAAGGATCCGCTCTGGTACGGCTCTGGCTGAAACTGCGATATCACCCACCGTGTCCAGCGCCCCCCCCCAGTGATCAACCGTCAAAGATCCCCAGCTTAATAACATCCTTCCTATAACAGGGCGAACAGAATAGTCATATCGGGGCACATCCACTTCCTATTCTAAGTGTCTCTTATCAAATGTTCAATTGTAGTTATGTTTAAATGACCTGCTCAGACAATGTTAGTACATTGTCTCAAGCCCAGGCCACTTCCAACATAGTGACAGCAGAGAAAGGAGGTTTTTTTGCCTGTCATGCCAGACCAATTGAGATAGCGTGACCTTTGTGTCTCGCAAGTAATTTCTCCTCCGACGATTCTCCACACGGTCTGATTGCCAGAGACCAATCGCACAACCTGAGATGTCTATCCGAATCAGGAGAGTCTCCCAATGCGCTGACATCTGTGGGAACTTCTCAGGAGAGCTGAACTTCCAAGGGCACTGTGTAACGTTTGCATTATTCATGTTAACCATGACTACGACAAAGTCAGGGCCAGCAGACTCCAAATGCAAGGACAAATGTAATAATATGCGCCGTGTTGTACCTGCACAAACTGGGATTAAGATCTTCCTTAGGTTTTCTATTGCCACTTCTTGGAGAATGGATGGGACAGACTGGTCCTCATCATGAGACACAAGAAAATGACACAATATTTATTGAAAGGACTGAGGTAAGTCACTTATGCAGAACTTTGTCCTTCACTGACTTATTTTGAGGTGCACCGTGGCTCAGTGATCAGCATTGTTCCCTCACAGCACCCAGGGATCTCAGTTTAGTTCCAGCCTTAGATGACTATCTGTATGGAGTTTGCACATTCTCCCCTTGTCTGCGTGGCTTTCCCCTGGATTCCCTGGTTTCCTCCCACAGTCCAAAGATGTGCAAGTTAGATGGACTGGCCATGTTAAATTGCCCATATTTTTCAGTCTAGGTTGATTAGCCCTGGGGGACGCAGGGTTATAGGAATAGGATGGGATGCTGTACTGAGGTTCAGTGTGGACTTGATGGGTTGATTAGGTTAGATTAGATTAAGGCGTCTTCCTTCACTTATTTATTTGGTGAAGAAACATAGAATCCCTACAGTGTGGAAACAGGCCCTTCAGCCTAACAAGTCCACACCGACCCTCCGAAGAGCAACCCACCCAGACCCATTTCCCTACATTTACCTGACTAATGCACCTAACTACGGGTAATTTAGGATGGCCAATTCACCTGGCCTGCACATCTTTGGATTGTGGGAGGAAACCGGAGCACCTGGAGGAAATCCACGCAGGCACGGGGAGAATGTGCAAACTCCACACAGTCAGTTGCCCGAGGCTGGAATTGAACCCAGGTCCCTGGCGCTGTGAGGCAGCAGTGCTAACCACTAAGCTGCCATGCCGTCCCGAATGGCCTGCTTCCACTCTGTAGGGATTCTATGATTACTCACCAAACAAGTAAATTATGGCTTAAGTTGTGTAGAAAAATAACTCATAAATATAGATGTTTCTGTTTAATTGTAACTTCTTCCATTTGTGTTTATCTTATGCCAATCTCCCAAGAGATGCCAAGAGGAAAATGGCATTGAGGTATTTGGCCAGCCATGATCTAGCAAAACCGGGAGGATGTTCACAGTGACCAGGGAGTCCAGAACCAGGGGTCACAATCTGAGGATATAGGGTAAGCCATTTAGGACAAAGGAGGGGAGAAATGTTGTCACCCAGACAGTGGGCACCCTGTGGAATTCTCTACCAGAGAAGGTGGTTAGGGTCAAAACATTGAATTAGATATTGTTCTTCAGATTAAAGGGTATGGGCGAGAACGCGGATTGAGTTGGATGATCAACCACAATCATATTAAATGAGCGGAAGAGGCTTGAAGGGCTGAATGGCCTACTCCTGCTACTGTTTTAGATTAGATTACTTACAGTGTGGAAACAGGCCGTTCAGCCCAACAAGCCCACACCGACCCACTGCAGTACAACCCACCCAGTCCCATTCCTCCTTCACCTAACACTACGGGCAACTTAGCCAATTCACCTAGCCTGCATATTTTTTGGACTGTGGGAGGAAACCGGAGCACCCGGAGGAAACCCACGCAGACACGGGAAGAATGTGCAAACTCCACATGGTCACCTGAGGCGGGAATTGAACCCAGGTGCCTGGCACTGTGAGGCAGCAGTGCTAACCACTGTGCCACCGTGCCACCCAATGTTTCTATGTGTGCATGGTGGCATAGACTGAATGGCCAACTTCTGATCTATGCTTTTCCCATGCTTTACCAAACAAAATTTGACTTTTGGTGATTATATCGGACCAAAAACCTGGTCAAAGCAAATTGGTTTTAAGGAGTATCTGAATTAAGAAGGGAGTTCCAGCGTTCTGAGCTTCAGGCTGGGGG
Source organism: Hemiscyllium ocellatum (assembly GCF_020745735.1). NCBI lineage: Eukaryota > Metazoa > Chordata > Chondrichthyes > Orectolobiformes > Hemiscylliidae > Hemiscyllium > Hemiscyllium ocellatum. Next base: position 19,926,189 of record NC_083442.1, read on the forward strand.
GAGGGTGATCAGTGGAGAAAAGAGTAAAATAGGAGGTGTGCAGGAGGCCAGAAATGGAGGAGCGCCGAAATCTTGGATGGATGTGAGCCAGGAGGAGGTGGTAGAGTTAAGGACGATTGAGGCATGGCGGAATTTAAAAACCTAAGGATACAGGCTGGACACTGTGATCAGCCAGGATTTAGCCAAACAGGAAGGATGTTCCACCATGACCAAGGGGGTTCACGACCGGAGGTCAGAGTCTCGGGAAATGCAATATAAATAATTAATGTTCAATACCATTGTCTTGTTACTTCCCATCTAGTGACAGTGGACATCATTATTAGAAAATTCCAAGTACTCAGAGCTGCCCTTATTTCTAGACCAACGGCAGCCTTGTTCATGTGTTGTGGTTACATTTATTGGTACGAGCACACAAAGGGGAAAACAGGTCATTTGATTTTGCAACTAATATTGATTTTGACAATAATGCTTGCCGGTTCCTCTCTTGGGGTTAAGTGTTACAAAACCAGGCATCTTAAAGAAGTAAGTGGGGGGAGAAAAGGAAATATTTTGCATTTAAGAAAACACTTTTCACAACTTCAGTTTTTTTTCTAAAGCTCTCTACAACCAATAGCTCTTTTGAGGTGCATTGATTGTTATAATATAGCAGGCCCAATGGTTACTGGTGAAGTAACCTCAATAACGTGGGATTAGTGCAGCTTGGTCTGTGGAATCATGGGTGGAACTTAAAACTCTATGGTTCAAACCTTGACATGCAGCTGGTTTTAGTAAAGGTGATCCTGAAACTCTCATTAATTGTTGTAAAAATCCATCTACATAAAAACATAGAGAGCAGGAGTCAACACCTCAAGCTGGCTCTGCCATCCCCAGTATGATGGTGGCTGATCATGAAACTCAGTACCTCCCTGATCCCTTCAGCCTTAAGAACTATATGTACCTGACAGTGATTCAAAGGCCAATGCGCCATTGACAATAGTTCAAAGGTCAATGTACTCTTGACAGTGTTTCGAAGGTCACTGAACCATTGACAGTCGTTCAAATGTCAATGCGCCATTGACAGTAGATCAAAGGTCAATGTACTCTTGTCAGTGTTTCCAAGGTCAACGCATTATTGACAGTGATTCAAAGGTCAAGACACCATTGATAATGGTTCATAGATCAGCATGTCATTGACAGTGAGTGATTCAAAGGTCAATGCACCATTGACAGTAGTTCAAAGGTCAATTTATCATTGACAGTGGTTCAAAGGTCAATGTACCATTGGCAATGGTTCATAGATTAACACGTCATTGACAGTGAGTGATTCAAAGGTCACTACACCATTGTTAGTGGTTCAAAGGTCAACGCACCAGTTCTAACATGAACGTGGGGACAATGTTATTTGAACATAATACTATCTATATCAATAAAGACCTTTTTATCAGAAGGAATTAAGAAAGAACATGTTCCCTGGAAAGTCTGTTCATAAATGAAAGGAATCATTCTCAGGTTATCACTAAAACAGCATAGGGACAGGGTGGTCTGGACATGAAATACACATTCAGGAACAGTAATTGATGTGCAATTTATGAATGCTTTGAAATGGGAGCTGGTCAAATATTTTGAAAAAGCAAAGGTACAGAGGGCCATCTGGATAACTCTCACATATAAAGCAGCGATGATCCGAACAGTTACTTTCTGGGACTGGGAGAATGTTGGGCCCTGAGATTGCAAGGGGTTGCTTTATTTTATGCATCTAACGGGAGCCAAAGGACGTATGTGGAATATTGGGGTTGGCAACAGCCACGGCTCCCAGGGGGTTGGGCTTGGTGAAAGGACAAGCCTCAGTAACAGTGGTGGATGGGTGGCAGAATGATGACTCACACCCTGATGGTTACGCTGCATTTCCCCCCACCCCCCGCCCACTCCAATCCCTGAGCAGTCTGGTGAGAGTTTATCCTCTTTATCCCCCACCCAGCCCTCAAGTCCAGTCTTCTGAAGGAGCAACGCAGCCATGATTGCTCTGCTCCGATCCTTTGGAATTTGAGATCCGTGATTACAATGCAACGGAGCTCAGGAACAGACCCTTCGGCCCACCAAGCCTGTGCCGATTCCTAGCTCTTCTTTAGTCCGACTACTTATTGTTCATATGGGGTTTCTTTTCCCTCTGTTCGCCTTCTGTTTATGCGTCTATCAAGACATGCCTTAAATTTGGCTAAGGGGCCTTTTCCCACCACCTTCACTGGCAGTGTGTTTCAGGCACCCACCACCCTCTGGGTAAAATGTCTCCCCGTATTTCTCCCCTAAACATTCTACCCCTCATCTTGAACCTGTGCCCTCTTGTAGCTGACCTTTCCTCCCTAAGAGAAAAAAACCCACCTGACTATCCTCTCACAATTTTGTAGGCCTCTAGCAGGTCACCCCTCAGCCTCCATCTTTCCAGGGAAAAAAAATTCCAAAATTATCCAACTTTTCTTCATAACTAAAACCCTCCAGACCAGGCAACATCCTGGTAAACCTTCCCTGCATCCTCTCCAAAGCGTGACAACCAGAACTGCAACACGATATTCCAAATGTGGACTAACTAAAGTTTTGTACAGTGGTAACATAACCCTCTAACTTTTATATTCGATGAAGGCAAAAGGGCTACATGCCTTCCTGACCACAGTATGATGGTTGTTTGAAAAGATTCCATAGAAAGAAACCTTCTATCACGTGTGTGTTTGTGTGTGTGTGTGTGTGTGTGTGTGTCTGTGTGTGTGTGTGTGTGTGTGTGTGTGTGTGTGTGTGTCTTAGAAAGGGTGGACGCTGGGAGGTTGTTTCTGTTAGGCGAGGAGACTAGGACACGTGGGCAGAGCCTTAGAATTAGACGGGCTCAATTTAGACTGGAAATGAGGAGACATTTCTTCAGCCAGAGAGAGTGGTGGGTCTGTGGAATTCATTGCCACAGAGCACAGTGGAGGATGTGACTTTAAATGGCTTCAAGGCAGAGATTGACAATTTCTTGATCTTGCAAAGAGTTAAGGGCTACGGGGAGAGGGTAGGTAAGTAGAAGTGAAACACCCATCAGCCATGATTAACTGTCGGAGTGGACTCGATGGACAGAATGGCCAAGCTTCCCCTCCTGCGTTTTCTGGTCTTGTGGTGTGTGTGTGTGTCTATGTGTGTGTGTTTGTGTGTGTGTGTGTGTATGTGTGCGCCCGCGCGTTTGTGTCCATGTGTGTGTCTGTGTGTGTGTGCGTGCATATATATGTATGTGTATGTGTGTGTTTCTGTGTGTGAGTGTTTATGTGTTCATGTGTGCCTATGTGCGTGCGTGTGTCATGTGTGTATGCATGTATGTGTGTGCACATGAGTATGGAGGTGTCTGTATGCGTGTGTATGTGTGTGTGCGCGCGCGCGCACATGTGTGCGCCTGCGTGTGTGCGCCTCTGTGTGTGTGCTTGCATGTGAGTGTGTGTGTGTGTGTGTATGGTGTGTGTGTGTGCGTGTGAGTGTGTGTGTGAGTGTGTATATGTGTGTATGTGTGTGTGTGTAGTGTATGTGTGTGCGTGCATGTATGTGTATGTGTGTGTGAGTGTGTGTATGTGTGAGTGTGAGTGTGTGTGAGTGTGCGTGTATGTGTGTATATGTGTGTGTGTGTTAGCATGTGTTTGTGAGTATGTGCGTGTGTATGCATATGTGTGTGCATGTGTGTGTGTTTGCATGTGTGTGTGATGTGTGTGTATGTGTGTGAGTGTATGTGTATGTGTGTATGTGTGTGTATGTGTGTGAGTGTATGTGTATGTGTGTATGCGTGTGTATGTATGTGTGTATGCGTGTGTATGTATGTGTGCGTATGTGTGTGTGTATGTGTGTGTTTGCATGTGTGTGTATGTGTGTGTTTGCATTTGT